>NC_065515.1:13020032-13163436 GCF_006386435.1 Epinephelus moara | reverse complement strand
CCCCAAGCCCCAGCCAGGAGTTTCTCGGGGCCATCCTGAGTACCTACTCCGAGGCAGGGACTTGTTTAGCCCCTGTAAAAGTTCCGGAACTCTGTCCTTTGGGGGTGGTTCCTGCGGTGGAGACACGCACCAACGGCCCCGGCCCCGTAAAATTACCCCGAAGTTCCTGTGGTGGAAACAGGCCTTTTGTGCATGTATAGGTCCTGTTTGTGCATGTGTGTGTATTTCGGACCTGTGTGTTAAGGAGTGAATCCCTCAGGGGGATTAATAAAGTATATAAAATAAAATAAATAAATAAAAATAAATAGGCTCCAGCCCCTCCGCGACCCCCAACGAGATAAGTGGCTACGGCAAATGAAGAAATGAACTCTCTCTCACTCATTACACATTGCTGCTTTACCTTGCTGTCAGACAGCCCTCTTACGACGGGAAATTGAAGCCATTATATCCATCTATAATCTATTCAACGCTACCAAATATACAAACAGTAATTTTACCTTGCTGGACACAGGAGCTACTCATCTACTACTGCCTCCATTAGTAGTTTGTTTGAGTTACAGAGTGACTGTGGTGAATCCAAATTAACCCTTATAAAAGACCAAAGTCACACAGTGACAAACAAATTAATCAATTGAGGAGGCAGTAGAGCAACAGCTCCTGTGTCCAGCAATGCAAAACTACCACTTTTCTCAAAGGAGTGTGGTGGCTTTGGAGAGAACACAGACAGAGGCTTTAATTTCAAAAGGGCTGCCTGACAGCAAGGTCTTCTTCTTCTTCCTTGGGCTGTTCCCTTTAGGGGTTGCCACAGCAGATGATCTGCCTCCATCTAACTCTATCCTCCGCATCCTCTTCTCTCACACCAACTGACTTCATGTCCTCTTTCACTACATCCATGAATCTCCTCTTTGGTCTTCCTCTAGGCCTTGGCAGTTCCAACCTCAGCATCCTTCTACCGATATATTCACTATCCCTCCTCTGAACATGTCCAAACCATCTCAGTCTGGCCTCTCTGACTTTATCTCCAAAACATCTAACATGAGCTGTCCCTCTGATGTACTCATTCCTGATCCTATCCATCCTTGTCACTCCCAAAGAGAACCTCAGCATCTTCATCTCTGCTACCTCCAGCCCTGCCTCCTGTCTTTTCCTCAGTGCCACTGTCTCTAAACCAAACAACATCGCTGGTCTCACCACCGTCTTGTACACCTTTCCTTTTAGTCTTGCTGGTGCTCTTCTATCACACATCACACCTGACATTTTTCTCCACCCATTCCAACCTGCTTGCACACGTTTCTTCACCTCTTTTCCACATTCTCCGTTGCTCTGGACTCTTGACCCTCAGTACTTGAAATCCTCCACCTTCTTCAATCCCACTCCCGCTTGACAACAAGGTGAAGTGGCAAAAATGTTCTTAATATAAGGCACGCTTAAACTGATTTTAATTTTTTTAGACGGTGAAAACATCATTTGCTGCTGCCCCCGTCCACAGCAGTACTCCTGCCTGCCAGCTTCTCCAACTCAAGGCGTGCTGACCGTTACCTACTGTAGTTAATACACTGATTACGGTTAAGTACCTCATACAACCCCACTTTAAAAGATACAAACTGTCCCCTTAATGGATTGGATTAGACTGACAAAAGACATAGGTCACCTTTCTACACACAAACTGAGCCACCATCTGAACAGACATTAGATCAATAGTCAACCAATCTCACTTCAAGTGACCGTGGGGTGGGAGTGTAAAATTAGAATCACTTTCCTGTTTCACTTAAATGTCAGAGCCAAGTTTGAGAGATTGCTTTATACATATATATATAATTCTTTTTTTCATTAAAAAAGTAATGCCCAATTTTGGATAAAAAATGTGTTCCAGCAGAGGGAAGGAGAATGGCTTTTGATAAACAACAATGCACTACACACTATTGAACAAACAAACAATCACACACACACAAAAAACAATTATACCTGAGGTAATCAGAATGTAAAGGAATACAAATACATAAAGATAAACAATCTATAAACTATGTTTTTCATTTTGCTGAAGGGATAAATTCGGACGGACCACGTGTTTCAACATTTGAACACAGCCCAGCACAAGATGTGATAACTGAATCTCATCATTAGTAATGTCACAAACAAAGAACGAAATTGCTTTCTGTTTGTTGAACATTTTATTCTGAGTAAATCTTAATGATTTTACCCGATCAGTCGTGCAGCCCTTCCCTCTCGCTGCCGGCCTGCTCTCTCCTCCTGTGTCTCTTGTCTTGTTTTCTTTCACACAACTTTATACGCTGCTTTAATCTCGTAACATCTCATTTGCATGGGAAAGTAATTTCCCACATCTTCATATAGTCCAGGTCAGACAGAGGAGGAGGAGTAGGTGAAGGATTTTTCTCAGTCATGCCGGTTGCTTGTGTTGCTCTTGTTTTTGTTTCACAGCATACTGACTGCTATTAGAAGGAGAAGATGGTGCTAAGACATTACACTTTTAAACTTATTGGGTAGTTTAATTCAAAGCACATTGCCAGCTAGAGAGATATAACAAGGATGAGAGCTCCCGCTGGATTTGCAGAGTTGACTTGTAATAGAATGCAAAACAGTTTCTCATTAAAGGTTCTTAGACCTCTTTTTTCTTTTATTAATCAGCGCACAAAAACGGCTCCCACAACTTTCTCTAGACAGATACAGTGAATACAATATGTAGGGCTGAAAGAATTGGTTGAGTGACAGAAAATTAATCAGCAGCTACTTTGATCATTGTTCAATCATTAAATGAAGAGTGTGTAGAATTTAGGGCGATGTATTGGCAGAAATGGAATATAATATAATAAGTACATTTTCTTTAGGTTATAACCACCTGAAAATAAGAATTATGGTGTTTTCATTACCTAACAACAGAGGTAGGCAACCTGCGGCTCCGCAGCCGCATGCAGCACTTTAGCCCCTCTCCACTGGCTCCCTGTGGCTTTGACCAAACAACACATTCCCACTCCAACCTTTTCACATATCGACGTTTGGTCATGGACTTCCCAGGTCGAGATGCCACGTGCAAGGTACCCTGGGTGCGTCGGTTGTTGACAATTTGGGACGCCGTGTCAAGTTCTGCCTGTTACATGAATTGTCTTCTTTCAAAATACACTCCTGTTTTCACAGGAAATTTACCATTTGCATACAGTCTCTTTCAAAATAAAAGTACTACATCAGTACAGCAATGCAAATTGATGTTTTCTGTTCCTCCAACAACCAATGCACATGGTTAGGTTTAGGAAAAAAGAACAGAGTTTTGTTTAACACCAGCCTCCCAGGTGAAAGTCGGTGTTGGTTGGACCCATCCACAAACACCTCCCACCTGCCCTACTTAGACTTTCTATTCCTTAACTTTCATTCGTGTCCCGCCGCATTTCCCCCTGACACCGCTGAGCGCTGTATCATGGCGACCAGCTGCGTATCATGCCGACATTAAAGGACGACGTTTTCTTGTCAGTGTCTGACGCTGCAAGTCGTTGCCCATGAGTCAGATTCTTCAGAGTGAGACCAGTTTGGACCAAAAATTATATATTTTTTTATTTTTTATTTATCATTGTTGTAGCCCTAAAGTGATTTTAACATTATACAACTGTAAACATGTGTAACCTATAGGCCTACAACAAATCTGAAAAATGTTTTAAAATGTGAGTCAGCTGTGTCTACTGCCTGGTGCCTTTATGCTAAATTTTACCGAACATCAAGAGCGGTGGCTTGTCTTGAGTTACCTTAGCTAGGATTCCAGTTCCAGAAAGGAAAAGACTTGGAGGATAATACTGAATTTAATAGTGCCTTGACAGATTTGTTTACTTTCACTGCAAGGTACCATATATTCATAAATATCTTACTGCAGAGTAGCCACCTAATGGTAAAACATATTAATGACTGGACCTATTAATAATGTTGACAAGCTAATTTAGACATAATAAGGCTGTGTTACCTTTATTATAAGTCTCTAATATATTTTGCAGCTCCAGGCAGATTTAATTATTATATTTTGGACCGATAATGGCTCATTTGGTCATAAAGATTGGTCACCCCTGCCTTAGAATAAGACATTGCCACTGTCACTGAATCCCCCTAAATCTTACGCGCTGTTCCTTCAAGTAATTTTAAGATAAATGCTAAACATTAAATAGATCTAGCTTCTCCAAGTTGCTTAATATTTGCTGACCATCTTGGTCCTCACTGATATTAAACTATATATTTGTGTTTTGGACTTTTGGTCAGACAAAACAACCAACTTGAAAATGTTAATTTGGGCCATTTTTAACTTGTCCTCACATTTTATATACCAAATAATTAGTCTTGAAAATAATCAACAGACTAGTCCATACTCATTGGTAGCTTTGTCACCTTCTACCTATGCCAATCCTCAATGCCTATGTGCAGTTTCACATAGATTGACCACGTCAGTGAGTAGAAAAACGTGGGACAGACAGAATGACTGACTGACAGAATGACACACTGACAGTTTCTGTGATTATGTACAGCATTCCATACCATGACTTAGTCATACCAAAAATCAGAAAAAAACAACAACATTCGGCCACAGGAGGAGCCACAGCGATCGGTCGATTTTTAGCCATTTTTAAGCATTTTTCTGTTGTTATAGCGCCACCCAGTTGCCAATTAGAGTTAAATTCCTCCAGTCACCTTGAGGCGTCCTGTTCTACATATCTACCAAGTTTAGAAAAATCAATATGGCGGCTAGGCCTAGATAAGAAATTAGCTCTCTAGCGCCCCCATTTTGTTTGATCGGGTCAATAATGGAGGGGTCCCCTCAGATTATGTGTGGTCATACCTTGAGAAACCCCTGAGATGTTATCTCCGCAATATTCATTGCCTTATAGAAGCTCAGTTTTAGTAAGTTTTCCAACTTTTGGAACTTTGGATATTGGTCCCTAGATTATGTTCACCGAGTTTCATGCAGATCGGTCAAACTTCCTAGGGAGAGATCGATTTGAAGTGTTTTTCAAAATATTCAAAATGGTGGAAAATCTATATAACTGGAAGTTATGGGCTCTGGAGGTAAATATGTTCCTCATGAGGAGAGGCATCTCTGTGCAAAGTTTCATGTCTGTACGACATACGGGGCATGAGATATGCCCATTCAAAGTTTGCAATTTCAATCGGTTGCTATAGCGCCCCCCTTTGGCCAATTGATGTAATATTGCTTCATTCGCATCCTCCCATGACCCTCTACCACTGTGCCAAATTTCACATGGATTGACCAAGTCTGTGAGGAGAAAAACGTGGAACAGACACACAGACAGAGTTTTCGTCATTATATAGTAAAATAAGATTACAGGTTTTGTTTTTCAATAAAAATGTTTTAACCCGTTGTCTTTGGTTTAACACAGACAAGATACTTTTCACACCCTTTTTCAAAACAGTGAAAAAGCATCTCATAGAAAGACCCAGAACTCTTGAATAGATCTGTGTTAATCAAAAGGAAAGCATCTGTTTATAGCTAATAGAAATTACTTGCATAATTATGAATCTCTGAAGCACCTGTGTGAAACACTTTAGCACTCTTTGCAACTCTTCAATCAGCAATTAGTCCGTATCCACAAAAAGATGCCACGTCTGCCTTGCTATATTCAAGCATGGATTAAAGAGGCCAAAAGCAGTAGAGGAGGAGGCCACAGCACATCGGCCCGAGTATACAGCATTTTGAAAAGTGCTGGAATCAAGACGAGGTTAACACCTAAAATATAGCTGCTATGGTCTGACGTAAAAGACTGACATGGAAAAATCCAGGACAACAAAAAATGTGTTTCAAAGCATCTGTAGTACTAGTTGTAGTTGTGGGTCTTTGGTGAAGAAAGAAGGCAGTTCAAAAGATGCACCATAATGAATGTCCAAAATTGTCTGGTCTGGGTGCTTAGTGTGGGTCTTACATGTCAACAACCACTGATGGGCTCAAAAGACCCAGACACAAGAGTAAAATGATGACAGTATTGTTAAGGCAGACATACACACACACACACGGTAGGAGGAGACACAGGGTAAATAGGGAGAGCACAGGAAAACAACAGGGGTCACAGTATTTTAACTATGCATCTCAAAAAGTGTAGAAAGTGCAGATGCAGAGTGAAGCAGGGCGTGTCTTCTCAAGTTAAATCATATTCAGAGAAAAGAATATCATTCAACATGGAACATACTATAATTATGTAAAGTTTCAACAAATGGCAAAGGCGTTCAGCACAATCTAATGTTGAACCACTTCATATTGATAACTGTATTTTATTGTCCAATGTGCAATGATTGACTGAAAGAGTATATTATTTTGACCACGTTTGATGGAAATATTTGCTTTTGTTGCATGTTAAAAAAATGCGTCACTTCGGACAGAGACTTTCAGTTTAGGCCTGTGTGTAAACTGCTTTGAAAATGCAACTTCTGAATAGACTAATGTATCCAAGCAAATAAGAAAGAACTGTAATTGATAACAAAAATAATTGTTAGTTGCAGCCCTTGCTTTTAGATGTAGATATGTAGTTATAATTATATAGAAAGCAGTGTGCTCAGTGAAACGCTGCAAAAAGAACCAGCCCCTGGTCAGAGTAAGTCCCGTGAAACATCACACAATAATTGACATTTCTGTAAAAGAACATCACCGCTGTCTTAATCTCCATCCACATGAAATTCATTTTGCCTTCTGAAGTGACCTTGTTTCATCTCTCTAGCCAGCGAGCTTGGGATCTCCCCAGTTAGCACGCAGGAGTGCTTTGCACAGCAGAGTTGGTTGATCTGGTCTCTTTCAGTGACTGTGAAGATGAAACGGGGCTCTCTCGAGGCGTCGTCTTAGTGGTGCTCTGTGAGGTCGCTCCTAAGAGATAGCAAACAAACCCACAGCAAGGGCAAACTGAGTTGACTCGTGTGCGCCCACTGAAAACCACTAAGCTGTATTTTTAATCCCTCTGAAATGTTTCAGTGTGTGTGTGTGTGTGTGTGTGTGTGTGTGTGTGTGTGTGTGTGTGTGTGTGTGTGTGTTTTCTACTATAGGTTTTTATCATTTTAATTGCCCTTTTGTGGTGAGAAGTCTGCAGGGAATGATGATGTATGCAGATATGCTTTACATATTTTTTTTTATCTGTCTTTTTGCCGCTTACTAAAACGGGCATTTAACAAATGTACCAAAATGCCTGAGGTGACAATGGATGCAGCATGAGCATGGTTTTTAATATTCAGCTACAGTATACATACCATTATATCATGGTGACATATTTGCCTGTAGTAACCTATACTTCACTGTCACAGAATATGCAATAGACAGCTAGATAGATCGATTTCATGTTTGGTCATTAGCAGAACGGTATTTTCATGAATCCTCCGGGCTCATTGTGGTAACTAGGAAATGTGTGTCAATGGAATTATCACCCTGGTTGGTCTGCTTGTTAGTCAGACCACTGGTGTCAGTTATTACACTTGTCCAGCTCTGTGGTTATCTTTGATATCATCAAAATAAATGTTCTCTGCTATTTCCCATTGTGGCTGAGTTGTGGTATCTGCTATCTTTGGCGATTTCCCTACGCTGGTGTGCAGATTGGTGCATTTTACATCAACTTGCCAGAGCTAAAGTGGGCAGGAAGGAGGGAGAGACTGTAACGATGGAGAAGCAGCTAGGAGCATGGTTTTTATTATTCAGCTATATACATACTGTCATATCATGGTGACATAATTGTCCGTCGCAGCCTAACCTACACTTCACCGTCACAGAATAAGCAATAGGTAGCTAGATAGATGAATTTCTTGTTTGGTCATTGGCAAAATAGTATTTTAGTGAGTCCTCTGGGCTCAATGTGGTAACAAGGAAATATACATTTATAATATACATCAATGGAATTACCACCCTGGTTGGTCTGCTCATTAGCCAGACCACTACAGTCAGTTATTACACCTCTCTAGCTCCGTGTAGACAAAGAAGGAAAGAAAGAAAGACAGAGAGTTGGGACAAACACAAAGCTGTCTTTTTTGCATGCAAGGCTTAATTGTAATTTTAAAAGTACATGCACTGAATGGAAAGAACAGCTACAAGACGCAGAGTACTCATTGCAAGTTTGTTTAATAAAGACATGAGCAATTAATGTCTCTCCTCAAGGTGGCCTGTGGATTGCAGTCTACGAAGAAGAATGCAGATTAGTACTGCTGGGTCCCATGACGATATCTGAAATTTGATTCACAGCAAGGAAATGTCTGACCTACATTACAGCGCTTTCAGTCTCTGGAGGAATCTGACTTGTGAATCATTCTCTGTTTGAGAAGCCCTGTGGGAAATCTCACTGAGGGGTCCCATCCTCTTTTAAGGGGCTGAAAAACAAATGTCAGGGCGAAGGTTAGGAAGCTCAATTTCACATGTGTCAGCATAAATTGAAGAACTGCAGCAACTCTCTTGTCTTTCAGTTTTAAGGATCAGAAGCACATAAGTATGTGTCACCTGGTAAAGATTCAAGATTTGAAAAACTTTAATCTCTCAGAGGGATGATTTGCTTTACAGACAGCAGTCCGACACAAATACATACAATATATTACACACAGCACACCTAAACATCCATATGTCCTGCACTGTCACCAGGAACCATGGAAACAGACAAAAGAAAACACAATGACATGAAGGCTATAATTTGTTTAAAAAATCAACAGCAGATGGAACAAAGGAAAATAATTGGAGGATGATAAGTGGGGAAAATGTGCTAATTTCTTTCCTAATGTCTATGATTATTGGGTTTGTAATTATTTCCTCACTGGCAGCTTTTATGTATTACATCACACCAAGCTCATTTAAAGGGCATATTCTTGGATCTACCAGCCCGCTCTCACAGAAAAACGACTACATAGGTCAACTGTGCAAGCAGCTTCTTACAACGCATACTTAGACTTTACTGGAAGGTGGTGCCCTCCATTGGCCATAGTAATTATTGCAGGAGAAGAGGAGGCAGTGAGGTGGCGTAATGCAACGAGTCTGCGTAGTTTGTACAAATATTGAAAAAAAAGCTATAGGGTGGGTGGTAGAGGACTATCTATCTACAGGACTTTCACCCAGGAGATCTGCATCCCAAAGTCAACATTGCCAACAGCCTTGTTTCCACACAACTGTGTTTTGTGTCCGCATTTCCATATAGTATATTTAGTGAGCCTCTAGTGTTCAGCATAAGGACGTGCATCTCTTTATGGATGGATTAAAAGGCCACGGCAGAAATGGCAGAAAAGATTATTTTTAGTGTTTTTTGCCATCCAGTCTGGTGGAATACGCACGTGGAGCAGTACAGAGACAAAAACAGGACCAATAATGTGCTCCGACAAAATAAGAGAGGAGGCCAGCGTGCCAGATGTGTAACCATTTTGTGAAATATTTCAACGTATGATGGAAAATGCATGCATTCTATATGCTGCACAGCTAGCTTGCTACCAATGTTAACTAGCTGAACATGCCATTGACCTTTTCACTGAGAATAAAATGTATAGATAGAGCTGTATTACACTCATCAATCTGTTGGCTAATTTGTTTTATGCAAACTTCCTGTGACACAGTGCATATGGTCTTATCTGCGGTAGTTTCGCAAATATGTAAGAGATTGCAGAGATTCTTATAGGCATGAATGGCCTTACCATTGACTCACATACATTCACAGAGCTATGTAGAAACAAGGTGTTAGAACACTAATACAGTATATGTCATTTTGGTATGAGAGAGCACTGGGATTTTCCAACATATCATTATACAATGGTTCGTGTGATATGCTACGAAAATGCATACACAGTAGTTTGTATGATATCCTAAGACTTAGCGGTCCATGAATGATGTTATGTCCTTAATGTGAAGTTATGTAATTAAAGTAAAGTTATAGAGGTTGGGTTTAGGCAAGTAAAGTTACTGTGGTTAGGTTTAGGAAAAGAAACCTGATGAGGATCTACCTTTAATGAGTCAAAGTTCACATGGCTCTGAGCACTGGTCTCCTGAGGAAAGTCCCAGGAGAAAGTCCTGTGTTTTGTGACCCATACACCATCCAGCCAGCCTCCTTTAAAAGCCACTCAGGACTGCATCCTTCTTTACTCCCATCAGTGCATTGACCTTCCAGAGTGCGTATATTACACATGAATTACTGGCTCATCATTACGTGGGATATGTATGAATTTTGGTGCATTACTTGCATGAGAAGAGGCATGAGAATAACCTGGGATTTATGGTGGCCAACCACACTGCTAATTAAGAAAACATGCAAATTGACGCAACACAAACAAATGAAGAAACATATGCAAATGTGACGTCAAGTTGATGTTTTTGGGTGCTGTCAAACTGGTGACGACGATGTGTCACTTTGCATGTCTCTTCTTAATTTGCAGTGCATTGGGCTCTCAGGGCCACCTTATGGATTAGTTTTCTTCACATCTACACAGCATAAGTCTCCATAATAAATAAGCTCATATATACTTTGTGAAATAATTAACATAATAGCCATCTGTGCTGGGGTGACGGGAGCAGTGATACACTTCAACACTCTGTCAACACCTCACTTGGTCATGCTGTAAATATACAACTGGGCTGACGGTGGTGAGAATATGGTGTACATGCATATAAATGTAATCTGTCAGTAAGTATCTGTTTCTGTGTTTTGAATGTACGAAACGTCAATGGAGACTGTAAGTAGATCGACATATCTGAAAACATATTGCTTACAAATAAAACATTCTTCTCAGAAAAACTGAAGATAAGCTTCACATTTTCAGCTTTCCACTGTCACTTAATAGGTTATACAAAAGAACTCAACAGTTTGTCTGCACATCCAGTATTAAGTTCAGACCTTGAACCTCAACATGTTCAGAATGTCCTGAAGATTACATTCAGTAGTAAATCACATATTAACAGAGGTGCACTGGATACAATTATATATTTCTTAAGTAGCTACACTGGTGATGTTCTCGTGGAAGATATCAGTGGTATGTCACATTTACTGTCGTTTCACAGAACCAAACAGATTGCAACTTTTTTGCTGTGTTGAGTGAGATTTAATCCGAGTTGCGTAATGTCTAGCTGATTCTGGTTTGGGGTTCTTGAAATAGATCAGAGCCCTAGGGAATATTTCGGTGGCAGGGTACATTTTAAAGTTTTTTTTTTGTCTCTGCAGCATCAGTACCAGCTTTTCATCTTCAGATGTTGAAAAAGCAGCCAGATCCCTGCATCATTATATCTCCAAGAGGGAGCTGTGACCTGCGGTGCATGATGATTATGATGATGTTGCAAGATGATGATGATGGTGGCGGTGGCAGTCATCATCATTAACAACAACAGCAACAGCAGTGCCTTGGTAATGGTAATCCTTTGTCCTCATTTTAAGGACATTTAAAACTTGTAATGCTATAATGATCATCTTAAAGCTAGAGTACAGGACTTTTGCATATAAATGAACCAACAACATAAGCTTCGTTTCAAGCGTGAGGAGGACACATGATTTTCCCCCGAGGAAACACTTAATTTCCTGCATTTTGGTGAATTTCTATGCACCAGTTTATGCCTTTTCTGTTTCAATTTATGGTGGAAATGTCTTTAATGTCATCAAAATAAATGTTCGCCACATAGCACACACTCTGTCTCATTAAAGACTGTTAGAAACCATCTTTCTTGTCTGTGGTGCTGCAGCTGGGTTCTAACCACACCTATTAGTATGGTTAGTAGTTAGTATGGTGGAAAATCCAATGAAGAGTCAACATAAAGGCCTCTAGTTTTGCAGACCAGGCGAGGCGGAGGCGCAGCGCACCTGCGCTTCACCAACTGGGTGTGGCCAGGCAGATTTTGCAAGTTTGGCACACCGTGCGCGCTGGCGCAACTACTCCTCTTTCCCACCTCCATCCCTCCTACCTTCGCAAGTCGGAAAGAGGGAGGAGAGAAGGCGTGGAGTGGGTTTTACACACATCACACCAATCAAATGAGCCCCTCTCCTCGCCCTTAAATGTGCAGCGCGAAGGCGTAATGAGAGTTTATTCATTTCGCCATGGCAGAAGAGAGCAGCAGCGTCAGACAGCCAAACTTCTCTCAGGAGGAAACTGATGTTTTGGTCCGGGAGATCCAAGCTCCAATATACGGAACTGCAAGCAGACCTCCACGGGCTGATGATGCAAAGGTAGCCTGGAAGGAGGTCACCACAATTGTAAATCAACGTTGCGTTTCTCTCGTGTGCGCGTGCTCTCTCTTTCTCTCTCGCAGTCTCATTCTGTTTCTTTTGACTTTTCTAAGATGACAGATGCTGAATATATACTCCCTATCTGATGCTGTGGCTGTTTGTGGTTGGCTGAGAGGGATGTGAACTCATTAGTTTGCAGCTGTGTTCATCAAATCAGGTTGGGTTTCCATTATGCGTGCCAAACGTGCCAAACGGTGCCATCACATGTGACGGGACAGTCGATATAGAGATACATTTATGTGCTGATTGCAGATAGTTGCATTGAATAGTGTTTTTTGTGGGTATTTATTGCATCGTTAATGTGCCTGACATTCTGGAAACCTCCATGTGAGGTTTTGGTGAGGTGTGTGCACTGTCCGCCAGTCAGCCAAACTTCACCTATACCGGTTGCGTTGACCTGGTTTCAGCTGGCAAGCTTTTAGCGCACCTTCGGCGAAGCCTTTTGGCACGAAACTGTCACTACGCCAAGCTGGATCTGTCAATACCTCCCCCTGCTGCGCCGCCACACCCATCTCAGCGCACCTCGGTCTGCCAAACTACCAAACTGAGCGCGCCTCGGGTTGCGCTGCTCGAAACTAGCTCTGCGCAGGGTTTGCCACCCTGCGCCACCCTGCGCCGCACCTGGAAACTAGAGGCCAAAGTCTGGATTGGATACTCTGTATAAAAAACAAACTCAGTGTTTGGAGAGAGAAATAAAAAAGAAGTAAAAAAGCAAAAAAAAGTAGTAGTAGAAGTAAAAGTAAGTAGTAGAAGTAAAAAAAGAAATTGATTGATGGCGAGAACAAACGACGATCACCAGTATTGAAGCTTTTACTCGTGGGAGAGCACTGAAAGAAGATGTTACCTCTTGCCCATATTTGCATGGGATGACTTGAAGCAAGAGCTCCTTGGTGGGGAAGATGAAGCAAGCTCACCTGCTGGCATACATCATTAATATGAGTCAACAGTATTTGAGGAATTACTGTCACAGCCTGAGGGTGGAAGCCATAAGTTTTGCACTCCAGCTTTAATATAGAAATAGAGTCTCTTATCCTTACAAGGCTGCCCCATTTTTTACAGCTTTGCTTAGCTACAGCACTATTTCAAACTAAATGCTAACACCATTAACAGCATGCAAACATGTTCACAATAACAATGCTAACATACTGATATTTATCAGGTATAATATTCCATTAGCCATGCTGCTAGCTTGGAATATTGTGTGGAATCTAATTATCTTTCTTTAGCATAATCACCATCTGGTTAATATTCTGCATTAATACTAAAAAGATGACAAAATGACAGGGTGACAAAAATTAACATTCATGTTTCACACCTGACAACCGTACCTCCATGCATATGAGGTTGATCTGCGCTCAGTCCACCTGCCTTCTCAGCTTAGCCTGCTGTGTGTGATAATAATGACTCCAGATATGGATGACAGCATCTGTCCCGTTCTGGCTTGGCATGTCTAAAGCTTTCTTTGTCTTGACCTGGGATTCATTACATGGCAAGGGACAACAGATAAAGCTTGAAACACTGGCTGGTATTTTAGCTAATCTATGTTCCTTGAGGCTGGGTGAGATCATCATCAGCAGGGAAAGGTCAGCAAGACTGCAGCAACCAGTGAGACTGAGTTCATTCCCGGAGCTGTTGCAGGTAACCCGAAAAGACTTTTGTGTTAATTAAGCGCAGGTCACTCAAATATTGCAAAGAAACAGGTCTGATCAGCATCAATTAAAAAGCTACGCTCATTTTATCTCTGTGGCAACCTTGATCTGTCTGTCGGCCCACCACATTGGTCAGCGTCAACTAACACATGGATTGCTAACAAGTTTTGTACAGACATTTATGATCCCAAGCGGATGAAACCAACTGACTTTGGTGATCCCCTGACTTTTCCTTTAGCGTCAACAGCAGGTCAGAGTTTTCATTTATTTTGCGAAACCTCTCATGTAGCTGGGATATGTGCTGAGCTTGACTCCCTGGCCTGCCTGAACTAACGCTATGCTCAATTAGGTCAAATACATCTTTCCTAAAAATGGTTTCTGATATAAGGTAGTTCTTATCACGCTAATGTAGATTCTAGTTTTCATTTTGTTCACTTTGCTTGTAGTTAGTTGATGCTATTAAAAGGGGTATGATGCCATGATTGACAGCTGTGATTGACTCGCAATGGGGTCCGGCGGGTGTGTGCGCAGGACCTCAATACCCTGGCTCCACCCAACAATCACTACTGTGCAGACTCCATGGATGTATAAAGAGAAGAGGGTACAGTGAGGTGGGGCCCTGTTCATCCCTATGAAAACTGCTCAGTGGGGCATAATGCTGAAAATGTTTGATTTCCCAGGTATAAAATTACCTGTATCTTCTGCATCTGCTAATTTCCAGTTTAGTGCTCCGCTAACTTGAACAGTGATGAAATTACTTAATTGTGCGGCTTCTAGACTTTCAAATGTTATCAAACCACATTTATCAAATCCCGATAGTGAATTCAATCAATGGTTAGGTGACTCAAAAAAACGTCATCAGCGACGTCTCTTTTACAATGTAAGTCTATGGGAAAAAGTCTTTTTGGGCTCAGAGGCTTCACGTGAAAGACCCTCAAGTTGTAACAGTCAGTTCACAGATTACACCTGGTTAACATCAATGTGTTGGCATATCTGCTAGAATGGTTGCAGATCTCTTATTATACTTTGAACATATTGTACCACAATAACCAGAATTATAACTATAATATTACTTTCATTAATGTTGTTGTAAGCTACTGTCATTACCGTCTGTCCTGCATCTCTCTCTGTCTCTGTCTCTGTCTCTCTTTCTGTCTCATTGTGTCATACGGATTACTGTTAATTTATTATGTTGATCTGTTCTGTACGACATCTATTGCACGTCTGTCCGTCCTGGAAGAGGGATCCCTCCTCAGTTGCTCTTCCTGAGGTTTCTACCATTTTATTCCCCTGTTAAAGGGAGTTTTTCCTTATCCGCTGTGAGGGTCCTAAGGACAGAAGGATGTCGTATGCTGTAAAGACCTGTGAGGCAAATTGTGATTTGTGATATTGGGTTTTATAAATAAAATTGATTGATTGATTGATTGATTGTTTGATTGATTAATTATTGAATGCATGCAAACATCTTTTTAGCTCACAAAATCCCCTCTGTGCTGAGCACGAGAGTTTCCGCTGTAGGGTGTGCAACCAGTGAGCAACATTCCTAGGGAGCTGATTTTATGGCACTCGGCATGCAAACACAACACCAGCATAGCTTTTGCTAATAACACTTCAGACGATGCAGCTACTGGTACTGATAAAGCCAGTTCAAGTATATTTGACTGATATCGGACTTTATTAACAAATCAGTACAGATTCCAACCAGGTCTGAAAAAACAAATCACAACGCTACACCGGTGGCAAGGCATTTTAAATGACACATAGAGTCGAAGCATACGTGGATGATAATCACAATTAAATCAGAAGACATTAACTTAAACTAGTTCATATTTTTTGACTTTGAAGTTACTTGTGATCTATGAATGTGAGGTGTTTCATTTTAATCTGTGTGAACTCAATGTTCAGTCAGGTCTTGGGAAGTGAGAAAGAACTCAAAACTGTATATAACCTCTGACTTACCTGGGGGGAAGAATCTGATCTGATTTCAGGATGCTCACTGAAGAACACCATGAGGCAACCTCCTTTTATAATCTGCAGGGATTTCAGGTTTATAGAAGAGTTGACTTGTTTCCCCTGCAGGCCAATAGAAGAAATCAGGAGTCTTGAATTTTATCTCTCTGTGGCGCCTGCAGCATATGGGCATCATGCAGGGCGCAAAGCTGACCAGACATCTGAGAGTCAGACAAGTGACGAGACAAGAGAGGATTTTACTGAGAAGTATCAGCGGGATTAATGAATGTATCATTAAATCATTAAATTAAAGTGTCCTGTCGCTTAGATTGCAGCCAGGCAAAGCACACACTGGGCAAAGAACCCATGCGGTAGCTGTACCCACTTATCCTTGAGATCAGGGGTGCTGGAGCGAATCCCATCTGACATCAGTGAAGCAGGAAGCTGGGATGGGAGCAAAAGAGGGAGGGAGAGTCAGGTCAGCCTCTGATTAACTCTGTGTTCGTGCTCAGCACTCATGAAGCCTCTTAATAGTCAGAGAGATAAGCACATTCTGTTGCTTTGGGAGAGTAAATTGAATTCCATGATGGACTTTTGAAGATACGGGTGTGACTGTGCAACTGGATATGACCAGAAAAAAAGGGGCCACTCACAGATGCGTTGATTGAAAATCTTCAAACTCTTCCCTTAAACCTACGAAAAAATATCTTGGGAATGAAACCAGCTCCAACTGACAGTGAGGTGCTGCTTTGAATGATTAATTAGTTATGACCGAAGTAAATTGTGGCCTGGAGAGTTTGCGAAAAAAGACGAAAATGTGTTTTTATATTTCAGGAATAAGATTCTCATTTAAAGGGACAGTTCATCCCCAAATCAAAAATGCACTGCACAAAAAAACCCTAACCCAAAAATTTAAAGTCACAGGCTGATCCAACTAATTTTATAACAGCAACTCATAACGTGACTCAGTAGTGTCTATGGCCCCCACATGTCTGTATGCACTCCCGACAACGTCTGGGCATGCTCCTGATTAGCTGGTGGATGGTGTCCTGGGGGATCTCCTCCAAGACCTGGATCAGGGCATCACTGAGCTCCTGGACAGTCTGTGGCGGTGCTTGGTGGTGTCACATGCACCAATACGTCCCATAGGTGCCCAATCTGATTTAGGTCAGGGGAATGAGAGGACCAGTCAATGGCATCAATGCCTTCATCATCCAGGGACTGCCTACACACTCTGGCCATATGAAGCCAGGCATTTTCCTGCACCAGGAGGAACCCAGGGCCCACTGCACCAGCGTAACGTCTGACAATCGCTCTGAGGATTTCATCCTGGTACCTAACAGCAGTCAGGGTACAGTTGGCTATGACATGGAGATCTGTGTGACCTTACAAGGACATGCCTCCCTAGACCATCGCTGACCCACCACCAAACCAATCATGCTGGATGATGTTAAAGGTAGCATAACGTTCACCACAGCATCTCCAGACTCTTTCATGCCTGTCACATGTGCTCAGTGTGAATCTGCTCTCATCTGTGAAGAGAACGGGGTGCAAATTAAAGACCTGCCAATTCTAGTGTTCTCTGGTGATTGCAAATTGAGCTGCACGGTGGTGGGCTGTAAACACAGGTCCCACTAGAGGACGTGGGGCCCTCATGCCACCCTCATGGAGTCTGTTTCTGACAGTTTGGTTAGAAACATGCACACCAGTAGCCTGCTGGAGGTCATTCTGTAGGGCTCTGGCAGTGCTCCTCCTGCTCCTCCTCACACAAAGGAGCAGATACCGGTCCTGCTGCTGGGTTGATGCCCTTCTGCGGCCCTGTCCAGCTCTCCTCCTGTAACAGCTGGTCTCTTGGTATCTCTTGAGACTATGCTGGGAGACACAGCAAACCTTCTTGGGATTGCATGTATGGATGTGCCGTCCTGGAGGAGCTGGACTACCTGTGTTTCCTGTTTGGGCTGCAGGTACCACCTCATGTAACCAGTAGTGACAAGGACACTAGCAGAAGACAAAACTAGAGAAGAATCAGTCAGGAAGGATTAGGAGAGAGGAACTGTCTGTGGACACCACATGTAAAACCATTCCTTTTTGGGGTGTTGTCTTGCTTTTTGCTTCTCCATTGCACCTGTTGTCACTTTCATTTGCACCAAAGCAGAAACTGAAAATGGTTCACAATCACTTGTGCTTCCTGAATGGACAGATTGCTATCCCTGAAGTTTAACAGACTTGGTGTTATACTGTGATGATTAAGTGTTCCCTTAATTTTTCTGAGCAGTGTACATATTTTTCCTCTTACCTGTAGTACTATTTATCAGTCTAGATTGTTTTGGTGTGAGTTGCCGAGTGTTGAAGATATCAGCCGTAGAGATGTCTGCCTTCTCCTCAACATAATGGCACTCAGCTTGAAAAAAAGGCGGCAGTTTGCACTTCAGCGGCAAATGAGTTCAGCTCTTACTCTCTGTGACAACTGCCGCCGCCCCCCCTGCCACGAAAGGTGCCTCTGTGCATTGGTATCTGATGCCGAGGTCAGTGACAAAGCGACGTTATTTGATGAGTTGGGAATGAGAACAGGCAGGACATGCACACCTCCTTCTGTGCGGGGGTGATATTGTTGCTGGGTGTAATTCAGTAGAAAGAAGATAGTTCTTATATGACACTGCTCACAACAAGGTCTTTGGATTACCTCGAGTAACTCAGTCATGGGTGCCTGAAAGACACAATGCTGTTTTCAAACTTTTTTTTTTTTTTTGGTGTTTTGTGCACCACAATATCAGTGCCATCTTAGTTCCATTTTATTTGACAGAAGGCAAACATCTCTACGGCGGATATCTCCAACACTTGGCAGCTCACACCAAATCAGTCTAGACTGATAAATAGCACTACAGGGAGGAGGAAAAATATGTATTTTTTAATTTGGGTGTGAGCTGTCCCTTTAAGAGAGCTGTCAGAGATAAATGCCCATTAACTGGGGATTAAAATGCAAGAAGACTATAACTTTAAACAAACAGATGAGGGAAGTTGATAGAAATAATTATGAGACAAGGCGGCATGAAGAAAAAGGAAACGATTAAAGTAACAAGCAAAATAAAAGAAAACAAAGTGTGTTTGTGCAAACCCTGACATTGATTTATAGGGGTGTTGTTACACTTGTTTTCAGGCATTTTAACAAACAGCCTCAACGCACGCTCCTTTACTAATGAGCTCCCAACATCTCCTGCATATATGAAACCCCTAGCTCTCACATCTTTCACATCAAATCTGAATAATTTTATGTTTTGTTTTGATTCTATTCAAGGTTTCTTTTGTAGCTCCTCTTAATGCCATTCTGTCTAATGTAAAGCACTTTGAATTGCCTCATTGATGAAAGGTGCCACACAAATACACTTGCTTTGCCTTTCATGAGCCGCCCAGTTTGCTGCTTGTATAGATAATCGATTTAGCCATATGTGGTCTCTTTCGCCTCAGGAGCTTTTGATGGGGAAACTACGTGACATTAACACGCCATGTGTCTCACCTGCGTCTAAATAACCACATCCATGTCTGAAAAAGTCAACCCTGGTCTGTGCCTGTGTACCGCTAATGAGGGACAATTAAGTATTCTAGAGATGCGAGCGTTGCGAGGCTATCATTAGGCCTCAGTGAAAGGTCAGCGCCAAGGGTGTCGCGCAACCTTCTACTATGACTTCCTGTCCCAGGGGAAACTTGGATGAGCATTGATCAAACAGGCTGACATGAACACTAGTTAAGTGCATGTTGATAAGTCTATTATCTTACTGTTAAAACTCAATGAACTCCTGATATAGCAGTGAGCGTCTGTGTCTGAGTTCTAATGAGAAACTTTGTCTCTGGAAATGTAACCCTTTTAGATGTACTGTGAACTTAGATGTGGGTGTATTCTGAGAGAGGGCAAGGAAATCACTCAGTTCTTGCATGGCGTAATATAAAAGATAAACCTGACAGTCGTGTAATAAAGTAAGAGCTCAAAGTCTTTCCGCTGCCTCCGCTTCCTTGTGAGTCAGCCAGCCCTCTTTCCCCTTCTATTGTCAGACGGTTTGGAAATATTTACTCCCAGGTGTTGACTTTAGCAAACGTCTATTTACTTTAAATGGAAAGCTGTGGTTTGCCCTCTTATAATTCATGTAGCACATCCATCAATCTAAATCTGTTCTCTTGTGTTCATTTATATGCACTACATGCTGGAAAGGTTTATCAAAGAAAGACAAATCCAGGGAACTTGTATTCTGTGGGCAAACTGAGCTGCTGAGGGCAGAGAGTGCTGTGAGGAAATTATATTTTTGTACGTAGCTACACACACATACACACACAAAGAGGACAGGCAAATATAGGTCAGCTGTAATTAAAGAAAGAAGCCAACTTTGTATTCTTGTTTCTGTCTAGGGCTGCTGTCGGGGGATAGTCGAGCTGTTAAGGATAGCACATAAATGTTAAATAGTTTTTCTCTACATGGCACTCAAACACTTCATTATCATTTTATGAGTTCAGCATGCTGAGTTTTCATTGCAGGCCGTTTGGCTGTTGGCCAGAGGGCTTGCAGGTTGCTGTTGTGGGAATAAGATTGCCCAGCAGGGTTTACAGGATGCACACGCTGAAGCTACAAATCTCAGCTGTGCAGGGATGGGTGATTACAAAAGCGTTCCTCCACAGCTGAGACTGAAAACAATGGACCAAGTGCATAAAGATAAGCCAGCAGTTGATACCTGTGGTTTTTCATGGAGAATCAGCAATGATGGGAGGCATATATATTTTAAAATCTGCTCATGCCTGACTCTGCTGGATTTATACACCTCACTCTTTACACAAGCAGGGTTTGAGGAGAATATGAATGCAACAGTTATTTTCTACTTATTAGAATAAAGGAGTGTTATTTTAGACTCCACGTTCTGCATAATAAAGGCTTCTTAAAAATCTTCTCTTACTGACTGTCCTAACTTCACACAAATCACTGCTTCTGTCACTTGCTGCAAATAATTCTGTCCCCAGCATGGTCAGATTAACCCACTAGGGGGCCCTGGGGCAAAAATGAGCTGTGGGTTCCTGTTGACCGACCCCCTCCCCCTCATGTGCATGTGCCAGGTTACTTTCAAGTGCAGCACACACAGCAGACTACCCATGGCAGATTAATTATATTTTCCCTGGAGCCCCAGAAACCAACCAGCACTTCTTAGCTGGATTACTGTCTCACTCGAAGTTTGCTGTATCTCAGTTAGTTTATGGTAATTTTGCACCAGAGTATGCACCATATACACACCATTTAAACTGAAATAATGAAGGCTGAAATATACCTTTTGACACAGGTCACCATGCAAGACTGAGCATTAGGTCCAGTGCCCTAAATGCTTTTATTATTTTATACTTTACCCACACAAACAAGCAATTAATCAAATGAACAAACAATGATGCTTTTGTGGGGTACCAGTTGTGTGGAGCCATGGGACATTTATAACCAAATAAATATGACCTTGAAGTATTTATGTTTGAATATTTGGAGCAATATTTGACTCATTTCACCCCAGCTCGTCAGAGATGATTAAGAAAAGCTATTCCCTCCATCTGACAGCAGTTCTTATGAACAGCATTTTTCTCAGCACCCTTGTTCATTGATTATTTGCGCGGTGCAGAGCCGATGTTGTTAGTGATTGAAGAGGCGCTGCGCAAACACAGAATGAGAAAATTAAATCTCATTAATTAAACAACAGAGCAGAGGAGTGAGTCTCTGTCTATCATCCGATGCCCTTCTGCGGGTGTGGGATTGGTTTACAGCAACATTAGTCCCACTTTATCTTTCAAACTCTCAGCGGCTCGGCTGCCTAAATTCATCTCCCCAGTGTATGTGCCCTGAATTTCAACTTGCCCATTTATTTGAAATAGTTCAAGCTGAGGCTTTTAATTTAATCTTTACTTCACTGAAACATTCCATTATAACATCAATTCAAAAACAAATGTCTCCTGTAAAAGATCATGATTACACTCACAGTCATGACAGGATACAGAGAGGCATTACATTCACAGAGATCACATTATCACGGCAGTTTAACTCAGTTATGTGCTCTTTCAACATTCGTAACCTTGTAATTTAACAGAGAAGGAAAGGCTGGTGTTGACATCAATGGACTGTCCATGGAAAAAAATGTTTCATTTGTAGAATTGGCCTGTTTTAAATGTGCTGAAAAGATACACAAATTTGCAGATTTAGTCTAAATTTTAAAGTATTCATTTTGTTGTTCGCATCTACAGCTGTGAGAAACTGCACAGTGATACATTTTGCATGTGTGTGCGTGGTCAGTGGGAGCAAGAGGGAGAGAAACAGAGAGAGTAAATATTTCTTTTTGTGTCCATAGTTGCACAGGAGTATAAAGCTCATTTGAAGCACCTCAACTCTTGATCCTCAGCTTTCCTCAAGGACTTCATTTGTCTCACCGTTGCAATGAACCCTTTGACGTATACGTCAAATTGCCTTACCTTGAAAAATGACAGGAAATTAATTTAAGTGCTTGTACTGAACCTTGTATTTATTTCTTTGCCTTTTATTGTTTCATTATAGGCATCAACCTTTTCCCCAAGACAACACAGCACATGCTATTCTTTGCTTCTAAATAAATTAGACAGCTGCTGTACAGTGTTTGACCTTGTCATTTACTCAGTTTTCAACAGATATACACCATCAATTTCAATAACTTTGATCTTTTGCTGTGTTTTAGATAGTACTGTTTACTATTAGCCTACTTTTTAAATAATTTGGTTTCATTTTTTCCAGTTTGTTTTTACTGAATGAAACAATTTACACAATTGCACCATATAACAAACACAAATACACCAACTGGCCAACGCACTGGGAAACCTCCTCATCACTCATATTCTTTTCATGTTTCTTTGTGGGTGTTTTTATTTTAAAAAAAACCCCGATCTGATTTACTTTTCTTTTATCCAAATAAATCCTGCATCACTTGGTGACACTCGGTGGTTAATCCCACTCATGATGCCAAAGCTGTGGCAAATGTTAATTGAGGCTCATCTCAGACAGGTGTCTGAGTGCTGCAGCTATTCAAATCTTAATAATGATTGACATCTACACACATGGCAAATTACCAGAGAGCAGCACAGGTATCGCCTGTCAGAGGCTGAGTGAGAGAAACAGAGACATACTGCATGGCGAGATAGAGAGAGTCATTGTATAACAAGTAGAAATGTGTGCGGAGTGAATCTTGGAGCACGCAGTGAAAGTGGGGCACATCCCACTGGGTAGTCCATTATGATTTTGTTGTTTTCAAAACCCCAAAAAGACATGTTGACAGGTTTGAGAAGGATGCACCGTCATGGTAAACAACTCCAGATCAATAGTACTACTCTTTGTGAGTTAGTCATTCACTCCTTCAACTCCTCCGTCACAGTAAGCCTCAGACATCCATTTGGACGAGCACCAGAACTGGCGGTGCTTCAGCCACTTTGGCCTTACGACGCAGCAGATGAGTCAGGCTCCTGAAGGAGGGTGTGGCGTGCAGGAGAAGCTCCTTCAGACCTGCCCGAAACTCCCGGCGAACTAGGCAGTAGAGCACGGGGTTGAGGCAGCTGTTGGTGTGTGCCAGACACACAGTCAAGGGGAAGGCGTAGGCCTGTGCATTATAGAAGGCCTTGCTGAAGGGCACAAGGTCAAACTTTATGAGCACTCCCCACAGTGTCAGCGCCTGGTTGGGAAGCCAGCACAGAAAGAAGGACAGAACCACGATGACAATGGATTTGGTCACTTTGGAGCGACGTCTCTGCCGGCCCTGTTCCACCTCTGGGCCCCCTGCGCCTGCGATGCGTCGGCTGAGGATGATGCGCATGAGCAGCAGGTAGCAGACGGTGATTATGATGAGAGGAATGAGGAAGCCTAGGAGGACCTTTTGCAGTTGGTAGAGACCCAAAAGAAGCTGTGGATCCCAGGTGCCTGAGTCTGGGAAGCGCACCAGGCAGAGCTCCTCATCCGACACCTGGACGCTGGTGGAGTAGATGGCATGAGGCAGAGTGGCCAGCAGAGACACAGCCCAGATGCCCAAGCTCGTCCACTTGGCTCTCGTGGCTGCCGCCCGCCGGCTGTGCATCTTCAGAGCGGTGCAGATAGAGTAATAACGTGCCACGCTCATAGCTGTGAGGAAGTATACACTGGCGTACATGTTCATGGTGGTGACGGAGCTGATGATTTTGCACATCACGCGGCCAAATGGCCAGCGGAAGTCCAGGGCCGTGTCCACTGCCCAGAAAGGTAAAGTCAGAACAAACTGGAGGTCTGTGATGGCCAGTCCCATCACAAAGCAGTTGATGGATGACTGCTTCTGCCTGTAACGTGAGTGCAGCAGATACAGAGCCAGTGAGTTTCCCACCAGCCCAAGTGCACAGACTATGGAGTAGACACAAGCTATCATCACACGCACCACCAAACTGGAGCTGTCTCCTTGGATTTCCATGATAGATTCCTTGGTGAGGAGCTGCAGCCAGCAGTGCAGCGACAGATTGCTGGTGGAACCTCCGCTACAGTTTCCAGTGATGTCTTCCTGTAGTATCTGCTGCTCACATGGCTCTGGAGCCAGTGTTTGAACTCCAGTCTCATTCAGCTGCATGGCTTGACTCTCTTGCTCACATATCATCTCAGACATCAGAGTTGGACAGTTATGTGTTACAGAAGAGAGACAGAAAAGTTTGTGATGATGGCATTATGAGCATCCCTGTTGTATCTGTGTCAGGTTATGTCCCACTGCGCTAAAGATACTATCCTCTGCCACGATTATCCTCTCCTTCTCTCTCCACGACTACTCACAGCTCTGCGCGCCACGTCCGTTTATAGGTTCCACGTGAACGCGCACAGCTCAGTCGCGCGACCGACGCTCATCTCCTCAGCAGCCAGATTATTGGAAAAGAGCAAATTCACACTCGTGATGGATGCAGCCACATCAAAGCTTCCCAGCACGTCCGTCAGGTGTGAATGTGAATGTGTTTTGACATGACACCGGGACCTTCTGGATAATCATGTTTGTGCTGTGCCGCTTTTTTTTTTTTTTTTTTTTAAAGGGAGCTTTGGAGACGTGGAAACAATGGTGCGCGTAAAATATGCAAAGATGTGGAGAGGACGGCTGCATGCGCTGAATTCCGACTGTACATTAACAACACGGGCAGTCCTGTGTTTGATGTTTACACAATGCGCATTTGAGGATGAGAGAGATCAAGGACATAACATGAAAACACAATGTACCATCCTGGAGGCGTTTGCAGAGGAGCATCCTCTCTGGTATGCGCTCTGACTCCTATAGATTTCTGTAGGATGAAGCTATCTCGCGCAATTGTTGTATAATTTAGGCCTGCGTGCTTTTCACAAAGCTCTGGCTGCTGCAACTTTGTAAAAGAGAAAAGAAACGAGGTCAGAAGCGTCTCTGCCGATCGTGTAAATGAACCTCTGTGCTCAAAGAAACTCACTGAAAAGAAAGTTTCCAATACGACTACAAGGCCTGCTAATAATGGTGATATTGCACCTTTGAAACGATCCTTAACATGTTCAAATATTTACTTTTTTAACTTTGCAATATTTAAACTGTTAAGGATTAACTTTCTCGAAAACCGACTTTATTTATGAATTACTTTGATTATAAATATAAAAGTAAGATCAAATCTCTCTGCTCCAAATCAAAACGTTATTTTAAGCATTCAGAAGACTGAATAGTTTTTGCAGATACTCTCAGCACAAATGAAATTAAATAGATAGCTATAAATGTAAACAGAAGGGAGTTAATTATAATCAAGGTGAAAATGTAGAATACCCCCAACATACTGATTATGAAATGTTTTCTGGCTCAGATTTATTGAATGAATTTATTTCTGCTTGTTAGAGAAACTGTGATTTTCTGTCCTTCCAAATTGTAATAATATGTTTCTTTTGCCACATGATGTAATGCAAAATCATAGTTCTAATCAAAATTCACTTTCCTCCCTGCTGGCTGCCAAATGACATCAACAGATGGGTAATGTGATGTGGCACCAGTGCCGGACCAANGTGGTGCAGTGGTTAGCATTGTTGCCTCACAGCAAGAGGGTTCCTGATTTCAGCCCTGGGGCGGGGGAGTTCTTCTGTGCCGAATTTGCATGTTCTTCCCGTGTTTTCTCTTGGTACTCCGGCTTCCTCCCACAGTCCAAAGACATGCAGGTTAATTGGTGACTCTAACTTGACCGTAGGTGTGAATGTGAGTGTGAATGGTTGTCTGTCTCTATGTGTCAGCGCTGTGATAGTCTGGCGACTTGTCCAGGGTGTACCCTGCCTCTTAACCAATGTCAGGTGGTTGGATTTAGGTAACAAAAGCACGTGATTAGGTCTAGGAAAAAGAGTTTGGCTGTATAATCTTATGGGACTCGAACACCTTTCTATTGATGTGTTTCCCCCTGACGCCGCCAAGTGCCGTTAAACTCTAACGGCAAATCACGCTGACATTAAAGGACGGGTTTTCTGTCAGTGTCTGACACCTGAATCACTGTCCAAGCGCCAGGTTTCGATGACTTCAGAGTGAGAGTGTTTTTGGTAAGCATTTGACAAAAAAATTAAAGTCTACATTAATCAACCATCGAAAACAAATCAGGATATTGTGCAGACAGGGACGGAGCTAATAAGACAATTAAAAGAGCATATGGTGTGTGCAAATTTACAAATGCTATTTACTTGTTTTTGTACTGAATGTCAAAAAGGGCAGGAGGGTACATAGGGTTCACCAACTTTAACAAATATTACAGATGTTTTACCCTTTTACCTTGAGTTGGGTTTCAGAGTCACCTACCTTGTCTGTCAGTAATCCCTCCCTGTAAGTCTTTGAGCAAATTAAAAAGACATGACCGGATGAAAAAAAATTAATCTTCACTGTTTTAATCCGTTGTGACCCAATTCTTGACATTTTAACAACCCTTAAACCTCAAAATGCGCAAGCACTGACAGTATGCCTGGTTTAATGTTCTAAGTGTTCAAATCTGTGATATAAAGTCTGCACAGGCTGCTTACTAAGCACCTGACATTTCACAGGTTGCATAACAGAACCCCTTTTCATCTACTCTAATTCATTATGCAGCTGTGAAAGACAGCTCACATTTACGCTGTGATCGGAATGTTGATAAAGCCATCAGTAACTGTGAAGGCTGATGGAAAGTAGCCTACTTAGCATATCAGTAAATACATTTTGGTCATTGTAAGCATACTTCTAATATCACAGACGGAGCCCTCTCTCAGGCTCTAGGCTTGCCATGTTACCTCTGTAGATTCTGTACATTGAAATGCGAATGGACTAGTTCGGCCAATCCATGTTTGTATGTTGGCTGTTTAAACAAACCTGGTGTCCTCAATTCAGCAACTAGACTAGAGGAACGACACCAGCTGTGTTGATGTAGCCGGAGCACTGTGTACTCCCTCTCGCAGCAGGGCGCTGTATTGATTTTATCTGAAGCACTGATTGATGGGCGGCACTGCGCCGCACCACGGCGCTATATAGTGTGGCCATACTGTGCGCGCCTCCCTCTCTCTCCTTCCTGGATCTGCTGGTCCCCCGTGGTGGCTGTGGCCTGGTGTGTCGGGCCTTGTGCAGGTGTGGTGGAGCTGGCGTGGCTGTGTTGTAGTGCTTGTTGGCACGTCTGCCATTGAGGCGCACGCTTCCTCTTGCAGCATACAGTGTGGCAGACTGTTGGTGGCGTGGGGCCGGGTTTGCCCCGCTGGGAGCCCTCCTGGGTGTGGTTGTGTCTCCAGGTGCCCTAGAATATCTCTCCTCTGGCCCTCCGTGAGGCTGCGCCGTTACCTGGACGGCGCTGCTGTTTTGACTCTGCTCTTTTCTTGGTGGCCTGTTTTGGATCTCCCGGACCCTGTCTTGGTCCTTGGGTTTGTGTGGCGCTGTTTGGCCCATTGACTCCCCGTGGCCATTTAGCTCTTCATTGAGCTGGCGTCTGGACTCTTACATTGCCACTAGCCTTTATTGATTTATTAATTGACTTCCTGTTCATGTGATTTATTTTGTGTGTACATTTGTTGAGTTTGTTATTATATGTTTAATGGTATTTTGGTTTCTTTTGTTTATTTTCTTATTTACTTCATTGTTGCTTTTGTGTGTGTGTGTGGGTGTGGGTGTGTGTGTGTGGGTGTGTGGTTGAGCATGTATGTGTGTTTTAAGGCAGCTGTGTGTTCACTGTGAGGCCTGTTTTAATTCTCCCTCTCCTTGTGGACAGGTGCTGCGGGCCCAAGGCGGCGACACAATCCCTGGTGGTGGGTTTTCCTCACAGATCCTCAGTTGTGTGTGTTTGCGGTGCCATGGGTGTTTGATTTAGTTTCTCCTCCTCCTTGATTTTGGTTCTGGTCCGCCGTGGTAAGCATCAGCTCTGTCCACTCATCCGTCCATTCCCCTTTTTTGGCCCAAGTGCAGTTATTGCGTGCAACAGCTAGATTTCATTGATTGTTTTTGAAATAAAATTTGTGGTATATTTTCTATAAACCGTCTCTTGCCCTGGGGTAATTTCGGACCTTGTGTGATGTTTAACATTGTTAAAATTAACTATTTCCGGGGGCGCAATTCCCCAGGTGGTGTTGTCTGGCAACAAATCTTTTCCACCCTCCACTTGCCACACTAAAATGACTAGAGCTGTGACATGAGGCGAAATTGCCTCTCAAAGCATTGTGGGATAGCAATGACAGAAACTACAGGGTGAAATGTCCCGCAAATTAAGCCCAGTACAGACCAAAGATTTGCAACGAGACAAGTTGAAACAGACAACTATTTGCAATGCGCTGCTCTGCAACATTCTAAAAATCCACCGGTTCACACCAATGCAACTAGATGAGATGGTGTATCATCTCTACGCAACAACTCTCTGTACTTCCATTCTGATTTCCAGCTTTACAGGCTTATTTTGTAGCTTCTTAAAATATGAATGAGGATAGTGATAGTCACATACTGGCTACAGCTGCATTTCAGTCAGGAGAGACTCGTTTTTTATGGTAAAAAGTATATTTATTAACATGTGCACATAAGAATAAAAACGTTGAAAGTCTTTGGCGATTAGGCCCCATTGAGATGGTATGATTTAACGAGGGTGATGAATCCATAGTCCAAGAATCCAATAAAACTTGAACAAACCAAGCATCAGATGAACTGTATTCATAATAAAAACGCCAAAGTAATATAAATAACCAGTGCCAATTTATCAGTCAATGAGAATGTGTGTGTTTGTGGGGGGGCAGCAGCAGCGACCCACTGTACGACACCAGCACACTGTGAGGACAGAAACATAAGGCTCGGCGGGAGCGTAAACTCAGACAGTGACAGAGCTAGCCATTAGCATCAGAAGCCTAGCATTATTACATAACGTAACTGTTATTTGTGGGTTTAATGACAGAGTTGAGCCATTATGGTGTCAGTGTGAGTTTGTTGGGACTGTTTAACAGCTCTGTGTTTGATGTTAAAGTTTTAAAGTTTGCTGATCAGGCACGGAGTTGGAACAGTCCGGAATCAGAGCCCCGGTGCAAAAAGGACTGAATGCAGGTATAGTTTGACATGTTTTTTAAAAGAGGCTCAAGACTCATCTTTTTAATCAGGCTTTTAACTGATCTCTTTATTTATCTATTTTAAATTCCTTTTATCAGGCTTTTAACCGATTTATCTTTGCTTTTGCACTTACTCTTCCTCTTTTTGCGTTCTTATCTCATTTAATTTTTATCTTTTGTTATTTTAGTTATAGGTTGTAGTTTTGATGCATTTTATGTCTCTGTTTTAGATCATTCTTACCTAGCTATTAACTTAATTTTATGAGCTAAATAGCTTTTTGTTTATTTGGTTCATTTTATACCTTTTTTCCTATCCTACGGTTGTAGTCCCTCAGTTTTTAGCTCCAGTGTTTCCTCATGGGGGCCTACCACACTGAAAGTTGTTCCTGGTCTACCGATGGGGGTGCCGTCTCGTGGACAGCTCTGACCTTGGTGGCTGTAGGGCACTGCACCTCAGTGTGGAGCCTCCTGTCTGCCCGGGTTGGCAGACAGGAGGAGACTCTACGGCGACGCTCCCTGTGGCCGTGGACCGTGGGCCCTCTCACTGTGGACGGCCCCCAGAGGTGGCTTTTTCCTTGCCTCGGGTCTCGGTGCTCGGCCATGTCTCTTTAGTGTGTGTGTGTGTATGTGTGTATGTGTATATTTATGTATCTCTATGTGGGGTGGGAGGGTTGGGTTTTCTCTTTTCTTTTTTGTTTTCTGTTTTGGTTCTTTGTTGTTTTTAACCTCTGTGAGGCACTTTGTGTTACTGTTGTATGAAAAGTGCCATATAAATAAAGCTGATGTGATTTGATTTGGAGAAGTTTGGATACTACTTAGTACTGGCGTATTTCGGAAACCCAGCCCTAATGCAAAAGACTGAAAAATTCACCAGGAATCTTTGTAGTGATTTGCTGAAAAAACAATGCTGTGGTGGGTCAAGAGGTTAAATCATGTGTGAATAAATGTCTGTGGAGGAAAAGACCAGTATTTGAGTTTGTGGGATTTTGTCTGTTGACTCAAAGATCACAGATTAGAAGATAAATTGAAGTGCTGCTTGGCACAAATGCACCTAGAAGCTGAGTCTTTGGCTTTCTATTTACACAGTGCTTGCTAATGAGAGAGCTAGTTGACACGCCCACAGCGATAAGTGGTAATTTGTTGGCTTCCAGCAGGGCCTTTACAATAATGCTATCTATAATCTCAAAGAAGACAAAGCCTGATGATTGGGCCCCCTCCAATGGAGAAACCTCTATTATTATTAACCCTTTCATGCATCAATTGTTACCACCTCAGTCAAGATTTTTTTTTTTCTGTTTTTATTCCTCTTCAGGCATGAAAAAAAATAAACTTACATTTGTACTTGTATTTCTTAAGGATGTCCACTGAAACGGTTTTCAACTTCATAAATATAAACCAGTGAAAAATATAATGTGTGAAATCTAATGAAATATATGCTTTTAAGTGTGTTTACATATTTCATGTTCAGTGCAATGCAAAACTGTTCAACTTTGCTCCTGACTCCTCAGCCTCTCCCATCTCTCTTTCCTCCTGTCCTTACCCCACTTCCTCATTCTGATCATCGTTCTTAATTATTATGCATGAAAGGAAGGAACACGGAGTAACAGCCTAAGATCAGCTAAAACGTGTCTGAAATGATTGGACCAGGAGAAACATTTAGAAGTGTCTCAGACGTAGAATGCTAAAATAAGACTCATATAGCACTTTTCACAAACAAACCAAGAGCAGTAGCGGAAAGGGTAAAAGTAATGCACAGAATTGGGCACTTTGTAGACTGGCATGCCACCGTACCGATGTCTTTTAGCAAAGCAATCTGTTGAGGCAACAGTGTAACAGCTGGTGAACCAGGTGCGGGTGGACTCAAACACACGACTCTGGAGACAGCTCGGGTGAAATAAGTGTTTGCTGGTCAAAAGGTAGGTTTGGTACACAGACGGACAATCAGTGGAGGCAATCAAATCCAACAGGGATGAGGCAGAGGCAGAGTCAATCAACAGGCTAAATAAAAAAAAAACAAGAAAAGGACACAGGGAGGCAAAAGGCTGGAACACTCGACACACAAGGAGACGAACTGGCACTGAGACACACAACAAGACACACACTAAATACTCTGGTGAGGGGAAGGGTAATGAGACACAGGTGAGGCTAACCAGGGCAGGGCCAACAATCGGACACAGGTGAAGTCATCAAAAGGGAGGAGATGTGAGTGTCAAAGTAAAACAGGGAACGACATGAATGAATGAAGTAAAAAACATAACTAAGAAACTTGAGCTGTCACAATCAAGTCATTGCCATCATTGTCATCACTGACATACATGGAGTCACTGAGGCGGCTATTGAATCAACAGAAGGATTCTTTAGTCTGAACAGTCCAGTGGATCCCTAAAACCAGCTCCGGTGTGCTTCAGGCATGTCTAACAGATGTATCAAGGGTCTGGGCAACACATTCTCAATACGACCTCGTCACATATTAACATCTGATCATGGTCTTTACATGTCCACATACGACATGGAAGCTACCCTGGGCACGTTGGTTGTTGACTTTCTGGGACTCCGTGTCAAGTTCTGCCCATTACATACATTGTCTTCTTTCAAAATACACTTCTGTTTTGACAGGAAATGTAACATTTGCATACAGTCTCTTTAAAAACAAATGCACTACGTTGGTACAACACTGCAAATTGATGGGGTTTTTTTTCCTTCAACAATAAAGACACGTGGTTGGGTTTAGGCAACAAAAGCATGTGGTTAGGTTTAGGACAAAAAAACAGGGTTTGGCTTTAGAATCTTACGGGACACAAACGCTGCTCTCCCGGGTGAAAGTCGGTGTTTGTTGGACCCGTCAACCACCCCCCCTTTTGTTCTTGTCCTGCCGTGTTTCCCTCAGGCGCTGTTTAACTATAATGGCAACCGGCCACGTATCATGCCGTCGTTAAAGGATGCCTTTTTTTCATTGGTTTTTGCCCAAGAGCCAGATTTCGATAACTTCAGAGTGAGACCAGACTCGACTGGGGCAGGAGGGATAGTGTCACATTTAAAGAGAGAATCCAAAACCAAAGGTAACTCTTGCAGTTGTTTTGTCACTCTTATTTGCTGAAAGGGAGTAAATTTGAGGTGAGGGTTCGACTGTACAGCTGGTTCAGGGGAGGGGGTTGCTCGTGCTGTCAGGTGAGATCATGTCTAACTGACCCATGAGACAAGAATGTGTATTTGACTGCTCATGCTCTATGACAAAATCATTAACAAAGTGAGAGAATGATTAGATGTCATGTATTTGCATGATGTGCTGATTGTCTCTTTGAATGAATGAACAGTTTACTATCTCGTCTCAGTGGGGCTCAGAGATCGTGCTAGCTGCATGCTGACATATTTTTGATGGCTTTAAAATCTCACAGTGCAGTGTATGGCGACTCAGTTCACAGAGCTGGCCTGAGGCTAACAGTCGGGATCACCTTGAAAACGATTAGTATTCCAGGGTAGAATGAACAATTTCAGATCGTCATCTGTTAGGCTAATATTTGGTGTTGGGCTGACTTTGGGGATACAATTCTGCTGTCAAACATTCATCTATGACCAGACATCTCCTCATCACTGCAGGGTGCTGCAAGGACAATGTTTGTGCATGTTTTTTTAAACTCTGTCCACAATTCTGATCTACAAGTAAACATCTGTCCTTTGTTCAGAATATGCATGGGTAAGAATTGTTTTATTTGTTCTCCAAAATGTAAATTTTAATTAACAATCTCATAGAAATACACAAGAATCAGTTCGCATGCAAATGGAGCACTGGACCTACCTTCATCTCTGTGGTATGTTTCTGCTGCTGTTACAGCTCTCTGCAAAGAGATTACTGACATTTGTACTTTTAGCATGTTTGACACATCATTTATGGAGCTTTTTAAGGTTCTGTTTTACTGCCAAGTGGAGCCATCAGTGGTGACACAGTGCCCCGTTAAAGAAACCTTCTTTGTTTGCACTTCTTGTTTATGTGTTTGCCATAGGCAGATTATGACACAGTGGGCCCCTGGGCTTGGACGCATATTAACATGAATGACTAAGTCCTTTGACAAGAAATGCAATGGTAAAAACAGTGACTTCACGCAGTGCTCTGGCTTAAGATATATGGTTTATGGACACTTTGAAGTGTGTTGCTCGACAGTAATGACCTATTTTTGACAGAAAAAAGTGTTATGGGACACTTTTCCTTCATAACGCACACTGGGAGAATTTGTAATATCGCAGACATCATCATATCTTGTCACGCAAAGTGATTAGAAGTGTTACTATCATCACCATTAAGATAGTAGTTTTAAATCTATGCACACTCTAAAACTGCATTCAGCATCTCTGTCCACATAAGCAGTCATCTGTCAGCAGCAGCCCGAGGGCACAGCAACGGGTCAAACTGTCTTCACCAGGCTGACTGACATCAGTGATTCAATGAACCAAAATAGTTTTCATGTCAGCTCCACGGGGAAAAAATCAGCAGTGTTTTTTATGTATTGATTCATTTTTCCCAGCCCATAGCAAGTGAGGGGAATCTGCTGCTCACAGACAGACAGGGAGCTGATCAGTTAATGAATATAAGGACAAGAAGTTTAAAACACATACACAGATTCAGGCCTTAAAGAAATGCAGGGTGTCTCCGCTTACCATGGAGACGACTGACACCTTTCTCAGAGGCATGAATTGAAAACATTGCAATGCATTTCTGTCGAGCGACACTCTTCAAAAGCGTTGAGCATCCAACTATAAATCAGGCCTTAGGGACCCCCTGAGCCCCTGGGCCCCTGGGTTCTTGGCCCAGTTCTGTAATAATAATAATAATACTTTTTATGTATAAAGCACTTTCCAAAACAGAGTTACAAAGTGCATAACATGTCAATAATTAACACAGACAAGACATGAAAACAACAACTTTTAAAAGAACTGATAAAACACTTTGGTACATAACAACTGAGGAAATAAAAGACAGTCTAAATGAACTAGAAACTCAAGTAAAATCAGGAAATGCTTTCCTATAAAAGTTTGTTTAAAGAGGGGACTTAGAAGAGATCATTGACTCGGCTGACCTGATTTCCTTGGACAGACCGTTCCAGAGTCTCAGGGCCCTGACAGCAAACGCTCTGTCCCCTTTAGTTTTCAGCCAGGCCTCTGGAACAGACATAGGACCTCTGCCCAAGGACCTCATAGTGTATCCTGGCGTGTACAGTACTAAAAGGTTGGAGACATAGCTGGGAGAGAGACCATGAAGCGCCTTCAGTAAAATCTTAAAATCTACTCTAAGAGGCTAAAACTGGAGTGATGTGATCACATCTCTTGGTTCTCGCTGAAAGCCTGGCAGCTGAATTCAGTACACCCATGGTGTTTGTGTGTTGACTCACCGTCACCACCACCCAACATCCAAATGCACCTTTATCATGCTGCATTATGGCTGAGGTGTAGTCAGTTTTGCTTATAATGATTAATTTGCCCACAGCAAAGCTAAATCCTTGTATCAGGGTGGTCTGCTTTACAGATAATCTCTAAATGGGCAAAAATAATCCAAAAAAGCCCACAGACATTGCCGTCTTGGACACTGAACTAGCATGTACCTTACTCGACTGGAGAACCAGAGGATTAAAACTATGGCACAAAGTAAAACAAAAACAAAAAACTAAATTAAAAAGCTCTGCATGGTCATTAACACCTTCAAATCCTGTGACGCACCGTGAACTTCAAAAACAGATTGTTAGTTTCCAATAAACTTCTTAAACTTTTGATATGTTGATGAAAATCAGTCTGCATGGGTCTCACTCATTAATTTCACCAAGCAGTAAAAATATATATTATTCTGGGTCCAAAGCTGATTTAAAATGCTTCCTATTCACAGTCAGGTGCCTGCTCTGCTCACATTTTACAGAACTCACCCTGCCTGCATTTCTGACATACTGATTAGAGGCAGGAGAAATTGAAGTGACGTCCAGACATCTTCAGACCGTCTGTGCCTTCAGGATTTATTAAGATTTCTCCATCCAAGCCAGTTACAGCAACTAACTGTTGGGGGGTTTAGGCTACAAGTCATGCCTTGGTGAAAATGTGCTGTCAGGGGTAATTTTAGCTTCTTCAACAAAACATGGGCAACGAAACAACTGCACCAACTTTCTGTGGAGACATTCTCTAGAATTGTTACAATGCTGATGATATTTCTGGCACGGTTTCTGTTGAGACAATTGTGATTTTTTTTTTTATTTAGTAATAATTTGTATTTGGTTTATCCTTGAATGCTTGCTCCTACTTAATTGTCAGACTGTCGAGGTTAAAAGTGAAAGCCTGACTGACCAAGGTCAGCCTGTTTACACAGCTTGTAAAATTGCATTAATTTCAACACACAAACAAGAGAGAAAAAAAGTGTTGTATTTGTGCTGTTCGCAGCATAAGTTCTATTCTCTTATTGATTGTGAGGGGAGATCTGGTTCTTGCAGAGCTGTTTGTTTGTTTTCACCACAAATTAAGCGCACAGATGAATATATAACATAACAAGTGCTTCATCCCACTGCTTTAATGGGCACAAAGCAATTAATCCATGCACAGTGCTTTGATTTAGCTTATTGTTCACAAGCTTTATGGTTTTAGATGAGTCAGTGAATGGTCTGTGAGGAAAAGATTGCCAAACACTGTGAGACGTATAGCAAATAAGCTGTACACAACAACACTGCACAGCACAACACCTGAATTGTTTATGAAGAGAATTGTAGTGCCAGATCCTTTGGGCAGGAAATACACGTACAGTATTGACTTGTTATGGTAGTTTTTCATTACTACAGTATTGTGTTGTATTGGAAGAAGCTATTGTAAACAGTAATTGTAACTTTGCAATGTATGCAACTGTCAGGTTCAGAGGTGAACTTGATTCATACATTTGAATTGATGGTGAGTTACTGTAAAACTTAAATGCCTAGTCCCTTGTACAAGTTCCGTGTGGCTACACATTTTGACAAATAAACACCTGTCTCAATTAGACGCCTGATCTGGCTCCCAAGCAGTTCATTTTTATAGGGATGTATAAAATCAGGTTATTGGTTACCCACTTGAGCTAATTTTAGTTAGCTGCATCAGTCGCACACACAAATATTGCCATGAGCACCAAAGAAGACTGAAATTAATTTAGATTTACCAGCATGGTAAACAAGAGAGACAAAAAAAGTGGTGAAGCTGTTATAAAGTCAGAATATGTTAGTTATATTCCTTTAGTTCGTAAGGGTCCGCTGATGAAAAGAATCAAAAGTGTTGTGTTGTGAAACAACTGATGTAACTCTCTTACTCTCTGATGCGCTGTTGGAGCCAGAACAAATAAATGATTCATAATTAATATGTTATTCCAAGCATTATTCTTATACAAGTTATATTGGTACTGGTTTAAATAAACAATTCGACTGTATTTTCCAACCTTTACTGAGCAACAGTTTTGTGTGAAATGAAATAAAGGCCTGTCCCAAATACAGGCCTGCTGAGTAGGACTCAAGCAAATAATTGAAGTTTTAGGATGTGTTTACACAGAAAGCTATGTACCTATTTATGTTTAGATAATTCATTATTTACATATTTTCAAGTTTAAATATCAGTGACTTTAAAACAGTTACAATAATCTGCTGACTCTACCTCTGTGATTCTCCTCACATTTACCTCAGTCTAAGTCCTCCTAGCCTCTGATTGGTCAGTTCAGTGTTATGGGAGTCAGGAACTAGGAAGTGTTTGCTGTTTGCTGTTGTAAACAGGCTCCCAAGAAGTGCACAGGGCTTTAAAGCCAGTTTTAGGAGTGACCAAACGGTGGAATTAAAACTCCTGAGTCAATCATGTGATGTCAGAAATAGAGCTTTTTGGGCTTCATGCACCACTGAGCAACTTCAGCCAAGTCAGTCTGCAGCCGACGCAGACACAAAAGTGGACAAGGTCCAAAACCTGATCACATTTAATGGTTGAAACTTGTTTATTTATGGCAACAAATTTGACCAATTCTATCAACAGTAACAAGCTAAGACACTGTTAATTAGGAAGTGCTAGTGTGAAGACATTGGGACTTGATGTTATGTTTTTATACTTATTGGGTCCCACTGATCCAAAATAGCTAGGAGAAATTAAAATTGCATAACAAACAAAAGTCCAGGTCTCAGGAGGATATACAGCCATGGTTGTAAAGCTGATGAAGTGTGGAGAACACTAAAGGGTTGTTTGTCTCCATCCCGCTGTAAGAGTGATCCGACCACCACAAATCGAACCCTCATCATGTTACATAACAACTAGCCATACAGTGTTAGCACTGTGCCACTACGGCTATGTTTAAGGGTATGGTTAATGCTAATTTCCACAACTAAAAACAGGCTTAAAACCATAAAAACAAAATGTACGTACTGGAAAAACTGATCTTCTGACTCTTTAGAGGGTCTTTAAGTACAACCAAACACTAAACAAAATTTTTTTCAGGCAACCCAAACATTACAGTTAACTTTAATGGAGTGAAAACACATTGAAAAAGCAAAAACTATGGCTGCACATACACTCTGGGGTTACACCTTGGTTATGTTTCCTAGCCAATGGTAGCGACTCTCAATGGATGGCACCTGCCTGTCAGTGAAAGCATTCTGTCCTTAATTATGCATAACTTTAAGCTTTAAGCTATAGAAACCAGAACTGTGTTTGTACCAGGCTGTAAACATGTTTATTTCTGTTGTAAAGTTAGGCATTTTAACAGTGTGTCAATGGGGATTGACTCTGTTTTTGGAGCCAGCCTGAAGTGGCCATTCGAAGAACTGCAGTTTTTTTGTTACTTCCACATTGACGTCATTTTTCAGCCTCTGACGCTGCTGCTCGCAATTAGCCGATCTATTTCTGTGCTGGGTCACTGCACTTATGGCCCCTTTAACCCCAACATTTAATTTATATTTTATTAAAAATTTGTAATTCACAAATCATTATGTGGAAAGATATTAAGTTACTACCCAAAAACTGATGGCAACCATGGTACGAGTCATTTCCCTGTATGTGTAGAGCTGCATGAATATTTGACATCTGCATATTTCATTAACTCCGTCTGTTTCACAAATTAATCGCTCACATTGAGTAACACGCCCGAACCACAAATGTAAACAAATTATGTTATTTACATGTATGAATTTATTAGAGGCGCACTTTATAAGATGAATTACATGTACCCTATTAGTGTCGGTAACCAGTAAAAGTAATGCGCACAGACCTTCATTATCAGATGTGCTGGGGCTGTGTCACTGATAATTTCCTGTGCCGATGTGTGCCTTGAGTCGAATGTCAGCGAGGTTGCCCACGGCTGATATTTGGACAGCTTACAGTGTATCGTAAAGATGGAAATAAGTGGAATTAAGAGACTGCAGAAAAAATGGGCAGCAGTTAATACCCGCTCGAGGGAAATACTACAAGTTGCAAAGGTTAATCTAATTCATTAACAAAATTAACTCATCTGAAAGCAAACAGGGTGACTGTGGCTCAGGAGGTGGAGCGGTTGTCTACTTATTATACAGTCAATGGTTCGATTCCTGGCCCCTGCAGTCTAAGTGTCAAAGTGTCCTTGGGCAAGTTACTGAACCCCAAATTGCTCCCGATGGCTGTGTTGTCGGTGTGTAAGTGTGTGTGACGTTTATCCGATGAGCACCTTGTGTGGTAGCCTCAGCTGCCAGTGTATGAACCCAGGCTGTTCTCATGCAGTCTGTTTTATATTTGTGTACATGTTATATTGCTCTGTATTTGTGTGTCATTCTTTTACTTTGTACAGCAGTTAAAAGAAAATTAAAACTCAAGTAAATGTATAGATAGTCCAAAAAACAAAGTGTTAGTACTTTGTTTCATTACTACACTGATTGTATGCTGCTCCTCTGGGGAGAGACCAGTGTACATTTTTTAAGCATTGTATTTTTGGTTATCAAAAACTGCTTCTTATTAGTCTGACAGTTTTCAAATTAATGTTGCTGCAGCAGACAAACACATCACACCATGCCCAAGAAGAGTAAGTGGGTAGGTGTTTTAATTCCCTCTTTCCTCCTTTGAAGTTGGAAAAAAAACAATTTTGTTAATAACTAAGTTTCAAGGTGCTCAGGAATCTTCCACCAAACACATTAAGTGTATCTGGGTCAGCTTAAAAGGGAAAGTCCATTTTGTTGATTAAAAAAAAGAAGGAGATGAGGGCTCTTTTGATGGACAGTCTCTTTCCATCATTCCTTTATGGCTAACAAACTCAGTGGGAGCCTGTGTATGCGTAGAGGCCCCCGGCTCCATGAGGATTTGGTTAATCAAAGAGATGGGTTAAGGTACTGATTAGAGACGCTGGTGGTCAAGTGACTCTCACCCTGATTAGAGAAGAAAAAACAAGACAGATTTAAGTTTAAGAAGAAAGAGGCGGATGAAGGTCAGAGACAGAGACATTTGTGAACCAGCTCACTCATTAGCGCAGGCCTGTTTGGCAGCCCATGGGCCACATCCGGCCCAGAAGCAACCTCTGAGTGGCCGACATTATTGATTCTTTTTGTGGTACTTTTCAAAGTTTTGGTTTAATTTGTTATCATCTTGCAGCTTCTCTCCTGCAGTCTGCATGTCGGGACTCACCTCCATGTTTCTCATTTTCGTTTTGAAAAAAGTTCCGCGTTCAGACGACAACGTTTTGATAACAATCACCGTGCACCGGATCCGCAAAAATGACCAAAAACGCTGCAGTATACATGCCAGGCCAGTAGTTGGCGGTGTGACTTCACAAAGGAACAACACGCACCTGCGTCCTTCTACAGAGTGGTGATGTATAAACAAACACAATGGCAAAATGTCTGGATGAACGACGAGGTGGAGTTGCTTCAGTAGATCTCCATTTTGCTGGAGAAGCGTTGATAACTTCATCAGGGTAAGCAGCACAAACAGAGCTCGGCAGTCCGCCGTTGTTGTGATGGTCAACTTTCTCGCGCATGCCTAGTGACTGGAACCGTAATGCGCATGTGTGAAAAGTCTCCATTTTCAGAGGAACTGAATATTGCAAGTTTACATGACAACGGAGACAGTGCCGTTTCCAGAAAATAGCACTCTGGAACCTGTTTTCAAAACGTTGCGTTTTCAGGCACCGAAAACCTGCTGTCGTGTAAACAATGAGCCAAAACACAACCAAAGTTAACCCTTTTCATATAAATGGGACCTGAGTTTCTTGGAGACTTTCCACCTCTTATCCAAGAAGCTTCTTCGGGTCTAAAGGACTGGCGCAGAGTCGCAGGCTTTAATCCCTGTGTAGGTGTGAACCCTTACAGAGTTGTTGAGGTCACACTTGAGCTCTTAATTTCAGAGTTGTTAAGGTCACATGTGAATCGTTGGTCAATCGTGTGTGTGATCCCAAGACTGTATTGCTCTCAATATAGTCTTGGGATCCTTCCCCAAACGACTTCACACCATTCACACCTGGACCTACCCAACCCTAATGACACACATGATGGCCGGGTGGACCAACGACTGTGCGGTGGCCTACCTGCAGAGAGTGAGTCAACTCAGCAGCAGACTGAGGAGCACAGAGGACAGGTGCAATGACTGATACTGACTGATGTGTGTGTTCTTCATTCTTTGATAACGGTACTTATATGCTTATATACTACTAATTCAATATATAATTCATCTTACTGACATTTTAAATTTGTTTCCACTGAGGTTTTATTGAGTTTATATAGTGCTGTTGTAAACATGACCGTTGCTGCCATAAGCTCTATAAGACTACGTCCTATGAATTTCCCTAAACACTTGACCTCAAAAGAAATTGTCAGAAGGTGAGGTGTGTGCATGTGTGTGTGTGGAAGAGGGAGGCTCTACAGGCTCTTTTTTAATTCTGTTCCTGCATTATGATGTGCCAGGGTCAGATATGTGACTAAAAAGATATATTTTTTAATTTTAAATGTGAAATGATAAACATTGTTATTTTTTATCACATTAATTTTAATTGGTTCAAAATTTCTCATTACCAAAGGATAAAAAAATGTTTTAGATAGGCCGCTGCAAACGTCCGGCCCATCAACATTTCCTAGTTTTAAAATCTGACCCAACTGAATTTGTAATTGAATAGCCCTGCATCAGTGCATCATTAATTTAACACTGAGATTTAAAGTAATTACGTTATTGTTTAAATGTGTAGTTTATACAATACACAACACTATTCTCTGCAGACAATTGATACTTATTAGTATGCAAAAGTCTGACACAAGCCCAGAGCAGCCATTTATAAACCAAATGCTGACAGTTAATAGGTTTTGTAGTGACTGGAGAAATGAAACCCTCTGGCCACATAAAATAATCCTCTAGTAATCACACATTAAAGAAAAAGAAATACAAGAATGTGATGTCCAGAAAAAAATTGTATTAACAGCTAAAACTCAGCAGTTGAATCTATCTAAGACTGGGGTAGGCCTAGGCATGAAACAAACTACTCTGTAAACATTCGCACAGCTGCGCTCATTTGCTCATACAGCACAAAATGGGAGCTTGAGAGAGAAGTTGAGAGAGGCTACTTCCAGTTTAGGTCTCTGCTAACTTGAGTGGGGGTAAGAATGATTTAATCGCGTGGCTCTTCCAGACTTTACATGTTATCTGACTGAATGGATCCAATTCTGATAGTGAAACGAATCATTTGACTGTGGTTGTGATGCTCAAAAAAATGTATCCACTGGTTTACAGTCGTCTCTTTTACAATGTAAGTCAATGGGAAAGTCTTTAGGGCCATATGGCATCATGTAATTCTAATGTTTGGCCTCTACAAAAACTGGCCTGCTCAGTTCCTGGGTTTTGCCTCAGACTTCAGATTGTACGTCCTCACTTTTGGCACTCTGTGTCAGAAATAACAACTTTTAATGGAGATACAGTGACGATGTTCAGTTGCCCAGTGTGCCTCCATTGCAGCCGAAGTTGCCAATGGTAATTATTAGCCTTCTGTCTGAGAGCTAGAGACTGATATCACTTGCACATATGCGAAAACAGAAATGTTAAAACAAAGATTTCTTTTTTGGGGGGGTGAGAGTTAGATGCTGGAAATATTTACTGACCAAAGAAAAGTTGTGTGCAGAGAGTAAAGACAACTCACCAAAGTCTTTTCTTCAGAGTAAGGTTCTCAGGTTTAGGTAAAAAAACTATTTCATTGCTGTAAAGATGGTCTGTTCATAAAACTAGGCTGTCTGTGCAGTAACAAGACACAAATACTTTGAAATTGGTGCAACATGATCAGAGAAAACAAAGGAAAAGGTGTGCTTTTGCTCAAGAGGTGGAAGATCTACCACTGTCAGAATGCACTGCACCACATTGGATCAATAAATGCTCCCCCTGGAGGGTGACGCAACCTCATCCGTTTGAACCAGGGACACAAAGAGTACAGAAGCGGATCAAGAGAGAGAGCCACCCCTTTGTCTTTCTCTCTTTCAAACTCAGATCAAACTGTAAAACTAGGCAGTGCTGATTAAATATAAACCAAGATTCTGTTACTGTGTTATTTATTTCTTGCCTCAGATGTTTTTGGAGACGTATTTTAGCTTATTGTTTAAATTTAGTTCCTGTTGACCCAAGAAGAGTTTTTACTGTAGACTTAAACGGAGAAAGAGACATCTGTAAATCAGTGGATACATTTTTTTGAGTGTTTGAATGGCCTTGTTTTACTATCAAAATTTGAGCAATTTGATCCGATGACATTTAAAAAATCTACAAGAGCCAGTTGAATCATCTTATCCCCATTCAAGTTAAATAGCTGAAGTAGCTGGTCTGACTGGCGGTGTCAAGCACAAGCTGGCGAAGGACTCACAAAGCAGACTCACAGACTCAGATAAAAGTTCAGAGTCTTTAATCAGGTCGGTACACAGGTAGTCAGTCACACAGGCAGAAGTATCCAATTCGATAGGCGAAAGGGGTGGTTTAAAGGCAGAAACAGTCAAAAACACGCTCAGAAGGAACACTAGGGAAATGCTGGAACTCTTACTCAAAGGTAAAGACGACAAAGAAGGGAAAGAAGGGCTTGACGGGTCATGACAGGCAGAAGTCTTTAGTGCGTTTGTTCTATGGGCCCAATTAGGGGGCAGCAGTGGCGATCATCCAGGTAATTTTATACGCAACAGTTGAACATTTATGGCTTCATGCGCCACTGAGCAACTTTCATAGAAATGAACGGGGCCCTGGCTCCAACACTGTGTACAGTTCTCTTAATACATCTATTGGAAAACAGCCAAGCTTGCATTACATCACCCACCAGTGGGAGCATTTATTAGCTTGGTGCGGTGCAGTGAATTCTGGTAGTTGTAGGTTATTATAACCTCTTGAGCAAAAGCAGATGCCGCAGCCATTTACCTCTGTCTTTGGTCATGTAGCACCATTTTCAAATGTATTTGTGTCTCTCTACTACATAGACAGCCTTGTTTATGGAAAGACCATCTTTCCAGCTGTGATACACTTTTTAAACAACCTTTCCATTATTTAAGGTCTCTATATTTTTATGTGTTTGAAACTGCAGAAAATGCAAAATAAACCAATGATATGATTACCTGTTATATGTTCTAATAAATCTAGTTTCCACATGAATTTGTTTTAATGGTGGTTCATTCTTGGTTTTTATTACTCTGTTCAGTCAAAAAGTGAACGGTCAGTTTCTACTGTGGCTCATTTAATCACAGAATTAGATGTCCAGCCCTCCCTTGAAGTGAAGCTGAGCTAACCACAGAAAATGTCAACCTGAACATGTCAGACCATTAGATTAAATTCTGGCCCAAGTGGCTGCGAGGATAAGAACACTTTCATCCCATCACTGTGTGGTCTGCGCTGACAGGCCAGACACAATGAGAGCTGTGGACACAACAGCCTGTCTTCCACGAGTAAATACATCAACATGTCAATTATTGGACCACAAGTCTGAGTCATGAGATAAGAGGTCATCTGTCCCACCTTTGGCCCAGTTCTCTGTCTCCCTCTCTGCTGACATCAAATCTGGGCTACTGTACTCGCCCTTTGAGAGATGGCTTGTCTAAACTTTGGATCATTTCACCGTCGAGGGAAATATTGCACTGTGTGTGTTGAGTCGCTTTTTAATTAATAAAGCTCTAAAACTTAACAGAGAAAATGAATCCACAGTGTTTTGAACCCACTGATCTTGTTTTGCTATTTTTTTTATTTAAGGCAGTTTTATCCCAGAATTAATCCCAACAGTTTCAATCAACTCCTCAATGAAAACATGTTTTCAAAATCCTTTTAACATTTTACAAATTATCTGTTGAGATCAAAACTGTACACATGATCACAGCTGTGTTTGCCCAGTCTCAAACACACTAATTTACACTGACATTTTATCAAAGCCAGGAGACAATGGATACACAGCTCAACAATTTCAGTGTAAGATTCAAATCCATATTCTGATATGAAACAGTATCACAAATAGGGAAAAGGAACACAGACTGAATATATATATTAAAGACAACAACAGGAATGATTAAAAGCTTATTCCCCTGTCTGTGTAAACAGCAGCCCCAGATAATTCCCTGCTCTACTGTCAGGAGGAGGAAGATTGGGGGAATTCATGGAGGGATAATTTATTCATTTCTTTTACATGTCATCGGCATGTGGCCGCAGCCTGGCAGAGCGATGCGGATCCAAGGTCAAAGTAGCTATGTAACCGGTAATTGGGTCTACATGGAAATGACCCATCCTATCTTCCTGACTGCTGTTCAGAGACGTGTGCTCCAAACTGGACTGATCTTGATTCACTCCCAGCTTTCCCATCATGGCAGTAATATCTTCCAATCCCTGGTCTCCTGGGTGATGCCGGTGCAGAGGCTCTGATTCATCCTCAGCAGAGAATGGGGATTCAATGACATGCAGCACACGAGAAGCCTGTAGGTTCTGCAGGGACCGTGACTGGACTGTGTGAGAATAAGACAGAGAGAAGATAAACAAGTTCAAGCCTCTGTGGATATGCAGCTCTGCTTATTATTACTATATCTCCACGCTGGCATTACAAGCAAGTGGGTTTCAGTGTGCCAGCCCAGTTGTCATGAGAAATTGATTGTATTGTGCGATTCTGCATTAGATTTGCATGTATCATATCAATGTTTCTAAAGTGACGCACTACAAGTGACGTAGTACATCAGCTGACTTTGCCATCAGTAGGGGAGAGGATGTTGCGTCACCTAGGTGAGACGCCTGCCAAGCTGTAGACCTCTGTTAAAAACCCACATACAACAACACTGGTTGTCTTTAGGCGATCCATCCGAGTGTTTCCAGTGTTGTTTGTGGAAATGAACCTTGGTGGATTTAGCAGCACATCACAGCATTTCCCAGCGGCATTTGGGGCACCGAACCTGGGTGTTTTTTTCTATCAAATGTGGGTGTTTTTCACAGAAACATGGCAGTGTTTCCCAGCAGTGTTTGAGCCACCGAACCTGGGTTATTTTTATAGACACATCACGGCAATTTAGCCACCAATCTTTGGTGTTTTTCGCCAACACATTGCAGCGTTTCCCAGCAGCATTTGGGGCACCGAACCTGGGTATCTTTCATTGACATATGGCAGCATTTTGCAGCTGTGTTTGAGCTACCAAACCTGAGTGAATTTTACGGACACATTGCAACGTTTGAGCCACCAAACCTGGGTTTTTGTCATCAACATGTTGCAGAGTTTCGCAGCTGTGTTTGAGCTACCAAACATGGGGGATTTTTAAAGACACATTACAGCGTTTCTCAGCGCGGTGGTTAAGCCTGGGTATGTTTTACCAACACATTGGAGCGTTTCCCAGTGGCAGTTGAGTCAACAAACTTGGGCGATTTTTTTACCATCACACTGTGGCGGTTCTCAGTGGCGTTTGAGCCACAAAACATGGGTGTTTTTTTTTTTTTACAGACACCAAACCTGGGTGTGTTTTGCCAACACATTGGAGTGTTTCCTAGCAGCCTTTGAACCACCAAACCTCTGTGTTTTTTATCAACACACTGCGGCGGTTCTCAGTGGTGTTTGAGCCACAAAACTTGGGTGTATTTTACCAACCCATCCCTGCATTTCCAGCAGCTTTTCTGCCAACAAATGTGGGTGTTTTAAGCCACAACAACCATAACCAAGTGGTTTTTGTGCTTAAACCTAACTACATCTTCACCACAGCCTTGTTGAGAAAGCTCGCATGTCTTTGCATGTTGTGAGCACATCAACTTTAAACCTGAAGACATTAAAAGCTCTGAAACCTTGTGACATAGCCTTTAGCACTCTGGAAAACTGCAGCACCTGATTTTTCGAAGCTGTCAAACAGCTTATGGTAACAAATGACACCTTGTTGCTCTGCAAACCCTGACCTTGCCTCATAATTAGAAATTGACATTTCAGGGGTTGTGCCAATAAATCTATTAATAAAGCAATAATTAATGGTAATTTATCACAAGCTGTTGACAGAGCAATACCTTAATAACCGTAATGATAATGTATGGCTATGGTACTCTGTGCGCTGGCTCTAATCTTTTAAGTTTTAAGTTGACAGGAACTCCTCAGACAGGCGGAGCTGGCTGTGTGGCTCCACAGGTATGAACCCTTCCAGCAGTGGGTGAGACTGCAGTTCTAACAGGCTCCTCAGATGTGACAGAGAGGTGCTGGATTAGTTGGCAGGCGGGCAAACAAAGCTATTTGGCGCTGAAGGTTACTCACTTCTGACTGGACTGAAGTCTCCTTGGCTGACCTTGGTGTCAGAGAAAGGCTTGAGGTTGGGGAACAGGATTAATGAGAAGGACAGCAGAAGCACCTGAGAATGTGATAATAAAAACATGGGGAGAAAGAAAGTTAGACTAAGGAAATGACACTGAAAGTAAAGTTGTACATGACAATCTTTGTTCTGCATTGTTGAACTTTTTTATGGCTCATGGTTTCAATATTCCTTCTTTGAATATACTCTTTATGCAACACTGAAGAAACAGTAATCATTTTCTTGCTGTGCTTTTTTGCAAAGCAAAGAATTCTGTGACTGGGAACTGAGACTCATTCATATTTATAGATTAAAAGTTAGGTTTTTAAAATTCTGCTCCACTCATGTTGCCTCGAGTCTTGCGCTTTATTCCATTGGAGTGATCAAAGGCAATGAATGGTTTCAGGAACAGCCTACTGTGCCCCTTTGTGTCCTTTGTGCTGTCTTGTCCATTGTGTACATATCTAGATTGGCCTTTCTCCATGGCTAATCCGGCTATGATGGTTGTTGCTATTTTGCTTGCTATGACGGCGAACAATGAGTCATATGTATCGTCTGGGTTTATTTATCTGCTTCGCACACATTCATAACATTCATACCAGAACACACGTCCCAGTCTGGGCTGGCTTGTTAGATGTATTCATGACCATCGCCTGCAGCCTGCGCAGCTGTTCCATCAGTGACCTGCGGACAAGATTGGGAAAAACGAAATACAATAAGAAAAGAAAAAATAAAATTTTAAAGACAGATGAAAATTATTGGATTAAGGATTTGAGGGAAGTGAGTGAGGTACGATGCTAAAGGCAGTTTCTGAGGGGAGGTAATGCCAAATGAAACATTGTCAGTAAATAGGAGAAGTCACACTCTCTCACATGTTGAATTTCTCCAGCTGGGACACCTTCCTCTGCAGCTCCTGGTTGTGTGCATTGCAGGCGGCCATCCTATAGGAGATGATACACAGGGTCCAGTGTTTAAAGACTGCATCCACTTTGCATTACTGGCACGTTTTTCAACGCTACGAGTACCATATGTCTTAAATTAATTTCCCACCTGTTCAGCACCAGACACTCAGAATTCACATGTATGCCCTCGCTCACACTACATTACCATGCAGTGATAACATATTGAAGATAAAATGGATAACATACCTAAAGCAAGTTTCAGGTCTCTGCAAGGTGATGTTTTTAATATTTATTATCTATATTTTAAGCATTTATGAGGGGTTGGGTTAACGATATCTGACAGAGGCCAGAATCAAACCAGGAGGTCATGGCTACATGGCACAGCGGACACATCATCATAATGTGATGAAATTAACTGTCCAACGGCTGCCAGGAGGGCATTCAGGGTTTATTTTAGGAAATGGTGAGCATATTGAACATGTTGTTTGTACACGTAAAACAATCCTCATTTTCTTTGTATGAATCAGATTCTTACCTGCTCTCCAGCCCGTCAATATACTCCTTCTTCTTCTTCCTGCTCTCCTGAGCAGACTGCTTGTTGCGAATCTTTCTGCGTATTTTCTTCAGAATCCTTTCTTCGTACTAGATTAACAGAAGAATGATCATTTTCATTTTGCGCCCCTTGGGAGATACACTCTGGGAGCTGATAATTGTTCTCATTGTTGAGGCATTGATAGCATTTTACCTTTGTAAGAGGTAGTTGGCTGGGCAGAGTCACCCCCTCCTTTGCTAAAAGCTTCTTCTCATCTTCATTGAGAATCAACTCTTGAATGGACTGTTGGGATGGGTGTGGGGCCTGTTGGCAAGATATGAATACTAATATTTAAAACATAATCTCCTCTGTGTGATTAAATTTTCTATCTGCCCCCACCTCCTTCTCCACCCCTACCTTTCTCCCTAAAGCCTTACAGGAAGTAGTTAAATGAGTGCAGACTATCAGGCCACCTGCATCATTCCCATTTCATGGCTACCTCAAAGCAATTACGGTGTGGGAACATAAGTTGCATTCTGCCACTCTCTCCTTCATCTTATTAAACTGGGCTGCAGAGATGGAATCAATACCATCCAATATCAATACTGCACACCGGCAAGTTTCAGACGCACAAACACATTATTCTGCTCGTGGTGATCTTGTGTGGTCACTTGAAAATGTCAAGTTTTAGGAATATTTTCTTTGGGATTATTATTTGAGAGATATTTAATATGGTGCAGCACGGGGCGGCACAGCGGCGCAGTGTTTAGCAACTGACAGCATGGAAGTTGAGGGTCAGTGGTTGTGTCATCTAATGGACGGTGCAGAATAATACTGTCTCTACACAAATTACTATTTTGCTATTTCTCTGAACTTGAAAGAGGTCATATCTCAAAAATCAACAACATCAACTTTGACATAATACAAACTTAAAGGGAGAGTTCACCCAAAAATCTAAAATATTTCTCCTCTCCTCCTGCAGAGTGTTGAAGATATCAGAGAGATAACTATTTTCTTCCTACCAAACTACACCGGGCAACTGTATTTAACAGAAGGAAGTATGTATCTACTCATGGACAGAGACTCATGCTTGTGACACCGTGGGATAAAAACATCAATGCCGTCCTCCTTGGCTGAGCTCTAAGGACCCGGTCTCACTCCAAAGTCGTTGAAATCCAGCACTTGGTCAGTGACTTGCGGCATCAGACACTGACTTAAGTCCTTAAACATCGTGGCTGGTCGCCCTTATACTGTAGTTTAAGGATGCTCGGCAGCGTCAAGGGGAAACGCTTCAGGACAAGAACGAAAGTTAATGCAACAAAAGTCTGTGTGGGGTGGGCAGGAGGGGTGGTGGATGGGTCCAACAAACACCAACTTTCACCAGGGAGAGCAGTGTTCGTGACCTGTAAGATGATAAAGCCAAACTCTGTTCTTTTTTCCTAAACCTAACCACACAGAACAGCCAACACACCCAGGGTACCTTGCAGATCGTATCTGGGCGCGAAAGTCCATGAACCAAACGTCGATAAATGACGTGGTCCCAGTGAGAATGTGTTGGCTGTAATGTTAGCTAGCTTAGTGGTGCTAGGTGAGCTAGCAGTAGATGCACACTTCCTTCTGCATGGTGATACAGTTGGCAAGTGTAGTTCAGTAGAAAGAAAATAGTTCCTATGAAACTGCTCACAACAAGGTCTGTGGATTATCTTGAGAAACCGGGTCATGATTTCTGGAAAGAGACATTGTTGTTGAGTCTTTCAAATGTTTTTTTAGCACTTTGAGCACCACAAGCTAAGTGCTGTCTAGTTCCATTATATTTGTGAGAAGACAGACACCTCTACAGTCGATATCTCCAACACCCTGCAGCTCACACCAAAACAATCTAGATTGATAAACAACTCTACAGGTAAGAGGAAAAATGCGTCATTCTGATTTTGGGGGGAACTGTGCCTTTGAATATTTCTGTGTATTTCTCCTCTCTGTATCAGCATACAAACCTGAGTGCTGCTGAGAGGGTTTTACATGCTTAACAATCCTTCCCTAAAAATAAAAGTTTTAAAATAGCTAATTTCATTTGCAATTCCAAAAGGTCCCTCCCCTTAGTGAATCCAGGGCCTCAGTGAACATAGTCACCCAATTTCCCTGCTTTCATCAAAATACACAAGCACACACTGGCTCACACAAAAGATAAACAACAGGTCCTGTTGACATTTGATACTATCGATCTCTGTATCACCCCCACAACAAACTCACCACAACTGGTACACACTTACGGGCTCTGGTGTGCCAGACAGTAGCAGATCCTTGACAGTTAGCGGGAAGGCAGAGGACATCTGCGGTCTGTGTACATCAGAATGATATTGTGTAATCCTTGTCCTGTCTGTTGGGAATCCAGGCTGCCATCCATCTGCTCCCACACACACAGACACACACACACACACACACACACACACAAACACACAGTTATATGCATTAAGATCATGCAAACAAAAATCAGTACGACATGCTAGTGTCATTATTTGGATTCTTTGATAAACAACATAAAAACATGAGAAATGACATTTGGAGCCTGAACGTTACGCAAATACCGATTACTCTGTTTGGGCCTTAACATGTGTGCTTTTCATCAGCAGTGACATCAGTGTCTTTGATAGTTTGAATACTCTTGAACTCAGACACAAATAGTGTGTTTGATCTTACTTTATATCCTGTGATACAGTAAATCCAGGGCCCAGTTGTTCAGAACTAATCTGATGGATTGGATTGGATCAAATCTTGAAAATGGGTTGCTCAAAAGGAAAAAAGGATTCTGTAATCAGATTTAATCACACAATCCAGTTTTGGTTTTGATCTGGATCAAAGCTTCAGTATGTGTTGTTCGAAACCTTTTATTAGGATTGGGATTCCTTTGATCCAAAATATTTTTTACCTTGATCCCAGCAGAAGAGTGGATTCAGGGTGGATTTCAGAAACAAAATGTTACAAAACTTTTGAACTGATCAAATATATACACCCATTTATATTTTGCATTTGATTTGTTTTACCATAATCAAGTGGACAAAGTACACATTAGGCACCTATCAAGCCTTTCAGTACACTTAAATTGAAAAAAAGACCTGTGTCCACATTAGATAATCCCCCAAATAGCTGTCAATATAAAAAAAAAGTTATTTATCAAATATAGATTTTAGCTTTTAATGATTTTAACTTTGATTTATCACTTAATGTTCATTACAATATCACAGTCAAAAGTAGTTTATAACACTGTGTCCTCAATGCTCCATGGTGGGTATTCTACATGTTGTTCTTTACATAGCTGGTAGCCTATATTGTGATATGTAGTCTCATTTATAGCACTGGTTATCCAGATTTGGAAATCTTGAAAGTTTGTATCTGGGTCAGGGTGATCCAGTCCGATATTGTTTTAAGAAATTGGCACAAAAGTAAGATGAATCAGCAGATCCTGGATAGCAAAACATAGGATTTCAATGTCCAGATCACTCTGATCCAGTTTAGTTTTTCGAACAACTCAACCTTGTCTCACTCCGCCAGCGACATCCGTCTTCAGACACCGACAAAAAAACAGCTGTCCTTTCACGTTGGCATGATACACAACTGGTTTCCATTATTGTTTAACAGCTTTCCGACTTTCACCCGGGAGGCTTGTGTTCGCTTTCTGTGAGATTATAAAGCAAACCCTGTTCTTTTTTCCTAAACCCAATCACGTGCGACTGTTAGCAAAACTTTACCATGTGTGCTTGTTGTTGAAAGAAAAAATACATCAATTCAAGGTGTTGTACCGACGTAGCGGCACAACGTTTATTTTGAAAGAGACGGTATGCAAACTGTACATTTTGAAAGCAGACAGTGCATGTAACAGGCAGAAGTTGACATGGCGTCCCAGTACGTCAACAACCGACGCAACCAGGGTACTTTGCATGTCAAATGTGGACGTAGAAAGTCCACGACCAAACGTCAATATGTGACAGTACGTGATGTGTCCGTTTGCCTCTCCCTTGCGCCAGTCCAGGCCCACTCCTCGTCCTTGCATAGTTTCAAAGTTTATACAAAAGTGCCTATTATATTGTCATGTATTATTCATAATGATGACTATTATTATTATATCACTTAATTTTATTCTTTCGTTAATGTATTATTATTTTGATTATATTGCTATTACAGAAGATGTATCTAATGTCTCTTTAACATCAATGTAGTCCCTTTTTCTCTCCCTCTCTGCCACACATACCATAGCCTATTCTCTTGAGTCAGTGACCACATACACACACCGCTGCCTCACACACAGACATAAAAGCATGAACACACACACATTACCCACACATACCCTACGTGAAACAACCTAATCTCTAGTCCTGGACTCTTATCATATCACTACATACATCACCATAACTGCTTTATGTTATTGTCTGTATGTCTGTCAACTGCATCTGTCCTATTCACTTTCAATGTACATATTGTTTAGTCACAATATTTCACAAAAAAAAGAAAGCACCAAATTGGTACATATCCCAGCTACAACATGTAGTTTGGAAGGCTGTGATTATTTGTCGAATGGGCTTAAGGGAGTAAAGAAGGCAGTGATCTTGAGCAGTTTAGTAGGGAGGCAGGTTGGGATGTTGGATGGGTCACAAAACACATGACTTTCCCTGGGACTTTCCCAATTAGATGGGTGTTCAGGACTGGATGAAATCTGAGTGAACTTTGAGTCATTTTAAGATATGGCTTCACCATGTTTCTTTTCACAAACCTAACCACTATCTTTACTTGCCTACTTGCCTAACCTCTGTAACTTTAAGTAAACTACGTAAGTTTATATGAAGGATGTAATGTCATTTGTGGGACGCTAATTCGTAGGATATCGTCTTTTGGTTTCGGATTGTTGGTCAGATAAAACAAGACATTTAATGACACCTCTTTGGACTCTAACTTGTGACGAGCATTTTTAAAGAAGAAACCTGTAGATGAATCAATGATGAAAAGATGATAAAGATGTTAAAATGTTTCCCTTCTGTTTTTCAGGTGGATATTTCTGACTCACTGAGGTCAATGGAGATGTCGGCTTCCAGGGCTGCCTTGGTTTGTGGCCTCGTACCAAAATACTGAGCGTCCTCAGGGGGGCTCTCGGGGCGCTGGGGGCTGTCCATCTGGTCCGAGGGAGGGTCCTCACTGATCCCACTGTCACTGGGGGAAGGGGACCAGAGAGGCGAGCCTGACACAGAATCATTTCCACTCAGGAGGGCATTGAGGAAGTCATCATCTGTCTGTTCGGCCGGCTGCAGCATCTGCTGGGTGAAAAACCCTAAGCTATCATTAGGCTGTCTGTATGAGATGACAACACAGTGAGATAGTCTTTTAAAAACCCACAGAGCATGTCATGGTGGAACCGCACAGTACATACAAAGCAAACAGCTATTTCTAGCATATATGAGTGATATTAAAAATCCCACAGTCTCACACACATTTGATTCCTGGACTGGCCAGGTGTGGTGGTTGCCATGGCGTCCCGTTTCCTCATGACGGAGAATCCCATCGTTTTGATCAAACAGCCAATCGAGCAACTCGATGCCATCACAGCCCTGAAATGAGATCATGACATTCAATGACAGCACACATGCACACCATGTCTTTGATGCTTTCAGAAGCAAAGACAGCAACAATATGAAGGTTTCATATGCTGCCACAGCTGGGGACTGCTTCTTACTGCCAACGACTCGCCATGATCCTCCCTGAACACACCATACTGTGTTGTACGTTCCCAAAATCTGTCTGATGTCTGTCAGTCTCTTTAACAATGTTACTGTAATAATTATGTCCAGTCAATGTCTTTTTTTTTTTTTTTTTTAGATATTTTTTGGGACTTTGTAGCCTTTAATGTATAGGACAGACAAGTGTGAAGGGGGGAGAGTGAGAGGGAGTGACATGCAGCAAAGGGCCACAGACTGGAGTCAAACCCGGGCTGCTGCGGCAACAGCCTTGTACATGGGGCGCCTGCTCTACCACTAAGCCACTAGTGCCCCATCAATGTAATTTTAAAGCAAGTATTTCTCTGTAAATTGAGGATTTTGATATACGCTTTAAATTTGCTCTCAAGCCTGAACTTTGCTCTTGCCCCAGTAACCCATAACTGGCAAACTACAATGCGATAAAAAGATCATATTTGGTTATTTACCTGATCTGGGTAGTGCTCCATAGTTTCCGTGCTTTGGCGGCACACCAGAGAAACCCCTAAGACAACAGAGACCCAGACAAAATATCCAATGCACTTTGTTGTGCCGTTGCTTTGTCTCTGCTCCTAAAGAGCCTCCACTGTACCTTTCAGCTCTTCTTCTCGGGTTCAAAGTTCAAACTCCAACTCAACACACCCAGCCAACCGGCTTGCTCTGTCCCCATTGGCTACGAGGAGATATAATCTGAGTGGTAGCCAAGAGTACACAAATAAGGAACTTCACAAGACGTCTATCTGGAGACGGAGGCCATGAAGTCTGCGCTAAGATGTAAAACACCATATGGGTCAAAGTCTGTTGTTTCTTTTCCTTTTATTTTTTTGATAGCTTATTGACAGAAGGATAGCTCTGACCTTTGGCATATATTATAACACAATGGACACACAATGGCTAGAGTGTAGAAAACAAAAGTTACACTACTTCATATTTGTTAAAAAGAAAAACAGTATCATGTTTAGTTGTTTGGTAAAGTGAGTCAATAAACAATTACACCCACTTTGCATGTTAGTGTGTTATGGCAGTTTATGAGGCAATAGTTTATTCGGGGATTCATTTATTTGCAGAATAAGTGGGACCAATGAAAGGCGACCTGAGGCCAATTTCAGTGCTAATCAGTCTCTAAGGTGGTTTAAGACATGAATGTACTGCAGAGTAGTGGCTGAAAACATAATTACATGGAAACAATTTGCAGTTTTTCTTCATAACCTAAGCAATTTGTCTGAGGGTCTAATTATTTTTTTCATCAAAATTTTAAAACCCAGCATGCTCCAACAAGTACACAAATAAATTAATTCATCATAGAGGACACCTGAAAGCACAAAAACATCAATATTAAATAGAAGACCCTCCGATAACCTACAGCTCTGGTGTTTGGTGTCACTTCAGTTTAGCTGTGACTCATGAGGACAATGGTGAGAGAGAATGGTGGATAAAACAAAGCACACATCCACAGCAGTGAGCAGGGCAGAAAGGCTGAAAGGTACGTTAGTGACGGCTGTTTAGTTTGTGTTTATACGATAATGGCATTTAACAGAGATGTATTTACTAGACTGAAAGAGCTCAGAAAGCTCGTGGGATGCAGCAAACTTGCCGCTTACACACAGTGGTGGAAAGAAATGACACTGATACTGTGCGACCATTAACATAGTTTTTATATAGTAGAACACAGAAATGCTGAAAAACAGTTTAACAGTCAAACTCCGCAGTTCAGTACTGCACTGCTCGGTCTTGTCATATTTTCAGCGCGCCAAAGTCACTGACTTTGCTTTACCCGGACTTGAACAAGTCAGTTTCAGTCAGCCTGTAATTCCTGCTTTGTACAAAAAAACACTGATTATGTTAGGTTTTATGCATTTAACATTTTTAAAAAAAAGAAAATTTCTCTACTTTTTACACCCCTTATTGGCAGAAATGGAATATAACTTACCATAACTTACACATTAGTGTATAATCACTTGAAAATAAATGGACCTGCACTTGTATAGCGCCTTTCTAGTCATCTGACCACTCAAGCCGCTTTTTACACAACTGTACGAGTAACATTCACCCATTCACACACACATTTACACACTGGTGGCCGAGGCTACCATACAAGGTGCCACCTGCTACTCAGTTTTTAACACAATCACACGCTGATGGAACAGCCATCAAGTGCAATTCTGGGTTCAGTATCTTGCTCAAGCATACTTCCACACGACCTGCTCTACCTCTGAGTCACAGCCACCCTGAGAATCGCTGTGTTCACGTCACCGTAGAAAAAGCTGTTTCTTGTTCGCTGTGTTGCACCGCCATGCTCCTACAGTTGCCTGGAACGGACAAACCAAACACTGGCTCTAGATGGGGCCTCTGCGACATCATAAAAACACTGATTTTGTATTTTTAAACTGCTTTGTTGTGTGAATTTATCGGTTTAAATGACCAGGTCTGCTTGTTTTACAGAGGAAGAGACCTCTGTGGATAATTCAGCTCAGGGTAAAAAACTCCAAAGCGTATGGATCTGATGTCAGAAAAAAAAAGGTGAGCACACATTTGAAGGTGCTGGGCTAGCTGCCCGTCTCCGACATGCTAAACAGCATCGGAGGAACATGGATTTAAAATGTACAGCTACTTTATTCAGGTTTGGGGGGTTTTCAACCACACCACTCTCATGACCGTGAAGTAAATGTGAAGTTACAGGCAGCAGCAGGTTAGCTTAGCTTGGCACAAAGACCGGAAACACTGGGAAGCAGCGAACCTGGCTCTTGTAGGTAGGTAACAAAATTCCTTTAAACCCCAGAGCTTCTCTCCCTTCACCAGCGTAACCACCACAAATCAAAACCTTTATGATCTTACATCAATAAATCAGAACCACCTCTTTTTTATGCTCCACCAAAATCTCACCCTCACATCCTCTATGAGCTCACTGCTGCCATGTCGAAAGGTAGAACGAGGTCACCGCCTGTAATCATCATTTCATCAGAGTTACTGATATCATGCATTGCAGTTGGAGATGAGTTTATTTGACTTGGCATCGTGGGCCTGCTGTGGGGAAGGCTCCCTGCCGCAGCGCTACAGCGTAACACATGATAAATAACGTGGGGAGAATAGCAAACAATTGCCCTGTTTTTAGTAATACAGCCTCAGCTGGGGGGATCAAACAGATCAGAGCTAGAGGAGGCGGAGGGGGTGGTGGAGAGGGCTTTTTGTGAAGCAGTAGCAGTAGCAGCAAAGCAGCAAAGCAGCAAAGCAGCGTCAGTGAATATGAGCACTAAGACTTGATTGGTATGATAAGGTCGTTGTCAGCTGACACAGCACAGAGTTAGAGCGTCTTGCCGGGACTAGTCTAATGGGTTTTCATAAAAGAAGCATTACGTAATTGTTATTGCTTTATTATCTGATGGAAGAAGGTTCCAAAGGGCAAAAGCTCTGTAATTACTCCCCGAGCTGTTTTTGAAAACTTCAGCTGTGAGAAGCGTCTCTGTGAAATGAGGAGTTCAATACAAGCAGAGAGTGAGTTTCATGGTCTTCACTCCAGGAATCTCACTCATGCTGCGGCAGATTTGTCATCACTCAAAAGTTCTGCCACTTATTTTAATTTTACCTTTTCCATATTTTGTGCCAAGTTATGAAAATTGAAAGGCAGCAGTAAAAGTTTATTAATATGAGCAAGGACAAATATGATGTATACTAAAGGTGTGTTGCAGGCATGTGCACAGATAGACATTTTGCTCCCTGTCTAGATAAGTGCCCCTTTTGCAAGACAAATTTTTTCTATTTCTTCTAATGATTTTCTGTTTTAGTTTTTAAGTTTGGCCCGTGGCATCTGTTCATAGTTAAGTGTGTTGAATGCCCGACAACAGCGTTTGAGTCGAGCCCCCGTCTCTCCCTCTTTTCCCTCATGGCAGCCGCACGCAAATCGAGCGCCCTGTAGAGCAGCATCACGTCTCCCTCCCACGCCTCTGCATTGTTTGTCACTGTTCCGTAATTAAACCACTATTAAAATATCTCAATGCAGCCAGTTTAATTTAGGCAATAACCCACCATTAACACCAAGTAAGCCTGGCATGAAACCACACCATTTCCCTCCAGCTCTCTGCCTTTGGGTTTACCAACAGACACTGAATTGCTTTCCAACTTCTGTGCATCTTTTTAAGCCAAAACTCTACCTGAAATAAAATAAAGTTTATGTCTCCCACGTTGCATCTGTGATAATTAAGTTAAACAAAAGCTTATTTAGAAGATGATTATCAGAATTAGCGCCTGACTATTCCTAAAAGAATGGAGGAGAAGACAGTGAGGTGTAATGATTTAGTACAAAACTTGGACTCGGGGCGTCGGTGGCTTAGTGGTGGAGCGGGTGCCCCATATGCGGGCTGTTGCCGCAGTGGCCCGGCTTCGACTCCGGCCTGTGGCCCTTTGCTGCGTGACTCTCTCTCTCTCTCTCCCCCTTTCACAATTAAAGGCAAAAAATGCCCATAAAAATATCTTTTAAAAAAAAACCTTGGACTCAGTTGCAGAGGAAAACACAAAACACCAAGAACAGTTTATCAAATCTAAATCTTTGCTGAGGTGGTCAGGGGTTATATGCATGAAGGCAGTCAGCAAAGGCAGAAAAATCTCAGGGAAATCACACAAAAAGCAAAGTCCATAAATCCAAGCAGAGTCAAAAACCAAGCAATCAAACACGAGGAAAAGGATGGAGAACATGAACACACTAGGGTGAAAATGACAATGGGATTTAAATACACAAGAGCTGATTACTAACTACACACAGGTGAATGGAACAAGACACAAGTGAAACACATGAGGTAATTTACAAAGGTGGGAAAACTCAGGAAGTAAAAGAAACACTAAACATGATGAGAGGACACCGACACATGACAGAATATCACATGAGGAGAGGAGAAGAACATTTTTAGTTGAACACAGGCCTACTTTGTAGTTTGGTGGGAAGATTAATTTATAATTATATTAAGTCAGAGAACAGGGTTTTTTAATTTTGTATAAAGATTTGTTGATTGTAAATGGTTGTTTACTTTATAGACCACTAAACTGTACCACTAAAATGTGGCATTGTTTTCTTTGTTGTTGCCTGTTATAAAGAAATGATAATTGTAGAAAGTGAATGTGTAGCAGCTGCTAGGTTGATATAGTATAGATATTTAGACATCTCATAAGTAAGCTCGACAGACATTTCCCAATAAAAGATAGAAACCTCTCGGCAGGATGCACTATAAGCACATGTGCAAAAATAAATGCCCTTTTTTCCCATTTGAGCACCTGCCCTGCAAAATATTTGTGCTGTCACTCCTAGGGTGGAAAATATGCTGCCTGGGCATTGCTCTTGGCTTCACCACAATGACACCAGGAGCATCATTTAGTGTTTGTCTAAGCCTCACTGGACTTTCCACCACCTCCAATGTAAACCCACCCACATCATTTTTAGACACTCAGAGCAACAAACATAGTTTAAAGAGTATGAAAGTCCACTCGTGGTGGGCAGAAGGTAAGGTGGATTGGTCTAACACCGGACTTAGACCCAGGAGAGCAATGTTTGACACCAACAAACAACAACACCAGCTGCGACATTTCTGGCATTCAAAGCCAGGTGATTTTTTAAGCAATGCGCTTCTGCCTTTTTTGGACCCATTTGTGGCACTCCAAGCCAGTTTTTTGTTTTATTTGGGTTTTTTAGCAATGCGTCACCGCCCTTTTTCCAGTCACATTTATGGCACTCCAAGTTGGGTGTTTGTTTAGCAACATGCTGCTGCTTTTCTGGCCATGTTTGTGGCACTCAAAGCCACAGGTTTTTGGGTTTTTTTTTTGCAACATCCACAATCTTTTCCTAACTATAACCAAGAAGTTTTGTTCTAGTCTAACTGCAGATCCCTTCTTACTGCTCTATTTGTGCCACTCAAAGGTGGGTGGTTTTTTTAGCAACATCTGCAGTCTGTTCCTCACCATAACCAAGCAGTTTTGTTGCCTAAACATTATCGCCGACCTCCTTGTACCACTGACCCTTCTGCGGCAAATTACACAGAAGAGCGCAAAAGGTACATTTTTGTAACACTCAGGGCTTCTGCCCAAGTGGCACAATATGACAAGTAGGGATGAGATCACATTGGAAATACTGTACTAAATGTGAAAGTAAGAGAAGAAATAAGCTTTTGCCACAGTAGTGAAGTGAGTCCAGGAATGGTAATATCGACTGGTTGGTCAGTCCACCACTTTGGTCCAAACAGAAATATCTGAACAACTATTGGATAAGTTGCTGTGAAGTTTTGTACAGACGTTCATGCTTTCCAGAGGATGAACCCTACTAACTGTTGATCCTCTGACTTTTTCTCCTCACACCACCAGCATGTGGAAACCTGTGATTTTCTGTGAACTGTCTCAACAGCTATAAAATGGATTGTCATGAAACTAGCCAGAGACTTTTTTAACACAAGAAAAAATATACAAAACAACTCAGACAAAAACAATGGATGAAATCAGAAACAATGGTGGCCATGACACCACAACACAATCACATACATAAAGGAACAATAGAGCTATAATTATTTTGAAAATCAAGAGAGAAGAAGGATTTCTTAAGCATAAACACATCAACAACAGAAAGGAAAAACTATCAGGAGCACAAAAGAGCAAGGACCTAGGCATAGATGTATACAGTTTTTCAGCTTTATGTATTTTCCATATATATATATATTTTAGTGACAATTAGCTCGATCCATCCGTCCATCTGTCCATCTGTCCATCCATCCATCCATCCGAAGTCGGGTCGCGGGGTCAGCAGGCTGAGCAAAGCACCCCAGAGTGTCCCTCTCCCCAGCAACACTTTCCAGCTCCTCCTGGGGGACCCCAAGGCGTTCCCAGGCCAGACAAGATATATAATCCCTCGAGCATGCTCTGGGTCTGAGGGTTGGGACATAGATGGACCAGTAAATTGATCCAGCACAGCGCCCGCATCACTGCAGATGCCGCAATAAAATGACTACATAAACAATATCTGGAATCAGTGAGATAAAACAGATAAAAAGTGAGCTAAATTACTTCCTGGCTGAATCTTTGCTTATTGGAACTGCATGCTAGGCTCAATCCAGCAATTTCTGGGCACAAACATAAACATAAATTCAAGTGACCTTCTTCCAAAACACATTTTATTATATTGAATAACAGTAATCAACAGAGTAAACTGTGCTGCGTGAGTCTCTTGTTTGTGAGTGGTTGTGGGGCTGGGATGTACTGTACAAATACCAGGAGCATAATGTGCCGCTGTGCACATCCTTCACCTATGCCTCAGGAGATATTGCCTTCAAACTATAAGGTCAGCAGTCTGACAGCACTGTGAAATATTCATTTGAAGGTGTAAGGATGGATGCAGTTGGATACTTGACTTAGTGTTACTACAACACCTACTTTTCTATTGACTGTATGTCAGACCATTTCTATTCCAATTCTCTAGGGGCGATTTTTATTTCTAAGACAGGAATGGTTGCCAACCTCGTGCAGGGATGAGATCCCTGCAGGGAAAAAATAAAAGCTAAACATGCATAATGAATGACTTGGATACACTCAGTGCCTGTTGTTGTTGATGAGTTGAGATGACATTTGACAGAATGCTATTAATTTCCCATTTGAACACTACTTTTCACTTGGTTTCGTACTCCAGAAATCTGAAATGAGGGTCAGATGACAACGTAGTTGTAATTGAAAGCAAGGGGGGGGGGGATATGGTAATGAGCCTCTGAAAAAGACATTGTGCTGAGATTTACAGATGCTGAAGACCAAATGCCAATCATTACAGTAAATGCCAGTCTGACAAGAGCTGTAACACTGCAAGACCTCAGGTGGTATGCATAATTTAAAGTCCCCCTACAGACACATTTTAAAGTAATTACTAAGCCTATAGTAATACTTATATTCTGTTTTACATAGCTTTCCCACATAACAGTTAAAAAAAAATCTCTGAAAAGGTGCCCGAAGCGAATCTACTCTCTCCATCATTGGGAAATTCTGGATCTGGCCTCCACTCCACCCACCACTGCTGCTTGAATTTCATTTCCCTAGTGCTGCTCATGCTATAGGTTAACTGGCAATGCACATCAAGCTGGATAATGTTGGCGTTAAAGAAAAAATTAGAGAGTTCAGCTGTCAGACCTAGACTCAGATGAGGAGTCTGTTTTGCACCAAATTCAGCAACTAGCAGACTTAGGCCCCGATCACACAGAAAGTGTTTTAGCAGCTGGAGGTGCCTTTTTGTAATTGTTTTTAATGAGAATCAAACTTTTTCCTTGCGGTTTTTGCATTGCGATGCGCCTCGCGTTTCTGTGTCTTAGGAGCCTGGTGTTTTTGCTGGAGCCCTCTGAACTCCTCAAGTTGAAAACTTTTCAACTCTTTTCAAAAAGCACCCCATATCATTTCTTTCTTTCCTTTGTCCGATGGGATGATTTGAGAGGCAGGCCGCCTGTGGTGGTCACAACAACAAGTTTACAGTTGGTAAAAAAATGGAGGAGAAATTGGTGGTAGTGGTTGCTGGAGAGTGAAACGGCCCGACAATAGACAGCAGGATGTCAAACTAAGCTAGAGTCATCCTAAAATATGCCTGGAAATGGCCATCATGGAGGCGAAGCTCCTGGACCAACTAGTGGTACTCCCCGTGATCCACCCTCTTTTTTAGGGTCTCATGTATCCACACAGATCTCCGTTTCCCAACACATTCTTACTCCTACCTCATCACATATGTTTGGTCATGGACCTTCCATGTCCAAATATGATGTGAGAGGTACCCTGGCTGTGTTGGTTGTTGATGTTCTGGGACACCGTGTCAAGTTCTGTCTGTTACATGCATTGTCTTCTTTCAAAATACACTTCCGTTTTCACAGGAAATTTACAGTTTACATACAGTCTCTTTCAGAATAAAAGCACTACATCAGTACAACAACGCGAAATGACTTTTTTTTTTTCCTGCAACAACTAATGCACGCGGTTGGGTTTCGGCAACAAAAACATGGGGTTAGGTTTAGGAAAAAAGAACAGGGTATGGCTTTATAATCTTACAGGATGGGTCTCTTGGGGAAAGTCAGTGTTTGTTGGACCCATCCACGAATATTCCCACATACCCTAGTCAGAATTTTACCACCTTAACTTTCGTTCTTGTCCCACTGCGGTGCCCCTTGATGCCACCGAGCGCCATAAAACTATAACAGCAACTGGCCGCAAATCATGCCAACATTAAAGAACAGCTTTTTTTGTCAGTGTCTGACGCCGCAAGTCACAAAACGTCCACTATGCTAATGCTAACTCTGCTCTCTGTAGTGACAAGTCTGCTCTGCGCTGGAGGTGTCAGGTTTCTTTACCAGTGTTTTGTTGAAGTCTGTTATCCTCTGAATATGTGTTTTCCGCATGAAACAGCGATTAGTACTTGTATTCGTTATATACCTAATGTAGCTTGCCTGGTGTACTTTTAAATCTCTACTTTTTAGTTTTAGAGAAATGCACAGACGGGCGGCACGGTGGTGTGGTGGTTAGCACTCTCGCCTCACAGCAAGAGGGTTGCCGGTTCGATCCCGGGCGTGGGAGCCCTTCTGTGCGGAGTTTGCATGTTCTCCCCGTGTCAGCGTGGGTTCTCTCCGGGCACTCCGGCTTCCTCCCACAGTCCAAAGACATGCAGATTGGGGACTAGGTTAATTAATAACTCTAAATTGTCCGTAGGTGTGAATGTGAGCGTGAATGGTTGTTTGTCTCTATATGTCAGCCCTGCGATAGTCTGGCGACCTGTCCAGGGTGTACCCTGCCTCTCGCCCGATGTCAGCTGGGATAGGCTCCAGCCCCCCCGCGACCCTCAAGAGGATGAAGCGGTTAGAAGATGAATGAATGAATGAATGAAATGCACAGACGTCGCCCCCTGAGGTAGAGGAATGTGAAAACACCTCTCTAGTGTCAAACTTTGAACAGATACAAGTCAGTGTAGTCAAGGTCAGACATTTTAGGGGACATAAACATAAGGAAAATGCATTTCTGTGTGAAGAGGGACTTTAAAAAATCCCACAAAACACCTCTGATATGAAATTAATGAGAATCCCTGTTCTATAACAGTATGGGATAAAATCTGGCAATGGCACAACAGCTTGGCTGACAGATGTGTCTTCATACATGAATATTGTAATTGTTCTAGTGGCATCCTTTCAACTAAAACCTGCCGCTTTTACTGTGGTGCTTGAGGATGGGTATGTTTCATACAGATTTTCATGGATGCATGTGTAATAAAGAGTGATAATGGTGATTTTATCCCTGTTTACAGCCATTAGAAAAGTTTTTATCATCTAATGTTCTCATGCAGTGTATTGCAGAAAGATTTAAGGCAACTAAACTTATCTGCGTTTCATTCTAACTGTTCTAAAAGGATCCTGGGGCAGCGTTTTGCTTTTGCATATCACTATATGCCTTTTATCAAAGCCTCACAATACATTTGGCTACTCTGAAGCTTTTTTTCCCCATGCAGACAAATAATGAGAAAAAACAATTTTGCTGAACAAACCACCACAGACACAGTTAATACTGCATGTACCAAGCATACAAAGTACCATTCAAGGTCTGGGTCTGAGGGACTATTAGCATATCAGATCAGCAATGTGACAATAGGCTCATTTGCATTAAGTCCCTTGTGTGAGTTAAGTTCAACATCAAGGCTGTATGAATAACTCTGATCTGAGATCTGTGTGATGTCGGGTTTTTGTTTTTTTTAGGACAAAGTCTGTTGTCAGAGGCTCAACACGCTGGGTGAAAGAAGAAATAAGGTCATTTTTGATACAGCAGAAAAAAAGGGCTTAAAGTATTACAAGAGAAAGTTTTCTTAGACCTGAAGTTCAGCAGTACTTGCCAGCAGCACTGAATAGATTAGTCAATTATTTCATCAATGGATAATTATTCAGACAACTGCGACAATTGTTTAACTGTTAAAACCACTTATCAAGTAGAGGTAGCAAAGCTGGTTTAAACTTTTTAAATATTGTGAGTTTCTTCATTCCATATTATTTGGTAATATGTGATGAGCATTTGTCATAATGTTACAAGTTGGCTCCTTCTTGCAATAACAGTGTAAACTCACAAAAACATGTCACCTTGAAGGGTTTTATTCAGCCAAGCTACAGATTAACATAAATATAAAGAAACTAGAATTATCACTTTTCCGAGTGAATGCATCTGCGAAAGCTGTCAAGCTGCACTTACAGTTTACATTCATGTCTGTGAAAACATGGATACTACACACACATCTTCTCCGCGGCAGCACAGAGGATCTATACAATTGACACAGTTTCAGGGCAAGCAGCATTGATTAGTGTCACCAGTTCAGTATCTGACAAAATGTCTGACCTTCTGTTCCTGAGATATGGTGTTACATAATGGCCAGAAGAGTGTTTATAAAGAGCATTATGATGTCACTGTGAAGTTGACCTTTCACCTACTTGTTGTATCCTATGAGACATTTGTGTGAAATTTTGTTATAATTAGCAGATGAATTCCTGAATTATGGCCAAAAACATTTTGCAAGGTCACAGTGACCTTGATCTTTGACCTTTGACTACCAATTTCTAATTAGTACACTCTTGATAAAAAAAATTTTTTTTTAAAAATCAACTGGCCAGCTCACTCAGTGTAAAAGTCTATGGTGCAGGCATGCAGTCCAAAAATGCATCCAAGGTTCTCTGACTGTAGGTAAAAGTCCTCTGTTGATTCATGGATAAACCAAAATGTTGCGACTGGAGAGTCTTCAACCCAGTGCTATTTTTCCTTCATTATCAGTACATTCTTGAGTCCAGGTGGACGTTTGTGTCAAATTTGAGGAAATATCCTCGAGGTCTTCTTGAGGTATCATGAAATTCACAAAATGAGATAGAGATTGATGCAAAGTCACAGTGACTTTGACCTTTGACCACCAAAGTCTAATCAGTTCATTCTTGAGTTCAAGTTGATGTTTATGCCAAATTTGAAAAAATTCCCTCCAGGTGTTCTTGAGACATCTCGTTAATGAGAATGGAACGGACGAGGTCACAGTAACCTTGACCTTTGACTGACAAAATCTGATTAGTACATCCTTGAGTCTGAGGGAACAAAATCTTGGGTTGTTCTTCAGATATCATGTTCACGAGAATGAGACAGATGAGGTCACAGTGAGCTTGACCTCTGAGCTATGACTTCTGAAATCTAATCAGTTCAAAGTGGACATTTGTGCCAAATTTAAAGAAATTTCCATTGTTGAGATATTGCATTGATGAAAATGGGATGGTAGGATGTTTCGTACGTAAATACAGATGGACACATGGATGGACAGCTCTACAACATAATGCGTCTGGTCATGGCCATCACTGGCACAGAGGCATAAAAACATTTAAATCAGTTATAACTGTAGTGCAAGGAGTTTATACATGAGTGTGTCATGAGGTGTGTGTAAAAGTACAAATCAAAGAAATAATGAACATGTGGAGAGCTGGAGTGTTCATGGGATGTAGCATGGTGAAGAAGGGAGAACTACATCCGTCTATACAGGTGAGCTAGTTGTTACAGGTGTGCCACATCTCCTGTGAGGAACCTGACCTTCACTGTACCTTTAGGCTCCCTGGAACATAAAAGCACTCACAGTCACACCAAAACAAAGGACAACCCTCAGAGTCCCCCCAATAGACGTTTTTTAATGCAGACATTTTGGCATGTCGTAGTAGTAAGTAAGTAAGTAAAGTTTATTTATATAGCACCTTTCACAGATACTAGATCACAAAGTGCTTTTCAGTAGACAAAGCAAGTACAACAATATAACACAACATTAAAAACAAAGCACAAAACAAAGCATTAAAAACAAAGCAAGGCAAAAGACAAGGTGTCTGCAAAGTGCAAAATGTAAATAAGTCCCAGTATTGTGCACGCTGGCTGACTGGAATAGCTGACTGGCACACTTAATGGAACTGAGCCATTGTCTAGGTTATTAATCTCACCTGTGCTTTTCCTTCTATGACAAGTCAAAATGTCTGCTGTAAAAAAGGTTCATTCCCTGCTCACTATCTCTCACTCAGCAACAAGGAAACAATTCAGAAACAGATGAGACAAGTGACCATAAGCTCATAATTCTCAAATGATAAAAGTCTGAAGCAATGCCACAAAACAAGCATGACATAAGAAAAACAAGCGGAGCAGAATCTAACCCATGAGGTGAGTTGCTCGGTAGCTCTCTGATTTTGCCAGAAAGTAGAGCTTGTATTCCACAAATAACGATGCACAGCCTTGTGTTTGTCTACCACCACACATTTCCCTGGGATATGTATTATGCAAACACACTTGGGCCTCTAGTTTCACAGCAGCGGCATTAAGCAATATCAGCAAACACAATCAACACTGATTGTATCAGCAAAGTTAGCAGCAGTAAAGAAACGTTGGGTCTACTTTAAAAAGACTAAGCTGATTGTGCTGTGCCTGTACCAACCATATAAACTGCTGATATCAGAGTTTATTGCAGTAGCTTATATCAGTGAATTTTCTGATGTATTAGCCACTGGGCAAAAGAAATAACATTTACTTAAGCATAAACAACTCCAGCACAGTGAGCTGATGGGAGAATATTAATTTAAAAATAGGGAGACGCCCGTTCTAAACCTTCGAATTACTTTATTTTGTTTTTAAGGGGCTTATGTATTGAGGTCCATTATTTCATGCATAGGAAGTGTGAGATGCAATAAAATAGCTTTGATAGAAGAATGTACTTGGATTTAATTCTTGCAGGATATAAGGGGGAGCTAAGTACAAAGATCTGGTCTCTTCTGCATTCAAAAGAGATGCAGGTCAGGTGAGTCTGAAACAAAATTACACTCAGCTGTCAGTGTGATTGTTCGTTAGTGTTAGCTCCGTGTGGCCAATTAATCTCAGTGTGTGCTGAGCTCCAGCCCCCTGCCACGTGTTTAGGCAATGATAAGCTAACATGTTAGCCATAAGAACGCAAGGAGCTAGTAGCAGGTGTGGACTCGAGTCACATGATTTGATGGCTTTAGACTCAACTTAACAAAATCTAATAAGACTCGCAATTCAACTTAGACTAACACCAATGACTCGTGATTTCACTTGGATTTGAGCCTTTTGACTTGAAACTACTTGACACCTTCTCTCAAGCCCAAAGATCAGAAAGTAATTTAAAAGGTTTGCCATGAACCAATTAATTTCAACTAACGTGGATGCTAATGATTCCCAGTGGATCAATACTTAATTCCCCAGGTCCATTTTGTTTAAACAATCCACAAATGACCAGTCAAGTTGCAGGAGGAAACACAGGAGAAATAACATAACTTTGCAAAGCACCAGCTGGGGAAAAAATGATACCAAGGATGCATGCACAAAACCAACATCAACAAAGTCTGAATGGATGTATGCAAAATCACAGGTGGAGATGCAACTTCTGACTGTTCAACAGTTTAAGAACAAAGAACAGTAAGTCGAGGCTACTATTATGAAGAAGCTTGTTTTTAAAAAAAATTACACATTTTAAAAAGCCTCCATGATTTTTAGAAATTTAATAAATTATTAAAATGGCATTACATTTGGTGAAGTGCACACTATGACTTGTTAAGGACTCAAAACCCAGTTTAGGACTAGGGACTTGCCTTGAGGCTTGTCAGTCTTGACTTGGGACTTGAGTGCAAAGACTTGTGAATTGCAAGACATAACTTGGTCCCACCTCTGACTGGTTGTGTAACAAAACTGTGGTGCTGTGGTCATTAATGTAGCTGTAAGGTACAGTCATACAAGAGCAAATTAACAATGGCAAACCTCCAAAGCCTCCCCCTCACTTATGTTCAATGCAAGCTGAGAGGTGATTAAAGCATTCGCTTCTAGTGGCAAAGCAAAGTCGTGTCTTTGCACTTGTAGTGTATTATCATTCACTCTGAAGCTTTGGAACAGATGACCAGTAAGGGGCTTAGGGTCAAAAGTATATATGGTCAAGGTCAAGAAGGTATTTATGGCCCAGGGTCAAGGTTTGGTGAAGTCCAACTAGGGTGACTCTTTGTCGTCTGTTTGACTTTGTCTCACATTTCACAGAAACAACCGTGTTTATATAAAGCAAAACACACCTCAAAGATTATCAGATGGGTTTAACGGTGAAAATGAGCTATATGGCTTATGGAAACAAGGAACTCCGGACGGCACTCTGTCAGAAGACTCCACTCGCAAATATCCACATGGGACTGGGCTCGAAATGCGAAGCGCTGTCAGTCACAAAGGGGTTCAACAATTCCCCCAGTCATCATGCAAACACCGAGCGTCCTCTCCCGCCTACCGCTCCATTAGGTCCCAGGGAAGCTGAGCCTCCCTGGAAGTGACAATTTTGTCTCATTTATCCAATGACCGTCTCGCTTTGCTGCATGAAAAAAAACTGCTCTCCAATGACCGTCTCGCTTTGCTGCATGAAAAAAAACTGCTCAGTGCTGTCTCATAGGAATGCTTGCAGGCTCCGCGTCCACTGTGCTGACACGAGAATGTATGACAGGGAGGTCGTGTTTGAAAACTGGTGATAAACAGGTGACGTTTGACCATCATAGTCATGATGTTAAACGCATCCTGGCTTACGTTTAATGCAATGTAAATTCTTATTTTAATGTAAATTCAATAGTGCATATTTGACCATTTCTTCTATGAAATTTTAGGGGCAGTTCAGCCTCCCTTGTTGTCTCAGAGCAATCGCCTCTGGTGTTCACACACAACATATTTTGCTGTCTCTCATAAGAGAAAAACCGTTCCATTCGCTCAAAACACACTCACATACACACACATTAAAAAGATAAAGTGCATATGCAGTTATTGTACATCTGTCTGTGGAAGTGAATTCAGCCTTTCTCACAGACATTTTGACCCACAGCAGGTGTAACAAATAAATGATTGCTCAGTTCTCTATCTGTCCCTGTAAGCAATGTGCTATAAGTCTTTTCATGTACGAAGTTAACTGGGTTGTTTTGTTGAATGGATTTTTGGGCACGTTACATTAGATTAGCCTCACTTCTTACATGCATTCATAAACTGTTGGTGTTTAAAATAAAGACGCTGACTATTCAGTGACTGTTTCACAGTGAGGCAGCTTCACAGTATTGTCAGCTTCTCCTGGTTGTTAAAACTCAAACAGTGGGCTTCCTCTGTTCATACTGTACACCATTGTTAACCAGCTAGTGTCGCCTAGCAACCTCAGCCATGTGCGAGTGTTTTTGCATGACGTCTAGAGGTCATTTCCATTAATTATTTTGACCTTTTTGATGTTATTTGCATAAAAAAGGATCGCACATCTGTTTTCATGTGCCTCAATTAAGGAAAAAATGTTGGGTTTTCTCTTGGATGATTTGATTTTTTTTTTTAACTTCAGATGCTTTGAACAGCACCCGCTCAGTGAAGATCAAGTTCACTTGAACTTCAAACATGTCATCATCTCGGCGGGAGTCTCTGCTCCATGTAGAGTGGAGTCCTTGCTTAAAGGCTGTCCTACAAATCTGCTTGCTGCAGGGGCTTTTTCTCCCACCTGAAGGGAACGTCTGTGAACGCAAACAGAACTCAGTGATTAATATAAAATGGCTTACAAGCTGAGAGGCCAGACTTCCATACATATTCCAACAATCAAAGAACAAAAGGAGGTGAACTGGTATGTGTGGATAGTGGCTAACAAGTGAATGACATGCAGGTGAAAAGGTGGCTGGGGAAGGCCAGGCAGAGCTGATTAGGGAAGTGGGAACAGGTGTGTGGATGGGTGTAGCAGTAAAGTAATGGGGATAGGAGGGAAAGTACGAGGGTATCTGGTTAATGGATGGAAAATGGCAATTAATAGTCACTGGGGAAGTAGGGATTGGGCTGAAGAGGAGGGACAAAGGAGGGACAAAGGACAGACCATGACAGCACTCTTGTCACAGTGTGTACAATTAATTAAATTAATTACATTTTTTTGCATTTCCCTTTTAAATTTGATATTATTACATTATCAAGTATGCTGTATTTAGAGTTTTGTTGCAGTCTTGTAAACTAATTTCCAATCTGCTCCATGTTGTACATGTTGCTACAGTGAAGTCCATTCCTCTCTAACAGTGTTTTAGTGAAAGAAAATCAGTGGGTCTGCTCTATTTCAGTGCACCGGTGCACCTCTCAACACGTAACAGCGAGGGCCAGGAAAGCTGTTTTTAATGGAGAGTAATCCCTCAGGCAGATGCAGCAACACGTAATTGTCAGCTGCAAAAACAAACAACAATGTCAGCCAACAGGGCAAAAGCTTTGGTAGTTTTGTTGTGACAAATGATGCATGGGAAAAAATATTCACATTATGATGTTATATAAGCCTGAATGACATTCATCCCTTCTCTGTCCTATCAGTTTCACTTGATTTGTTTGTCTTTGTATGGGCCACATGGTCATGGTGATGTATCTGCCTCTCTTGCAGCTCAAATTTAGTGGCAGATTGCCAGCTGTGAAACCCATCAAATGATGTGCAGACTCCAGCTTTTGGTGAACACTGGCGTGGTGATGGTGTGGACCCAGTGAGTGAAGAATGCATAAAAGTGCAAGCAACAAGTTGGCCTCAAACTTGGCACGCCCATGTACATATGTCACATGCCTGCAGCTGCTTCATAGTAAGTTCTCCCCCAGGCTTTTACATAGATATATTTGGTCCTCCTCATGTATGTGCAACTGTATTGTGATAGACAAAATGTAAAAACACCTTTTCTCATGCAGTATAATCCAGTGGTGATTCTCAGAGTGAAAGAAGGATGCTAAAAACGGATGAATTTCAAGGAGGCTATGTCGTCACTCCAGTGAAGGTCTGTTTCAATGTCAAGAGGCCTTCAAATTCTACTGAGGACCAAACCCTTCCTTCAGAAAATTTTCAAGAATGCATGTGTGTGTGTGTCCTCGGTGGGCTTGAAGTACCTACAATTCTTTGCACACAATTTGCTGGAATTGAATTCTGTGACTTGTCTTTTTAAGTTTTGTTTGTGATTCATCCTGGCTTCATATGAGCAGAGGAAATCTCCGGCAGTCACTAGGCTAATTTATACAATGTAAAATGCCATAGGCTTGTGCTAATAACGTTAGCATGTTATATTTGTTTGGAAAACGTGTTTAGTATAAGACAGTTGTTTTGTCAGTGAACCTTGTGAGTTGTAATGGAGCCAAATTTTGTAACACTACCTTTGTTACATGTTGATGTTGTCCCTGGCTTCATATGAGTAGAGGGAATGTCCACTAGCCACTATGCTAATTTATACAGTGTAAAATGTCATAGGCTTGTGCTAATAACGTTAGCATGTTGTATTTGTGGGGAAAATGTGTCCAGATAAAGACAAGTGTTTGTCTGTGAATGCTGCGAGTTATAGTGAAGGTGATTTGTGTACTTGTGTTTGAAATTGTCTCTATTAAGCCATGTTTAATGTGTGTTTAATGTGTGTTTTGAATCAACTAAACTTTACAACACTTCACAGAAACCTCTGCCACTGACTAGTGTTTTGGAGGTGTAACTGCAGAGTGACACAGACACACCACTGCACAAGTATAAATGCTCACAATGGCGTAGGACACATGCGTAGGCTATGGCATATGCTCTGCACAGAGCTGACGCACAAGTGTAAATCCACCTTTAAGGCTCAGTACTTCCCAAACACGACATTACCATGCTGTCAGACAGCCTCTTTTGACGGGGAACTGAACTAAAAGTGAAACTTATCTATGCTCTCGTCAAAGCCAAACTCCATTGACAAAAGTAGTGGTTTTACCTTGCAGAACATGGAAGCTTCTGATCTACCACTGCCTCAGTCAGTTAGTTTTTAGATTCTTCATTCCTCTGAGTAATGCAAGAAAAACAGTTTTCCTCACAAATTCAATGTGACACCGACTGAGTTATTGATATACAAATGGTGATTCAGGGGGTTGAAGGATTTCTTTGATGTGAAATTGAAATCTGCGTGCTTCCCTGAAATGTTGTGCTTGCTATATCCTGACTTTCATTTCCTTTTAAAATGTCTATTTATTCATTTTACTTTTGCCAATTTAAAATCCCCATCTGAAAAATTGCATTTTGCATCTCAAGGCAAAGCCACTGTAATCAAATGTGGTATTCATGCTCAATTGAGGTGTTCACAAATACACTTTCCCGAATCATGACCCTAGGTTGTACTGAAATAATGAAAGCTTTAAGCTGCTGTCAGATGTTGACATATGTTTGGGAGGAGGGTTCAGGGCACCTTTCCTCAACGCCCCTCGAGGCCTAAACACAGCAGCTGTTCAGTGGCTCTGAAACAGCCTCAATATGGCCAAACTCACCAGAGCCAAACACACTTCACAACTGCATATGTTCATCACATACCAACACTTTAACGCTGCTACTATTATCATATAGGCCTTCCTACACATGTACTTTGGAACTGTAAAGTTTTCCCACAACAGCTGAATTTATGAACACGCACACACTGTGCCAAAGCAGAGAGATAACCAGCTGCCTATGGAGGCGAAATATCCAGAGCTATCTCCTAAGCCCTGTTTCTTCAGCTTCCAGTTTCTGTGAGAGAACATTTTTTTGTCAATATGGATTATTAACCGTGAATGAGATATTTAAGACACAGCTTTAGGGGAACTGGCAATAATTTATTGCAGTTGAGTCATTATTCAGACACAGGTGTCCTTACATGAGTGGTAGGGTTGGAGAGGAAATCGCAGTGGAACACAGCTTCCATCTGGTGGGGAGAGAATGTAAGTACAAATTAAACCATTGATAAGAGTCACTGACGTGTTCTTGCATGCTGATGTGCTGTCTTTAAGGGTGTTTTCACATATTGTCCTTTTTAAATTAACTGAACTCAGTCCTCTTAAAGTGCACCTAAAGTGGACCAACACAAAAGGGATTCAGTTCTCTTTCTGGTCCATTTCAGCTCTGATGGAGCCTCAGTCCTCTTTCTGTTCACACTATAGCCTTAATTGTGTCACTGCAGTGCGGTCATGAAGCCCCTGTCTTTCCAATAGACTTAAAATTGGACGAAACCCTGAGTGTTTCTGCGCAGTAGACTGTTGCTGTCTGATGTATTCTACATTCCACATCTGGAGACGTGCAGTATCTTCCGTGAACCAAACTCTGCCTCGTCCAGCATCTTTGCAAGTGTTACAGGCCAGCATGGTTTCGTCTATTTTTATAAGCATCCCAGTGCAACAGCATGTCATCTAGAGGGCTAAATACAATGGCAAAGAGCAAAGCGACCACTCCCCGAGATGATCTGTGTTTGGTTCACTTCATAGGGATTCTCTTGGAGTGCTCACATGTGTGCAAAAAATGATGTGTCATTGCTCTGAGTCGGCTTAGACGGCCGAAAAGGACCAAGTGTGAAAACACAACACTTTTTTTTTCTTGTATGTATTTTGTACTGGTGGAGTTTATAGTATATTTACTGTTGTAAGTATGATGGTATTTCTACTATTCTGGTGCAGATTTGTGTTCATTCCCCCACCTCCAAACCCAAAAATGGGCAGAAATAAATACAGATATTGCAGTAGGAACCTGGATTATTTTGCTTTGATGGTTTTAAACAACCTGAACACATCCTCTCACCATTCTGCATCCTCTGTTTTAAAGCTGTAGCTCTGTGATATTTCCTTTGCATGATAGAAAAGATAAATATTCTATCTTCAAAATAATAATAACAATACACTGGATTTATAAAACGCTTTTCTAGATACTCAGACGCTTTACAAAGAACAACAGCAAAACAAAGGGGAAAAAACAATACAGAGATGAAATAATCTGTAAGAAGGGAAACAATGAAGAGAAGGAGAAGAACAGTTACATGCACATGTACATGATTGAGTCCAGGATGCAGGAGGGACAAAGGAATTTAAACACCATGTTGATATAATGATGTTTTTCTGCAGATAATTGTATTAATACGAAGCAGCAGCAGTCCAGGCAATCTCGAAATTGAGGCAGTTGTAGAGGCTACTCACATCACAGCAGTGACTTAGATTAGCGAGAAAGACAAGATTGCTCTGCAGGCGGACCATTTCTCTCCCTCGTACAGCAAAACTGCAACAATCTCAGCATGTGGGATTCTTTTACAGCCCGTTTTTGGATGATAAAATGAATCTTCAATATGTCAAAATTGGCTCATTATTTCCAATCATCCCTGGCCTTCTCTAATCCTGAAACTCATGTACTGCTCAGCAAGAGACCCGGTGCAGGAGAAAATTGTCTGCTTCACGGCAGTCCGTGAACCAGGAGCACCCTGCTCAGTAGGAAGTCATATCCTGGATTTGGGTTAAAGCTTGAGCCAAATCAGCAACGGTAAAAGACGTTTTACCTAAGCAGAGGTAGCAATATCACATTGTAGAAATACTCTGTTACAAGTTAAAGTCCCTCATTCAAAACCTAACTGACATAGTAAAAGTATAAAGATACTAGCATCAAAATATACTTAAAGTACCAAAAAATAAAAATACTCACTATGCAGAAAGGCCTATTTCACAATAATGTTCAGTGTATTATATTATTAGATCATATTACTGATGCATAAATATACTCATCACTTTAATTAGTCAGTTTTATATTATCATATCAGAATCTGCAAAGTTACTTGTAGTTATTTGATGAATGTACTGGAGTAAAAACGTGGACGGATTATGAGACAATGGGCCCCTGGGCACAAATAGCAAAAGGTCCTTTTTTCAGATCACTTTGTGTCCCTTTAAATATATTTGTGTCTTCTTTGGTCATTTTGTTTTTCTTTTGAGGTAATTTTGTGTCCCTCTGAAATATTTGTGCCTCTCTTGGTTGTTTTGTATCCCTTTTTAGTTCCATTGCATTCCTTTGTGGTAATTTTGTTTCTCTTTGAGGTAATTCTACGTTTCTTTGTGGTATATTCGTGTCTCTTTGAAGTTCCTTTGCGCCTCTTTGAGGTGCTTTTGAATGTCTTCCTGGCCAGTACATGTTAATTTGTCCTGCTCTGCATCTAGAGGCCTTCAGACTTTAAGACAACACTGATGCCAAGTGGCTAGTGGACCTTAGAGCACGTCACAGCAACCTCTCAGAACAAGAACCTGTCACCATCACCAATGCAGACATCCAACAACAAGTATCAGGTGTAACAGCACCAGGACCTGACATGATGCATTCCTACTGGATGAAGAAACTACAAGCACTCCATGATCGCCTGGCAGCACAAATGAGTGAGCTTCAAGCAGACAGCACTCACCCAGACTGGCAAAGACAAGGCAGGACAATACTGATACAGCACCTTCGAACTACCGACCCATAACCTGTCTCTCCACAACACAGAAGCTCCTCTCAGGCATCATAGCAGCAAAGCTGAGTAGGCAAAGCAAATCTCTGAAGGGCACAGGACCTGAGGGTTTGAAGCACCAGCCACTGGACTACAGAGCAGTCCCCCAAGACTCTAAGACTAGACAGACAAACCTGAGGACCGCCTGGGTCGACTAGAAGAAAGCGTGCAACTCAGTACCCCCCACATGGATACTGGAGTGTCTGGCACTATTCAAGACTCACAGCACGCTGATAACATTCATCAAGAACTCAATGTGGCTGGAAAACAACACTGGAAGCCAACTCCAAGGCCATCGCACAAGTCACCATCAAGTGGGGCATGATTCCGAACCTATGGTCCTTTGCTTTGCCCTTCTACGCTGACAAGTGTCCAATCAATGAAAGGCAAAAAAGCCCTAAGAATATATTTTAAAAAAAACATGGCAAGAGTCCAGTTTAAAAAAAAAACAGTTACCCCTCAGACCTTGCTTTGTGCTCCTTTTGGCTCTCACACTCGGTGCTTATCATACATTCATTCATTTTCCGTAACCGCTTATTCTGTTGAGGGTCACACTGAGGTTGGAGCCTATAGCTGACATTGGGCAAGAGGCGGGGTACACCCTGGACAGGTCACCAGACTATCACAGGGCTGACACATAGAGACAGACAACCATTCACACTTACATTCACACCTACGGACAATTTAGAGTCACCAATTAACCTGCATGTCTTTGGATTGTGGGAGGAAGCCGGAGAAAACCCACCCAGACACAGGGAGAACATGCAAACTCCACACCGAAGGGCTCCCCCATCCCAGGGTTCAGGGTGGGGGTTTGAACTGTGGGGCAACAATGCTAACCACTGTACCACCGTGCCCCCTTTAGTCATGTTTCCTCTTTTATTTTGTTTCACTTCCTGCCTTTGTCTGTTTCCCTCCAGTCTTGATTCCCTGCGTTCCAATACCCATACTACCATACTATTTAGTATGCCAGAAAAAGAATTAGTGTGTCCCAATACATAGTATGTCAGATGCAGTATGCCAAAAGTACCAGGATGTTCTACAACATCCGGTCATATTTCGCAGTATGCATGTCAGCATGCTTCTTTGGCCATTCTGACCCACAATCCTTTGCGCAGCGGAAGTTACGTCACACTGACTGAGCTGCGTGTACAACCAACGCCCACACTTCCTTTCATACATGATTTATTTAATTTGAGATACTAAGACACTGCATATTAGGACTGCAATGATCTGATTATATACTGTCACATATCATACAGTTTTTCAAGAACACGGTTACAACATTCAACTTTATTGTGATTATAGTATAATCAATGTTAGGGTTCAATTATGACTACAATATAGAAGATTCTACCAGTATAGGCAGTGGTGTAAGTGTGGTATAAATAATGAATGAATATGACTAAATATGAATACACTATGGGCCAGGTATGAGCAGTATAGACTAGTAAATATATAAATAGTAAAAGTCAAATACATATTAAGTAATGTAGTAACAATGTGCAAGTATGTTACACTACAAATAAAAGTAATGTGAATGTAAGGCTGCTTCACGTGCAGACAGAATATAGTGCCAGCAGCTGCATAGCTGTAAATATATTTAACAACACACATCTGCCAGCAACAGAGAGCTGTGTGTGAAGGGGGTTAATATGCCTACTGGTGACTAGTTCAATAGACAGGTCACTAATAATAGGCTTGGGACTGTTTACGTGAACACGTCAGTTTATTAGAAACAACAACATACATTATGACATAACAGCAACAGAGCTCTCCGGCACCTCCGACGGTATGCACGACTCTGGCAAGCTCGACGAGAGGAGATTTGCTGTATCTCTGAAGTACAACAACACAAAATATTTAAATGTGGCGCTACGGACGGAAGTGAGCAAGAGGGTCGGAGTTCAGAGAGCGATGTGATGGCGGATGTAGTGTGTCCCAATAGTATGCATACTGCATGCATACTGCATACTACACTACATACTTTTTAAGGGCAGCTGCAGTACATACTAAAAGTATATAGTAGAAGTATGCGATTTGGAACGCAGGGCTGGTCTGCCCTGATAAGTTTCACCTGTCCGTCACTACTTCTGCAGTTACGTGGCTGACTCCCTACTCATCTGTTTTCACTTCCCAATCAGTCACTCTCTTTAGCTCTTTGTCAGTTTGCTGTTCATGTCTTTCCCCATGAATATTTCTGATTTTGTGTTTCCTGGTGTTTAGTATTCCCGGTATTCTGGTTTAGTTTTGTGTTTTCCTGTTGCCTGCCTCTGGACTCTTTAATTTACAGCTGTTTTCTTAATAAATCACCCTAATCATGTGTTTATTCTGCATTTGGGTCCAAACCTGCTGCTCCTGAGCTGTGACAAATTTGAGTGACATTTTGCAGGTGAAGGCCAAGGGGGCCCCTGACACTCTGGGCCTCTGGGTTGGCCTGTTTGGTAATTATTAAAGTATAATATGTGGTGGAGTAGAGGTATAAAGTAGCATAAAACTGCACTTAAGCAAAGCACTCGTGTGTGTTACTTTCCACCACAGCAAATCAGCCAGCTGCCATAAAAGAACCAGAATCAAATTATATCTAAAGAGGGCTGTGATAACTGGGAATTTGAGAAATGTTCAAACATTTTAGTCTGTATCAGTAAGATATTATTAAATTTATTAGGCTATATTGAGGCATATTTTTAAAAAAGCTGCATTTTTTAAACTCCTGTGGTGCAGTTGAAGTCTAGGATTTCCATAAAGAAGATTTTGTTGAGTCTTCAGTTAGAATCCAGTTTATATATAAATGCAAGAGCCGGTATTGAAATTAAAATATTGGGGTGCTTGAACACTTTATGCTTTTAAATTTACATCTGTCTGCTGATTTTTTTTTACAATCGACAAAAAGAGAATTCCTACATGTAGGGCACATATCCCTTTAATGTTTGCAAAAGGAAAACAGGAGAGACATGTTGGTGTTCTTCAAAGCTCTGATCGATACCAAAGAGCTCTACACTACTTTTAGACCAGAGCAGGCTGAGAGGGAAAGGTGCGGCACAATAGCTCCACAGTTCAGCCTGCTCTTATCACATCTCATCAGCCTGTTAAGTCAGTGGTCCATAAAACTGTCTCCAGTGTGATATGCCATCATCACATCACACCCTAATTTTCCTGAACAACACCTTACAGTCGAACGAGCATGCTTTGCAATGCATAACCGGAGTGCGATGGTGAATTAGGCACCAGGGGACACCTCCAACTCTTACCGCTTATTAAACCTCAACTACACTTTCAGAACTTCACCATGCCAGCCCAAGCAGAGACGAAGCTCTCCCTCAGCAGCAAAGTGTTGCACATATTGTTTTGTCAAGTTCCTCATTCACTCGCTGACTCCGACTCCTAACTATATGGCATATGGCTGAGTTAAATTGCATGCGCTCATATTCACTGTATGCTGTCTGTGCCTGTGTGCATTGCTGTGTTTGTGCAATATGCAAGTGGATGTGGAGAATAATGTTGAGTTTGGGTAATTAGGAAGTGTGTGTGTCTGCCTGCCTGTCTTGACTGTATGTCTACAAGTGCACAGAGAATGCAAAATGACTCCCATAGCTGCCTTTGTCTCCCTCTGGGCCTCCCAGTCTTCCCAAGCTGAACAGATCCAGCCAGGCTGCCTCCCTCTCAGGGTCCAGACTAGTTAACAAGCAGCAGAATAAACGCCAGCCAGTTAAATTGTATGTAACTTTTTAGTTCGCACTAATAGTGTGACCTTTATTGATTTCTTGTCTCTGCCTTCAGCTTGGCGAAACACTAATGGCATTGGTCAATAAAAAACCATGAAGTGGAAGTTCTCAATACCCCTCCCCCTGTGTTGACCACAGCCCTAAAAATAGCCACTCAACCTCCCTCAGAGTCCGGTGAGCCGGTGCCATGACAGCTTTTATTCAGTATGAGCTGCACTGCGTCCCTGTTTGTTTCCTCACTACAGATGTAAGAGGGCCAACACGCTGAGCCGTCCGCCAAACACATCTACTTTCTCCCCTGTCCCTGCCAGCTTCCATTCAGATGGCCGGGCCACATCCAGTGAGTGCCCTGCCTCTTTTAATCAATACATTTATAACACGATGAGCAGAACATAAAGAAACACTGAGACTTGGGCGCGCAAATCGAAAAACAAACAGCAGTTTCAGCAACTGTATCTTGCATGGCACTCTGGGACCCAGTGCTTCAAAGAATTACATTCAAGAACAAGTTTACAATAAAAAAAAAACTGCCCTGTTTCTGTGTAGCTACCACCCACTGTTTTATTGACTGGTATGTCAATGTGTACCCCTGCCTGCTGATGTCTTTCCCTCCACTCTTGGCACTTATTGAGCTTTGCAGAAAGAAATATTATGAGCATGAGTTCAATAGAGCTGAAATTATTCCCACTTCCCTCCCAGTGAAAACAAGCATCCACTCTTGTGTCATTCTCCAAACTTCTCAAGCCTGAACTTTGTCGACAGTCTGCTCCTGTTGCATGCAGAGGCCCTTTGGATGTGAGTCTCTCCTTTGCTTCACAGGTATACTGCTGGATTCAGAGCAACAGAGGCAGCTGAAGGCGATTCTCTCACACACACTGATGCAGCCACTTGTAAGTCAAAGTTCTGGGAGGGGGACCCCCTGTGGTGCCGCTCCCCCACAGCAAGAGAAGCAGCAGCAGCCAGCAGCTAGTATTGATTCACCTTGGAGCCTTGAGCCTGCTGTCACAGACAGTATATATCACTTTATTTAATCCACTGTTAAATAGGCTGTAATTAGAAATCTGTCCAGCGGATGTGTTTTAGTTAAAGTGTGGTTTGCGGCTAAGTTGCAACTCAAACTATACTGCCTGTTGTGTATCACTTTTGTCGGTGTTGTTCTCCTTTCAGTAGGATTTCACTCTGATGATGGATTTGGATCTGAATGCTATTGACAGTGTCTGCAAAGAGAAGGCAAATGATGCAAATAAACCCTCCCGTGGGGGATTAGCCTGCTTGCTATTTGAAAAGTACTTACAGTAAGTCTGCTAATTGTGGTTAATGTTTGCCGGTCCCTTGACTCAATCTAATGACAGATTGCAGATAGCAATACCACTTGTCACTTGTGGCAGCACTTACTGTACAGCATGCATGCTCTGTATATATTTTAACTACTATCATTTACAGCAGCAGAGGCCCATGGTAGCTTACTGTATTTTGTACTTTCAGTATACTGTAGGTGTATATTTTATACATAAAACTTCTAGAGCTTGTAAAGCATGATGCAGCTATTGGCTCTTTAAGTTGCTGTCTCTTCAAAGTATCAAAAGGCCCTTCAACATTATTGTTTTTCTCTTAAAGCCATGGATGCATGCCCACAAAATCTTGGCAACAAAGCTAAATAAAACTTGTATTGATCACTCTCCTTGTCTAACAGAGCTACGAAGAATAGGGAAAGCAGATTGCGTGAACCAGAGTTATTATATTTTTGTATTTTTCATTTGTCTTTCATTTTTATTTCATTTTTAATTTTTGTTTTTATGTCAGTTTAGTTTCAGTTAGTTTCCAGGGAGGGTTTGCTTGTTTTAGTTTACTTTTTATTGTTTAAAAATGTTAATTTTTAGTTAGTTTTTGAATTTGTTTCAGTATAATTTTAGTTTTTGTTTATTGCAATATGGGGGATATTAGTCAGGGGCAAGATTTAATAACGTATGAACCAATACCTCCTCATGATTATTGTGTTGACAGATTTGACCAAATTGACAAAAGACATTTCCTGCATATTTTCCTATTTTTATTTATTTATTTATTTATTTATTTTGATTTAGTTGGTTTTGAAGATACACAATATTGTTCCAGTTATTTTTTTATTTATTTTCGAAAGTGTAGGTGTTTTTTCATACCTAGTTTTTTGTTTAAGTTAACTATAATAACATTGGTGTGAAACTATGAAGCCAGACAACTGTCCTTGTATTTTGCATTTGTAATATACATGTTTTCAGTTATGATTTAAAAAAAAACACAAATGAGTTTTCAATTTACCTTTGTTGCTAAAAAAAAAAAAAAGTGGCTGTTAAGTTTTTAAAGGGAGCCATATTTGAGCAGTTGCCTAACTTATTTGTGACTCATCCTCTGTATTTTTGAGACTTTGGAAGTGATGGATTACTTCATACAAATGTTTTATATTCAGCAGCAAAAAAAGTAACTATGGAAATTAACTAGAGCACTGCACTCACACACAGTTGAGGTATACACACTTTTTTGGGGCTGCTTTTAACTTTGTGAGACTTTACACTTTTCTCCACTTTCCCAGAAGAAAATACTGCTCTGTTTCACTTCATTTATCTACAAAGTTTTAATTAAATTTTATCCAAGCACTGCAGCAACTTTGTAGATTTCCCTTTGCTATATGTCAGCGTTTTACTTAACTACATCGTCACACTCACGACCCATAATACACACTGAAATACCGCTGTCACTTTAACACATCAATAATTTTGAAAGTGACTTTTGTTCACATTACTGCCAACACTTGTTTACTTTTATTCATGTAAGATCTTTAATTAAGGGCTAATACGGACGCCATTTTAACAATGCACAGGTGTAAATAATAAACTTAATGATGGCTGTCATGGCTTACTGGGACACTCAAATAAAAAGGCATTGTTAATGTTATTAGTAACACCTGTGCTTTTCCTGTTGGTGTGTGTTAAGAAAAAAGGGCTCAGGAATATTTTCCATCTTGTTGTTGCTTTAACTAAAGTAAAGTATTTGCAGTATTTGTTTCATTGCTGTTCAGAAGGAAAGTGTTTTACAAACATGCTCAGTCATGTTCAAAAAGAAGCCCACATTTCCAGCACTCCTCACTGGCCCTCTGAAGCTGAAGTACTCCATATCTGCCGCTGGGTGTCGCTCCAGAGCGTCTAATATCGCTCCTGTGCGCTTCACTCCGCCGCTATCACCCCCCTCTGCCTGCCTTGTACTGTGTGTGCGTGTGTGTTGTGTGTCGGATAGAAAGTCAGCCTGGTTTCCAGCTGAGTGCTTGCTCTCTCACAGTGTGTGTGTGTGTGTTGTCATTATTATCCACTCTGCTCCCAGCTCAGAATGGCCAGATTCACTCAGACTGAAACAAGAAGGCAGCACCATCCACAGCAGCCCCAGCCCGCTCACTCCAGCCTGGTTTTCACCGGACCGGGGGCACCACCGACCCAACAACCACTACTACTTATCCCACATCAGCACCAGTACCCTCAGATCACATTTCCGAAACCCATGAACGGGTCAGAACCCATTTCAATTCATCCGGAGAGCGGCAACATGAAAGACCAAGATGCCATTAAGCTGTTTATCGGGCAGATACCGCGGAACTTGGAAGAAAAAGACCTGAAACCCCTGTTTGAACAGTTTGGGAAAATCCACGAACTGACAGTTCTCAAGGACCGATACACCGGCATGCACAAAGGTAACGTGTCGCCCCTTACACGGCTGCGAGGCCCATGTAAAGCTTAATAACTGCTTAATATTTCCTGCACCTTTTGAACTCATTTGTGTTGAAATACTGACGCGTAAAATATGGGTATATATCACTTTTTTGTTTACATCTAGGCTTAATCCAGATATGATATCACTACTATTCCAAACAATTCATCATGTGCATCACATATTGTCATCTAACATTCATTAGGTTTGTCATTTTGTCCCAGTTATGATTGCTTTGCGCATAAAGTTCTCTAATATTTTGCATTTCCATCTTGATTATTCCACATTTTTTTCATTATACTGACAAGCAAAATGGGAGATTTACAGATATTAGGCGCGCATGGGGTATCATGACTGATAGGGTGACAAACTGTGATGGCCATGTTGTGTTTTATTGCTATTTTCTTAACACGCTCTTAAGTGGGGCAGAGGCGCTTGGAAAGGATGCATTTTTAAAGAGCCTTCCCCTGCCAGTCCCGTCTTTTTGCGGAGGGGCGGCATAATTTATTCATCCCTATACGCTTTCTTGAACACCCCCCCCCCCCTCCACCATGTGCGAACGGGGCCGGGCTCAGCAAAACCCACCCGAACCCACAGCGGAATCAGTTCAGTACCACAATGTCTCCAAAGGACGCAAGGAAACTGTCGCAAGATGACGGACGTCGCCACGGAGAGTGGGCAGTGATGCTGCGCTGCTTGTGCTGAAATGGAAGGCTGAGGGAGGCGGAGGGGCGTAAATCCACTCTGCTCACACTACACACACACACACACACACACACACACACACACACACACGCACACAGTGACAACTTCCACCTTCCATAATGAAGTTGGTTATCAAGGATGTGCGGTGGAGATCACTGCCTGGGTGGGAAGACCATTTCACAATACGTGGTGCCCCCCTCCCAAACCCCTGACAGTCGATCCACGCAGTGTAGACGTCATCATCATCATCATCATCACCATCATCATCATCATCATCATCATCATTGCCATCATCACCACTTTCAACCAACTTTTTGTTGATTTCATATTTGCACTCAGCCAGGTTGCACAAAAACCATAACCTCTTGAGAACTGCAGGGATGCACAGTATTTTTGGTTGAAACCATCACAATGAATGTAGATGTCACAATGATCATAATGGCTGTGACCACTATCGTAATTATTAGTTTCACTGTAATCATCATTTTAACATTTACAACACCACCACCAGCTTTATTCTTTTGCACAACATTTATGGTTTAACATATGCCATTGATGTCAGACTCCAAAAACATACCCTCATTTCGTCAAAGTATTACAAAAGAAGAAAAACAATATTCTGCCTCTAAATTCAATTTCCCCCCTTTGGGTCCTCTATCTCCTGCAGAGCAGATGTTGATATGTGAGGGATGTTAGTGCAGGAGATAAGCCTTTTATTGCATTGACATTTAGAAAAGACAAATGACAATCTGTGACAGTAATATAAATGCCATTTACAAACACTGCAAACAGTGTCATATGACATATAGAATCACCATCAAAAGATATTGCATTTGTTGCCATCACAAAGGCCGTCCACAACTGTCACAAAGCCCTCGTGTTGAGGCAGTTTCAAAAATCTATACGTTCAATAAGGTGATTGACATTCTAGGTTTGATTGCACAGCTTTGAAAGGCACGTTATTGCAACAAACAAATAACTTTAAAAAAGATTACGATGGATGATATTGAGGCAGCAGAAATCAATGTAATGAAAAAAATGTATTTAAAAATATAGATTTTTTTTTTTCTTGTGCATGTTCATGTTGCAGTTAGCCAGTGATCTTAAGGATCTGCTAGTAAAACACGCTCAGGTTTACGAGGGTTTCTTACTGGATGTACTATGAGATTTGTGCGATCGTAGCTTCTATTAGCCACATATTTCATGAAGCCACATGGCACTCCAGTTGATATTGGCAGTGTGGTGACGGGAAGACATTTCTTCAGTGTTGCACTCACTTTGCATTCACCGGTATGTGTTTGCGTGTGCATGTGTGTGCATACATATACTAAAATGTCATTGCCCTGTGTTGCATAATGATTGCAGTATTTAGCTCTTGAGTGATTGTCGCCTGATCATGGCGTCAGGGAGGAGACAATTTAGGCTCTTGGACGTATTTCCATAGACTGAAAATAGAGCTTTGATAGATCCCTGTAGAACTCAAGTGAAATATATGGCATAATTATAGCTATGCAATGAATTAATAGTCGTAGTTTGGCAGAAATATAGCAAATGATTTGCTCACTGATTGTTTTTTTGACCTTATTTTGTTAGTTTTCTTTGTATTTATAAAATAACTTATTCATGCTCTGGTGATAAAGGTGAACAACTAAATAAACAATTTTCTGAAATTTTCTGAAATTTATAAATGAAATGTTCTCTTTGTTTTCAGTAAAATTTCTTTCTCAGGTCTATTGTCAGGTTGAAATGCAAACCTCCAATTGTGAAAAGCTGTGGAACAAAGTGAAATCCCCTTTTTATAAACATAAGTATACATATATTTATTGAATATCAATCCCAAGTTTCGGCACCATTTAATAAACAAACAAAATAACGTTAGCTTGTTTAAATGCAGGTAGATGAGGTCATCCCTCTGATCTGAGTAAATTATGCAAAATTAAAATGTACTTCTCAACGTGATTTTTAAAAACTTTTACTCATAAACTTTCAAACAACAAATTAATTTTAAGTAAGTGCTGTTCAGTCCAATTAAATGGCTTAGAATTAAAATGAATCCAGGCCACACAATTAACAATACATAATCAAACCCTAATATGCCAATGATCTCTGATGAGGTTATTTTATAGTTAATCATGTTATTAAGCAGAAAAGGATTATGGGTATGGATCCTGATGGAAAGGCTGGAACAGCACCCTCAAACAGGCACATTCAGACTGACAAACACACTGATGGACCGAGGGATAAACACAAGCCCACACACACACACACACACACACACACACACACACACACACACACACACACACACACACACAATATTTTCATCATTCTAAGTGATGCATGTTTGTAGTCGCTGCACTTATTCTGTCATTTTGATTTTCATTTCATCCACATTGCACGCTCTGTGTGTTTATTATTTCCTCCTTTCTTATGCAACTATTTTTTCCCCTTGGTAATCCATGAGGGAAAACACGGAATTAGTTTGTAAAGCGTGATAATAATGCATGGCCATAATAACTTGACTCAAGAGGATTAGCAAATGTGCATTGTCTGAAGCAGCAGTCTCTTGAGTGATCAGCTGGTTGCCTCCCTAAACAGTGGCTGCCTCTGCCAATTAAAAATTCAGTCTAGTCTGCCTCTTCAAATGATTAATTCTGCCCACGCTGTCGATGGCCTGCCAATTATTGTCGCCCAATTGGTATTAATAGGTAGAGGATTTCCTGATGTTGAATTTATCACAGACTGTGAAAACTTCGCCCCCTGGCTCTAATTAGCTTCCACTTATAGCACATGCAGAACACACACTTGTGAGTATATGCACATGCATATGAGCAGAACCAATCTGTAGTCTTATTTCATTGGTTTGCTGTTTTTAGATTTTTTTGTGTGTGTTGAAATTGACAGTGGACATGAAAAGCAGTGAGAGCAAAGCTGGATCTGTTTCAGCCTGGATTTGTGTTGAATTGCTTTATTTGTCTGAACAGATTTTATCCTATGAGTTTGCCTGAGACTGACTAATCTTCCCCCGTGCAGTTAAGTAACGTGAGCTCAAACGAAAGAGAAAGAGAAAAGGAAGAAAAGGTTTTTTTTCCGGCAGGTGTGATTCAGCACAGCAGACAGACAGACAGACAAAACAATCCCTACGCTGCTTCAATCCGCCGGCCAACTCAGCCCGGGTATCAATATTAAGCTAGTGTCGGGTGTCATTGTGTTAATGCATTTATAAATGGACCAGAGATATTGCCGTAGACCCCAGCCAAGCAGAAGCACATTAAATCACAGAATAATCTAATGAAATATTTATTCAAGTTTGTATTTTTTTCTCCCTCTGAGCTAGGCTGATGGATAGTGTTCCTCTGTGGGTTGCCCTCCCAATAAAAAAAGAGAAAATGAAGGAAACACGAGTAGTTGGGACGTAGCATATGCATCAAACCAAAATGAGACTGCAGATCTCATATATGAAATGATTCCAGTATTAAAGCAAGCTCTGGTTTGTTGAGGCCTCCCTCTCTTCTTTGACATGATGGAAGTGAGAGTGCATCTACACGTCTCCATATTGTGTGTGCCTTATGGAAAGTGTCAAAGATCACAGTACTGCTGTAGGACAGCATCCCCCCTGGGGAAACAGATGGGATAAATTCACTTACAGACTATAAACAGAGCTGTAGAAGTAACATGGACGGCACATACACAACACTCTGTGATGATATTACTGAATTACCAGACATCAGAGCAGCATATGCCAGTATGACCATTGTTTGGTTGCTAATGTCATCAAACAGCTTCATAAAAGGTTTTTAAGAAGGAATTTATTCCATATGTGAACACAGAGACACAGGGAAAATAGTCTAGTCGCAGTTGTGTGTGCAGTGATTCGATTTAACAAATCTAGAATAAAATCTTCTGTCAGGGCTAGTGAGCGAAGGCCACCGAGCCAAGCTAATGCAGTAACAACACTTGCTTCGCAATCTTTAAACGTCTGTAAATATTGTAATAAGCAACAGGGCTTTCCTCATAAAAGATGCAGCAGCTCAACTGGTACTGACAGGCGCTATGGGCCTTGACTTCAGGATGAGGAGCGCTGCCTCCCTCTCTCTGTTCCTCTTTTTCTGTTGGTTTTCCAAGGAGATTGCCAATCTCACATGCCGACAAGGCCGCGCTCTGCTGGAGGTTAGCGTCCGCACACCAAGCTCACCTGGCTTTTATTCTGTGTCTGCTTCTTCTCCCTTAATCCCTGCCCGAGAGAGCCTTTCAAATGGATTGATTTCCTGCACCAATGCAACATTCATTATGGCTCGCAGTATATTATGCTTTCAGTATGTTCCAAGTGCCGTTATTCCATGACCTTTCTGGAATATGTTTGCTCTTAAAAGGTGCCTGGAGCAGGGACAGATATAGGAGGATGTGCTGTGAGGTGTAAGGGAAAACAGGGACCAATTTCAACACTAAGACACTTGTTTACAAAACTATACGCTACATCTATATTTCATTAGGTGGATTAAATGAAGCTCTGTTGTGGTTTGTTTTATACTATGCTTACATGTACACCAGTATTCCACTATAATTCCAAATATGACATTATTCTGAATTTGATACAGGTCATATAAGCAGCATATTCCAAGTATTCTGAATGTAGCGTTTTCCGATTAAGACAAGGGATATGCCGCACTTATTCAAGATTTATGAGCATTCTTTGGACATGTACATTGTTTTTTACCACAGTTCGCGACACACAGCTTCTTGTCTGTTTATGGTCGTCATGGATATGTTGTACACAAGCAACTCGCCAAAGGTTTAAAAGGCTGTGGGATAGAGATGCCTGAAAGACAAGCTCACGTGTCTGGTCAGAAGGAGAAACCAAGCCAACACATTCTCACACCAATCTTGTCACATATTGACGTTTTAGTCATGGACTTTACACGTCCACATACGTCATTCAAGGTACCCTGGGTGCGTTGGTTGTTAATGTTCTGGCACACTGTGTCAAGTTCGCTTCTTTCAAGATACACTTCTGTTTTCACAGGAAATTTAACATTTACATACAGTCGCTTTCAAAATAAACGCACTACATCGATACAACACTGCAAATTAACTTTTTTTTTTTTACCATGTGGACCATCCACCACCTGTCCCACTCCGACTTTCGCCACCTTAACTTTCGTCCTTGTCCCACCGTGTTTCCTCCTGACGCCGCCGGGCACCGTTAAACTATAAAAGCAACCGGGCATGTATCATGCCGACGTTAAAGGGCGTCTATTTTCCTATCCTAAGCGCCGGATTTTGACAACTTCGGAGTGAGACCAGGTTCACCAAGCAGCAACCTCCAGGGCTGAATAATGAAGCCAACACAGAGGTGACAAAAACTGCAGTTCTATGAACGCCCACTTGAGGCTGGCTCCGAAAGCCAGTCAGTCCTCACAGAACCCCATGTTAAAATGCCCAACTATACAGCAGGTATAAACATTACAGACTAATTTCAACACTCATGACAACTGTATGTGGAGGCTGAATTTTTATGACATCTGTTTACATTTTATTAAGGCTTAGAGTTATGCATAATTGAGGGCGGGACGCTTTAAATGATAGGCTGTCTGCCGATAGTGTCTTCTGCCTCTCAGTCAGATCCACCCTTTGTTCCTCCATGCCCAAATATGGTCACTTCTGGCTCCAAAAGATGGCAATGGCTGAAATGATGATGTCACGGTAGCTTTATCCATTATTTTTAGAGTCTATGGGGGTAACACACCTACTTTTAAACATTATGAAAGACTTAAATATCAACTGATTTTTGGATATGCACAAATATCGCATCACCGACCTTTTCGAGAAGGTGGTTGAAGGAGTAAAAGAGGGAGGCTGTGTTCACACAGCCCAACAAGTCTGCCACCAGTGACAACAGCCATTTAAACTTTTCCATATTTTGACGCGATTAACAACATGTTAGGGCACGTTAATAGGAATATGAGTGACTGCACGGAAATGGGAATATTAGGGGAATATTCATTTTCATTAGCCATTTAAACAGCTTAATAGGAATGTTTTCTTTTTCAGAATAAGGGCAAATCTGGAATATTTTGTCCATGTAAACATAGTCAGTGTCATGTTTGAAGGGATGATTATAATGGCATGGGTGTTAAAGGTTTAAGACACTTAAAAATCTGGAATTTAATCCATTTGTTATTCTGTCTTAGAGTTTGCTTCTGCTTCTGAGAGTTTGTTGATACAAATGTCTCAGTAATATAATTGTTGCTCTTATATAATAGTGTCGTAAATGCATCCTGATGCTTTTCGAATAGTGTTTTAAAAAAGAACAAACGATCTATTACACATTTATTCTAGAAATATTTTAATATAGCAAGAAAGGAGGTAGATTAGTTTTTAATTGTTAGGAAACTTAATTCTGTCCTTTTATTGCTGTCCTAACAGGACTTTGGGTTGAATTATTTTTGGTATCTTTTAGGTCACATTTCTCTTCTAAAGGTAGAGTCTGTAGAGGCGCATTGCCTCCTTGTTCATGCACAAAGGTCACAGCTATTTCCTTAGTCTAAATAGAGGGATAGAAGCCTATCTATTTTGTATGGGTAGCTTAGCAGAGAGTGCCATTGCCTACAGAGCAGAGTGTACTCTATGACGGGGGGGTTATAAAGGCACAGAGGGAGAAAAAAAAGGAGGGATCGAGGGAGGAGGGGGTTGGTGGTTTCTGTTAGAATAGCATGAGCTCTTTAATGTTGTGTTTGAGCCTGGCTGGGCACAGATTCATTTTAGATGGAAAATGAAATAACAAGGGAGAGGGGAGAGAGGAGATTTTAATGCAATGTTTTGTGATAATCCCTCTCCATTTTGGAATGGTTCAGGAGAACTCATGCGATAAAGCCTTGTACAAGCCTGGAAAATAATAAGTTATTTGTCTTGCCTTATAGTACTGTGCCCTTGGAGGGCTCGCTAACCCCCATGTTTTGGCCAAAAAACAATCACAGATTAGTCAAGCTGTCACATCTCTCTGATTGCCAAATGGTTGAGCCCTTGATGCGGGTGTGAATGAACAATGCATAAATGTCGTACATGTATCTGCCGGAGAGTGCACGCGAACACAGAGCCGCGCGGATGTGACTTAGCACTGTCACTCGACCGAATTGGACAGGGAGGATGGCACATGTATGCAGCGGGGCCCACAAGGCAAATGACAGACAGACACATGGGTGCAGAACAATGGATGAATGGACAGATGGATAAGTGGAGGGGGAAAGATGAAGTGTTTGTCAGAGATGCAGAAACAAATAGTTGCTTTTATCCCAAGGCAGTGGGAGAGTGGAGTGATGGCTCAGCTCGGAGACACGGAGGATCCCTCTGACAGGTTGAGAGCTGTTTGGATACCGGAGGGCGGGGCGGATGGAGGGTGGAGGAGGAGGAGCAGAGGCCAAGTTTGGCAGATGTATAAAATAATCACTTGAAAGCTGTTAACATGAGAAAATCCCTCTAGTAACACTGGTAATACTTATTCCAATATTACTACTGCTGCTGCTGCTGTGCAAATACCACAACCTCTAACACAGGTCTTTTTGCAATTTACTGTTTTATGGCTATTCTGATTCCTAAATTACAAATGTAAGCAACAATAAAAATGCTTGTATTTGCTGTAACAACACACTAAAATATTGAAAATTAACAACATAGATAATACACTCCTAAATGGCAATTCTGACATGACAGCACTATCCTACAGATATTAAGCAATCCCCAACTTGTGATGAAGACACATTTTAGATTGGAAAATGTCTATGAATGTTCAGGTCCGTGAGGGATGTGTGAAGATACATGCTGCTCAGCACGGTTATAAATAGAAATTCTGTGGTATTTCCGAAAATAGGTTAAGCTGCCATCGCTGCACTGCTGGCATGACATCACTGATTGCCTGCCAGCCTCCCCCAAAAGGCTGCTCCCATACTGTGCTCAAAAAGAGGGAGAGAATGAGGGAGAGACAGAGAGGGAGCATCTGTGGGCGACTGTAGGGCCATGTCCCCTTCGTTTCCAGCATCCCCCTCCTCTCCCTCTCCTCGCGCCCCATCCCTTCCATCACACAGCCATCTCTCCCCTCACTCCTTCCATCTATCTTTTCCCGCTGAAGCAGCGACGCTGTAGCTAACAGTCTCTGTGCTTTATCGCCAGAGACACAAACTGGTCGGGGGCTTTGTACTGGAGATGTATCGTATCCACATTTTTTAGTGTGATACAAGCAAATTGTGTGCCAAATAGTGCGGAAGACACGGATGAAAGATGGAATTTGTGTTTCCCTTTTGATGATCAAATGTTAATGTGGTTGAATGAGCAGTGTGTGCGGACTTTGTGCGAGTTCCAACATGGCACCCATTCTGTGGTTCACTATTCAACGGTAGATCTGGCTTAATTAAAAAAGACTACTCAAATTAATTAATGGCTGATGGGTTCTCATATCTGTTTCGTGTGCTCTTTGGGTCCACTTCAGAGTCCTTTCTTTACCATAGATAGATAGATAGACAGATAGACAGATAGATAGACAGATAGATAGATAGATAGATAGATAGATAGATAGATAGATAGATAGATTTCTTATTTGGTTTTGGTCATTAACAGAACAGTATTTTCGTGCACCTCTGGGCTCAATGTGGTAACTAGGAAATATACGTCAATGCAATTAACACCCTGGTGCCTGCTTGTTAGTCAGACCATTAGTGTCACTTATTACTCTTCTCCAGCTCAGTGGTGACACAAGATAAATAAATAGAGAAAGAAAGCTGGGACAAGTACACAAAGTCATCTTTATTTGCCATGCAGGTTATAATTGTAATAGAAAGTAATATGTGCTTGGAAAACAGCATGCTGTGCTCCATTCAGTACATGCATGAAATGGAAAGAACAACTTTGAAAAGCAGAGTACTCACTGCAAGTTTGGTTATAAAGATGTGCAAGTAATGATTCTTTCCAATGTGGCCTGTGTAGAGCAGTTACAGCTGGGTATTTGTTCTTGATACCTTAAAGGTATCGACTCAGTTAACCCAGTACCAGATAGATTGGAAATGTCACCAATCAAACAATACATGCATTTGATCTTTTCTATGCTGGGGTCTTATTCCGCACTGTCTTGACTCCCTGCTGGATCAGCAAGCTTTCTGTTACTGCCCTCTCCGAAGTTGCTCTCCTCGGTGAATGATCAGTTCAATGTTTTCCCGGTTAGCAGCAGCGGCTAACATCCGACACTGAGCTGTTAAACAGTTCCAACAAGCTTACGCCAACACTGATTTTTTTTTCTTTACTCTCTATAAAATAATCCACTGGTTGAACTTAAAAAAATTAAGGTAACAATTTGCATGCATCCTTTTAAGTAGTTCCACCTCTGGCATTACTGAGTAAATCCTATCCTTTATAACCAACATGATTTGAATGAATGAATGAATGAACTTTATTTATATAGCACCTTTCATACGCAGAGACAAACGGCAAAGAAATAAAACCATACAATTATACAACACTCATCCAAGGAGAAATGAGAAGAATTAATGAATTAATTAATCAATCAATCAATTCTAACAGTGGTGGCACGGTGGTGCAGTTGTTAGCATTGTCACCTCACAGCAAGAGGGTTCCCAGCGGAGTTTATGTTCTCCCCATGTCATCGTGGGTTTTCTCCGGGTACTCCAGCTTCCTCCCACAATCCAAAGACATGCAGGTTAATAGGTGACTCTAAACTGGCCGTAGGTGTGAATGTGAGGAGAGAATATTAAAAATATTAAAACAGATAACTGCTAATTAAAGGCTATATTGAAAATATATGTTTTGAGTTGTTGTTTAAAACTGTCCACTGAGCCAGCAAGTCTAATATTAAAAGGCAAAGTGTTCCATATTTTTGGGACATAGTCGCTAAAAGAAACATCCCTGAAGTTTTTTGTACTGACATTAGGAACAGTTAAAAGAGCAGCTGTGGAGGATCTCAGGGTTTGTGGAGGGACATCAGGTGATAGGGAATCTATGATATAGGAGGAGGCGATGCCATTAAGAGCCTTAAAAACCAATAGAGGGATTTCGAAATTAATTCTAAAAGATACTAAAATAAGTTGTCAGCTGGCTAAAACAATTCAATGTAACAAATGTAATTTTTTTTTTGTACTGGAAAACTTCTTAATCTTAAGCGTTATCCACTGACCCCATGACTCATTTTTTTGAGTGTATTGTTACACGTGTTAATAACTGTTAGGTGACGTTAGCTGTGTGATGCTAACATTAGCCCTGTCAGTGTGTGTGTGTGTGTGTGTGTGTGTGTGTGTGTGTGTGTGTGTGTGTGTGTGGCCAGGCAGACTCTCACAACTGTCCCTGACGCAGAGCTCACACTCCGGCAGCAGCTTCAGCCCACACATACAGTCTGTGGTGTGGTGAAGTCGAGCACGGTGTGTTTGACTAAGTTGGCAGCTCAGCGTGCCAAGATGCCACCAAAACGTTTGCCACCTTATTCAAATCATGGGTGAAATGAAGTACTCTGTCAGTATTGGTATCATTTTAAGGCTACTGGTATCGTAATTTTTAAACGATACCCAGTTCTAATTGCAGTATATGAAGAGGAAAGCATGTGTGTGCAGGTAGTGTTTTTCCCATCTCCTCACATGTCTCTCTTCTTCATTCCTCCTTCAATCACTCCATCCAAGCATCCTCTGGGCCTTTGAAGTGCAGTCTTTAAAGGTATCTTTTAATTTGTAAAATCAAAGTGACTGAAAACCTGATCCGTCTCTTAGTCCGCAGTCAGTTTGCAGCTGCCAGTCATCTGTGATTGTGGCTTTGCTATGATCAATTGATCCATCTCAAAGGTTTAAATGCCTTTCACCTTTCAAAAGAGGACGAGCATTGTTAGGAATATTGCATCAAATGTGTCAATCAGGTACATTAAATGAAGGCTTTGCATCAGTGGGAGCACAGGGCATTGTGTTGTGCTATACACAGCAGCAGGCACTGGGTGTGAGCCAAGTGAAAGTGATTTTATTATTTCCTTTTGCCTGGTCCTGTTTGTTTTTCCAAGAGGTTGTTATGGTACATGAAGAGGAGGAAATGCAGTTTTCTGATTTTGACTGTAGGGTGCAGGGGGGGCTTGAGGAAACTTCTATTGATTTCTGTGTAAATCCCCTGGCCGGAGCAGACTTGGCTGCGGGAGGGAGGCAGGGACGACGGGCTGGAGAGACGGGACTTGGCAGGTAAACTCTTGTTGCCCTCCCAGAAGTAACACGGCAGGAGGCAGTAAGTGTGAACCTACACATTATTTACAGCTCTGTGAAACTCCATCCATTAACAGTGTCAATTAGCTCTCTCATCAGGGATGCAGGCCACTAGATGTATTTATAGATCGGGCCCGGCTTTAATAGCAGAAGAGGGATGAAGTGCACAGACAGTCTACAAAAGCCAAGGCTCACTTTAAAGACTACAGTACGGTGGAGGATGCCAAAGTGCCATATCCTAAGTGTTATCCAGAACTACATATTGAAAGAGTTCTGGCCAACTTGGGAACGGGCGGCCAGTTGCAATCTATCACGTCACCTCTGGAAACTGCACCTACCGCCAAACAGCATTATCTCAGGAACTTTATCAGGAACCAGTTGGAACTGTATTACTCTTTACAGCCGTCCTAATGCTGCTACACATACAGTATAGAGCCCCATGTCAGCTTTTGAGAGAAATACTCTGCAGTTGGATTATATATGAAGAAGCACTTGTGCCCTGAAAGAACTATTTAACCTCAGAGCCACACAATAGACTGTGAGTGCGAAGGTGTCAAAGTCCATCTCTCTTCATTGTTATGATGGCTTCTTTGCCCCAGTAATGATCCTGAAACATACACAGAGCCTTTCAGTGAGAATTTATTGCATTTGTCACACTCATTAGGCAATGCACGCCACACCATTAGACGTGCATGTATATGTCCTGTAAATGCACGCTTTCACACACGCACGCAGGCAGTCCTTGGGGATGTGCTGCCTATGGATCTGTTTGACTGCTGCTCAGAGGGTAGTGTAGTCTATGTGAGCGAGTAGCAACAAATCAATGGCTGAGGTCTCCTACTCAGGGGTCAGAGAGGATACGAGGGAGGGTCCAGGGACTATTTCTTGCCCTCATGATGGACATCGATGCTCCTCAGTGCTCTGCGACGCTCATCCTCCCCCAGCCATTGCTCAAGGTGAAGGGATGATGGGAGGGGTAGTGAAAGGAGAAATGGAGGAGGATTTGGAGCTGGATGTAGCAGAGATGAAGGGATGGAGTGATTGATGAAGGAGTGATGGAAGAGTGTAGTCAGCTTCAGGATCATGAGATGGTGACTGAGCACAGGCGCTGGCTCCCTTTAAGGTGGCTGTCTGACTTAATTAAGGTTTACAGGTTACGCTAGGCTACTGCTTATATTACAGTGCTCATTACAAGCCCATTAGGCCTGGGCAGAGAAAATATTGTTGTCAGAACAATGAGTGAGAGCATTTTGGAAAGTCCCTGCCAACTCCATGCTCCAGCTCTTCTTTATTATACCTCTCTGTCTGTCCTCCCTCAATCTGTCCTCCCTCTCCCTGAACATTGGCGTGATTGTTTGAGTGTGTGAACAGATCGAGGATCTTTTTTTTTTCAAAGGTGGGGGAGTGATTATATGAGTTAAAAGCTTCTCCGAGACCAGACTGATTACCCCCCTCACGGTCAATCTGCGCCACTGAGCCTCCTGCCTCCCTGGCTGGCAATGATTCAGGTCATAATCACATTGTATCAGTGCTGATGATGTGTGTTTCAGCTTCCGACCCCACTGAAAGGCTATCAGTTCCCCCAGAGCCCCACATGGCAGTAAATGAAGTAAGCAAGTAGTCTACCCACAGTGATAGCATTTTCCAAAGAGTGCAAATGATGTGTGAGGGAGCAGGCGAGGCTGTTGCCAGGACTGGCTCTGTTTCTGCTACCTTCACACTTTCTGGCCAAGGAAATGCCACATTGGGAGCAAGTTCACACTTTTTCAGAACACTGGGGCAGTTTGGCTCCTCTAGGGGGAAGGAGATGGAGAAAAGGGAGCTAAAAGGCGGATTGAAAAGAGAGATGTTGTGGTTTGAACCAAACCAGTCTCCTTAGAATTGCATTTATATCTGACGGTCCTGCGGTACACGATTTATGCCCAGTGCCAATGTAACATGTTCATGTTGAGCTCCTGCAGTTGACGTCACTGCCTGTAGCTGTCAGTTGCACAAATGAATTTCTTTTTGGTCCTACTAGCATACAGATGGATGATAGACCAACATGAAGTGTCTTAGTGTGGAGTCAGACCACTACTAGCCTCCAGACCAGCTTCAATGCTCCTATATTTATATGTACAACCTTTATTCATCACATTGAGATCAGGATTTCTTGTGCAAGAGAGACCTAAGTATGGCAGATAGAAAGAACAGCAAACATAGCCAGACTCAGCCCAAAAGCACAAATAGCATAAATTACAATCATAGACATCATGAAATAGATTTGAAGACAGAAGTTTATATCATTCGGTCTTATGTAGATGGTGGTGGAGAGAATTATCTGGCATGCTGGTACAAAATCTTCCAGAGGTGTTCAACTGGGCTGAGATCTGGTGACTATAAAGCATTTTATTCACGTCATTATCATATTCACAAAGCCATTCAGTGAGCCCTGGTGCACAGAAGCATCAGCTTTGGATATGTTTCTTCACTCTTTTATTCAGTCTTTCCTTTAATTTGTCCCCTTATGTATATAAATAATCATTAACTGCTGAAATAGTTAGTTTTATGCAAAATGTTATCAAAGAAAATTTCAACACCTGGAAGAAAACTGTGAAATTACAAGAAATTCCAAACCCAGAGTAAAATTTGATATGGATATGGATATGAATAAAGAACAAAACAAATGAAAAGACCATGTTTTAAGATAGGAACATATTGAGGTCACAGGGCTTTGCAGAATCAGAATCAGAAATACTTTATTGATCCCGAGGGAAAATTGTGATTCATTGCATTCGCTCTGATGTAAAGCATAGAGAATTATACAAGTAAAAATCGGAAGTATAAAGTATGAAGTATGTAAAAATATAAAATGAAAATATTATGCTAGAATCTTAACATGTCTGTAAAAATTAAATGAATATATAAATTATGAATAATGTACTCAATATGTTGAATGTATAAAACAAATTGTAATATGTGCCTCATGCTGCACTACAATGTGTAAAATTGATATGTAAAGTTTAGAAATATATGTAAAATGCTACAATGTACAATACAGTGGATTCTTATTCTTATTTCTACTCATGTATATAACATGAGTAGAAATAAGAATAAGAATAAGAAATATATTTCAAAAGATTAATTGAAATTTCAGATTCCATAGGTTATCACAAGCACTTGGTTTGTAAAAGGCTTACTATGAGTTGGTAAATGTAATCGACACTTATAAGTTGCTAATTGATAAACAAAACAAAAACGAAACAAAATTGTATTAATCTTAAAAATCATTGTTATCATGTATCTGTTCTGTTTTTCCAGTGTAAAATGTAATTATTCAGCTTTGCAATAAAGTAAATTCAAAGTCGACATTCTTGCCAATAAAGTTAATTTGAATCAGCCAATCAGGAGACACCTGCGTCCAAGGGTCGCGAGCGCACGCAGCCTCAGCCTAGAACGCAGAAGAGAGGATACCAACTGTATCTTAACGACGAAAAAACAATGTAAATGTTGATAAAACAAATAGTTTCTACTGTAAATATTTAAAGTAAGACCCTACTTTGTTTGCTAGTTCATGCCTGTGTGCTAAGGAGGACCTGTTCACTATAATACGTCGTGTGAAGCTCGTCCAAGTTGGTGAGTTATTACAAGATATAAGTAAATAAAAGTACGTCATTAGCTGCCATGCTAACTGGGTAAAGGGCTAATATGGGTGCAGTTAGCTAACTGTGGGGATGCTAATGCTCATTTTAATATGCAACTGCTGTATACGTTTGCTGTTGCTCAGCTGGCTAGTAAACATTAAAGTTTTGTCAGACATATTTTTTTGTAATATTAGAATGGTGGTTGTAATGTACAAAGAAAAAGACAAAGACCATTTTATTTATCACGTTTCATTTTGGGAAAACATAAGTGTATTTTTGAGTCAAAGAAGTTAGTGGAGTGTTGTGTTTATTGTCAACCAGTTAATTAAATTAAAGGTTTTTGTATTGATTGATGTATTTATCCCAGAGAATTGATTTTATGCTTATATCCATAGTCCTGTAAGGTCATTTATGAATGACAGTAGGTTTTGGCTGTGATTTATGCAAGACAACTTTATTAGTTTGATTTATGTTGATGGTGAGTTTACCCAGTCAAGGTTATTTTCGTACGTGTTACCATTCAGGTCCTGCAATTACTTGTTTCATTCAAATCCACACACTGGATTAGTTGTAGGATTGAATGAGGGACAAGAATGTGCTTACGATAGAGGGCAAAATATCAGTAGTTTCAAAACTGGTTTCATAAAGCGCATTGCTTAGGCTATGTGCCAGATTTGGAGAAGGCCTGCTGTGTCTGCACTGTCGCTGACCCTTAGCAACTTTGTACAGAGCCCAGGAACAACATGGTAAAAGGTGTCACTTACCCTGGAGACGAACTAGGCTATGCCTCTTCAGTTGGTGCCTCTAAGGGGAAAACTAAGAGTGTGGATGTTAGTGTTTTCTATATTTTGCTGTAACTGTAATAATACCTTTTCTCTAAGAGCTGAGTTCCATTTTTAAGGTGTGACCATGTCTGAACAATATTTGCAGGGCATAGATTTTGTGAGATTTTTGCAGAGCTGTCTAATATTGACATTCTGTTTGCCAAATAGGTTTCTTAAACAGAGGTGATTGAGGCATGCAGCCTATTTCATCAGTGTTTGAATCTTTGTGTGTGTGAGAAAGAGGGTGAGCATAGTGAAATTTGATAGGTGCTGTGTGTTCAAATCTGTGGGTTTAGATTTGTCGCGCTATGCATGAACAATTGTGTGTAAAGTTCCAGTTTTTAAATTTAACTGGTCATGTGACAGCTGGGTAGACAAAAGCTGTGTCCCAATTCTGTACTACATTGTGATTTTAAGCAGGTTTTGATTATGTAGTGAATGAAAATACATCAGTTTGCATTCAAAATCAGCTTCATTTTACCAAGTGATGTTTATGGACATTATTGTCCCACTATTCATTGCACAAAGGAGCTTGAGGAGCTGCTCACAGCAGCAGAAAAACTGCATCATGGCTGGTGGGAATATCTCTAGAAACACCTCGGAAAATTAAGTAGTAAATCTTTGGAATAACATTTTACTCTCTTTTGATGAATTTAAAATTAGTACTGGTGAAGACTTGTATCATTCCTGTTAGTACAAAATAAAAAAAGTATTTAATATGGAATTGGGAACAGTCTGTATGACAAAGGGACAGTTCACCCTGAAATTAAAATCCATGTATCTCCTCTTGTATGTAGTGCTATTTATCAGTCTAAATTGTTGTGGTGTGCATTGCAGAGTATTGGAGGTATTGGTCGTAGAGATGTTTTTCTTCTCTCAAATATTTTCTTTCCACTGAGCTTTACCTTCAAACGGTATCACCACACAGACAGAAGGTTGCATCTACTGTTAGTTCAACGAGCACCACTGAGCTACCTAATGTTACAGCCGAGGTGGACGCCATTAAAGTATACATCTCGCGCTGTCATGAGCATGAGCCTCTCGCCAGTGAGTCGATGCATGCTTTCTACTGTGTGGTGGTATGGTTGGTGGGTGGTAGAAAGAAACTCATTCCTGGTCTGTGGATTATCTAGAACAACCGGGTCATGATTTCTGAAAAGAGACATTGCTGTTGAGATTTTCAAATGAATGTTACGCTTTGAGCACCATAAGCCGAGTGCCATCAAGTTCCATTATGCTCGAGAAAAGGCAGACATCTCTACAGCTGATATCTGAAACACTTGACAACTCACTCACTAAATTGCATCAAATTGAAATCGTATCGTGGCAGACTTTGTAATATCGGCAAATATTGGATGATATTCATGATGGTATCATGATGAAACTGGTGATTTATAGCCCAAATAAATAGCGCTACAGATAAGAGGAAGAATATGTATTTTTGATTTTGGGGTGAACTGTCCCTTTAATTAAACAAGTGTGCCTGAAACAAGAGGTTCAGCTGTGTGTGTGTGTTGGAGTATACATGGATTTTATCAACCTGTAAACTTGACAAAACAATTAGCAGAAGATCCTACTCTGCTGCACACACACACTCACACACATACACACAGTTTTGGTAATGGAGAGCCTGGGCTACGGTGAATGTAAATGGCTGCTGTCACCACAGCTATACAGTATCTCCCACTACTCACTCTCACTCGTTCTCTCTCCGTCTCGCCCACTCACTCTCTCTCTTCCCTGTAAGACTCTTTAATTACATGCCAATTCAACACAGTGGAGATGGAGAGACTCAGCCCTATTTCCCAGTACACACACCGTGCACACTTAAAAATATATCATTAAGAGATTGGAGACGAGAGGAGCGGAGTTGGCATTGACAGAGGGAAGAAGTAGGGAATGGAGGAGAGAGGGAGGAGGGAAAGGGAGCAAAGAGGAGAGGAGGAATTTCTTCTCTTTGGAGCTGAAATCAATGTGTGAGATAAGGCTGTTTTAGGTTTCTATCAGATGATGCAGAGGATCATCGCCTCACAATGGGAAGGCTTCCCCCATTGCTGTGTCAGCAGGCTCCGATTACAGTGGTTTTTTGTTGTGTTTCAAACAATTTCATCATGCTCCCCCCTCACACTTTTGCACTTGGTATGCAATGCAGCACTGGCAATTTGTACGTGTTTGGATTCCAATTATGGAGTTGTTAAAGCTTTTTCGCCTGTGGCCTGCAAATTCTTATTAAGCCATACATTAAAGAGCACAGAATCACATTTAAATGGAGTTCATGTTTCTCTTTTGTTTGCCAGTGTTGTGGTTGTTATTAATTTATTCTCAATGCCCTATGCATTACACATTAACAAATAAATCGTGTTTGTGATTGTAATGCAAAATGCTTGTTTCTTATTCAGAGATAGGGCCAGCATTTGTCAAGTAAACCAACAACAACAAGCCCAGAGAGAGCGAAAAAAGAGAGAAAAACAACCACCAAAATGGAGCCATTCCCTCCTATTACCCTCAACCATTTGAGAAACAAACAAACAAACAAACAAACAAACCACCCCAACACAACAATGACATTTTAGCAGTCTTGGTATTTCTTTGCGAGCTGAAGCAGAAGAGGGATAGGGGATTAGACAGCAGTGTGAGTGATTGAATGATTTGCTCGGTGGCCATTGGAAATCATTAGGTTAGAGGTGCTGGGACAAGGGAGGCTATGGGGAGGGCACCAGTGCTATAGTCAGCCACCTCAAAGGTCACGACCCTGGACAGACACCATCACTATCTGTCTTTCTAATACTGAAAAGCATGTCAGGGTGCAGACTGAATGTCCCAAACAAAAGGAGGAGCTTCATAAAATAGAGCAGAGAGAATTGAATGGGATTTAAATAAGAGTGGTCGAATGCTTTCTGTGTGTACATGGGCAGGTGTGCAGGCACTTACACACATGTGCTGACATGTAAGGCTTAGAGTAGCAAGGAAAAGCAGGTTACAGGTCAATCAATGGATCAATGACTGACATGGCTTTTTAACCCTCCTTTTTGATGCAGTTCTGCAGAGGTTACAGTGGAGACATAGCCAGAGTGCAAGGGTTACTGAAACGGATAAAGGCGATACACATGCACAGGCACACAACAAAAATGGATGGTGAACGTTGGGTAAAAATGATCTCGTATACACCAAGAAAAACAGATTGGAATATTGTCCGTGTAAAGACACTTAATACATCACCACCCACTGAATACATTTGGCTGTTGAAATGAGATCCAAAATGCAGTGGCTGCTAATAAACCATCTTCAGAGTGGCAGAAATATGATGCATGGTAACCCATATGAACCTCATTAATAGAACACAAGCAAATCTATTTATTCAGACAGTCAGGGGGAAAATGATTGCCTCAATACTCCATCTGGTTTCTCTCCATCTCTCGTCCTCCCTTCTCTTCTCCTCTCCTCTTCTCTTTTTTATGTATTCAGTGATTTTGACAGATGTTGTGTGTGTGCATGCATGGCGGCATTCACCCTGGAGAGTTTTAACACCACGTCCTGTTCTCCCTTCTTCTCTGTCAGTATCTCCCTCCTTCCTCCATCCCTACACTGATCCTCATCCCTTCTTCTCTCCTTTCTTACCCCCCAATACTCTCCTGCAGTCCTGTTTCTTTTGTCTCCGCTGCTGTCACAACCATTCAGGGTGGGGACGCTGGCCAGGCTGCTAGGAGCTTTTGACAGGACATGGCACTGGGGATGGGGAGGCTGGACAGGCCTGGCAATTCATCCAAAGAATTCTCAGCTCATCTCCTACTTTTTTGTTGTGGTTTTGTTTTTTCCCCCTCTCCCCTTGCCACCATAGTAAATTGTCCACATGGAACCTGGTGAATTGCACAGATGCCCGTTTTCATTTACTTGCTCTGTTTATTCCAAGAAATGTTTGCAAGGATTTTTGTGTTTCTGCTAACTCGTGAGACCCTATATACAGATCTGGATTCTTAATTGTGTTGATTGCTCATTATTATGAAACAAGCCAAACATCTTTATTTCCTAATGCTTTGTAATTTCATTACTCTCCTAATATTCTCAGCTGATATGTCTTTCAAACTGCTGTGTCTTTTTGTAATGTTTTTAAATGTTTTGATTGTTTTTGTTTGTGTAAGTCAGATTTAAAATTTTGTTTTATTCTAATTGAGTTTATATGTGATGTGCCTCTGTCGCAGGTTGTGCATTCCTCACCTACTGCGCCCGAGAGTCGGCCATCAAAGCCCAGAACGCCCTCCATGAACAGAAAACACTGCCAGGGGTAAGTGTCTGTCTCTCTATCTGTCCCTCTCCCCTCCTCCACTCACTCTGTCTCTTCTCTCTCTATGGTGGTCAGCCATGCCATCTGCACCCGGCTGCACACCAGCCGGCATTCTCCTCGTATAGTCCCAGAGATGAAAAACACTTTGGAAAGCAATTCAATCAATAGCTCAGCCTTTTGAAGGCCCGGTTTCAACTTTTCCATGTGTCTGCTCTCTAGGGGATATTGCCAGCATTGATCAGTCCCACTCTGACTCACACTTTTGAGGCAGTACCATAGAGTGACAGTTTTGGGGGGGCGGCAAAGCTCTGCATTTCTGGAAAGATGTGATCAACAGAAAATGGTCAGACAGAGCTGAGATTAATGATACTGAAATAACTTGATAAAGAGAAAATTCTCTACTACGTGTTCAACTGTGCTTACGGTATTATTATTATGATTATTACGGTATTTAATCACAATTATATAGGGCTGTACTTGACTGAGAATTATGTCAGTTAAATGAGACGTGGCTGTTCAATACGAATATTTGACAATTCATTCCTTCTTTACCATATAGAGTTTGGTCTGAAAGTTTGGAGGGACATTCAGGGTGATGGTCACATAGTAATAAAAGTAAATTAAAATAAGCCAAGTAAGCAACAACATTTTTTGCGACACATGCAACATTTTTTGCTTGAAGAAATCTCAGCCCTACAATTATATTTCTCTCATTGTTTTGGTGTTTGCATTTGTGTGTAAGTATGTACACCTGTGCATAGCCATATCTGTGTGTGGGAAGCATGTCGGAAAGAGACAGAAGAATGGAGGGGTGGGTAGAAGCGGCTCCCCACAGAGGCAGCATGGCTTAACATGGTCAGATCAAGCCAACACCAGGGAGAAACATCAGTAAAGATCCCCCCCCCCCTCCTCACCCCCAACACCCCCCTCTGATCGAAGACAAAGAGCCGGAGAAACCCAGCCAAAAGGCACATGTTTCAGTTAAACATGCAAATGCAACTACCACAAACTTTGAACATTTTTCTGGTGGCTCTCTTGAAAAACAAGTTGTTTCGTTTATTCTGCAAATTAGCCAAGCGCGAGGCTGGAGGGCGTTATTCTCCTACTTTTTCCTCTGCATTTGAATAATAAGACGGAAGACGGAGAAAGGGAAAAAAAAGTTATTTCACATAATGCCAGGGGATGTGTTCATGAGAGGTTGTGTTCAGCAATGTGTTAAAAAAGGAGGCTTCTCTGATTCTTTTACTGTTTTTGTCCATAGTCAGGCTTTTCAGTGAGTTTCTCTCTCACGTCTCATAGTCATTAATAACGCACCCCCCCCCCCCTGCCAGCTTGGCAGGGCGTCCATAAGGGTTGACCTACCACTGGGATTAAATGGTTGATGTGGCTGCATGTATAAATGAGGGGCATGAGGGCACAGACAGACGCTAACAAGTCTGATGCTCTTGCCTGCACCCCCTCCTTTTCTTAATGTGTTCTGAGAGAAGAGCAGATCTCCAAACCATCTGGGCTCTGAAAGGTTTAACAATCATCTGAATGGAGTGCTGTAAACAACATTACTATAAACAGCATCACTTAATGTTAACACCAAAAAATTTACATTTAATGATTGTACAGCCATGATTCATAGAGAACATTCAGAATTAGCAAACACAGCCTTGCATGTCGCATTTTCTCCACATGAGCTCTGAAAGCTTTTCTGTTTTTTGCGTGCATAGCCTACACACGTGGTAACTCTTCCTGTATCACTCGTGAGAAATAAAACCCTTATCTTGTACCTTTCAGTCCTGCTTTAACCCTCCTGCTGACTTCCCCTCTACCCCACCCAGCCCTGTCCACTCCACATCCTCCCGTCTCCCCTCTCTCCCATTGCTCCTCTGCCGCTGCTCTTCCTGAGACAGAGCGTGTCATAGAAATGTAACAGGCAGACGTTGATGGGTGTCAGGCCTCACAGACGAGGCTGCTCTGCTGTTCCCTTCCCTTCAACTTCACTCACACACACAAACACCAGTGTTCCAAGGAAACAGTGTGTGCTATAGTACTGGATCCACACATAGCACATGTAGGTACAACAACAGCTACACACTATTGTAGTAGCATGCCAGTGTCCTTAAACATCCTATATACTCCCTTTTTATACTGATGAACCAATAGCTGAGGAGAGATTTAGTTTCAAAGAATGTTGAATTTAGAGAAAGATACCTTCAGGGTATTTTAAAATAAATGCCACGCTGCATTGGGTTGTGTGTGTTTTTGTATGTGTGTAAAAATATGTTTGTGCATTTGACTACCTCCCGTCGCCTTTCCTGTCCTTCCCTCTTGAGCCTCCCTGCTCCTAAATCTTTTGCGATATGACCCCTGTTGCTTCACTGCTTGATGGTAAGTAGATATGCCAGTTGTTTGTTTGCAAAATCCTGCTTGATATGCAGTTTGCCAGGGGCTATGCTGTAATTAATGTAAACTACAAATTCTCCAGAGATGAGTTATGAGTTATTAACGTCTGCATTTTGTCATTAACCCCTGCGTTGCCGCTCTCTCGCAGAGGGCTTGGACTGGTGTGGTTACCCAGTTATCTGTTATTTTAAATGTTGAAATATTAATGTCAACCACCGAAATCCTGCTGGACTTCACTTGTTGCTAATGAGTAAGAACCATATATGAAAACTGTCCTACCTAACAAGGTATTCTGAATCTCATGCGGTGCCCTTTGCTGGAACATCGAGCACAAACTAGCCCACCTGTGTACACACATAGCAGCATACACACACTTTAGTTTCATGAGGTAGAGTGTTAGGTTTCTTGGGTAAGTCTTTTTGCTGGAAGGCTTGGGTTCATACAGTTGTCTGCTGTAACATCCTTCGGCACAGCATTGAATCCCTGATGACTGCAAGAAAGAGTATTTCATATACTGTAAAGCTACAGTTGGTAACTTTTATGAAACTTTTTGTCATATTTGCTGAATTTGTCACTCTAATCTTAAAGAAATGCGTAAGACAGTCTGTAAAAAAATAATGTCCCTCTTCCTCTTCCTAATGCTTCTAATGGCATTTGTTAGAATCTACCTTAACTCACCTAAAACAACCAGTCAGAGCCAAGGAGTCTCAAACGCAGCCGTCAGTCTTGTCAATCACTGCTCATGAACTGTGGTCGAACTGCCAAATAAGGCGCTGATCAAATACCAATCAAGAGTCTGTTACTGCATTGCCTGTTTGTCTCCTCAGATGTTTTCAGAAACATATTTTAGTGTACTGTTTAACTGTAAAATGAGGAAGCTGCGTCGATTGGTGGACAGTGTTTTGTTTCAACTCAACCGTCTCAAACATGGCAACCAGGTCACAAGTTCTCATTTTACAGCTAAACAGTGCACTAAATTATGTTTGTGGAAACATTTTAGGCAAGAAATAGCCAATGCAGTTACCGTATCTTGACTGATATTTAATCAGTGCTGCCTAGTCTGACAGTTTGACCGCAGTTCACAAGCAGTTATTGACATAAATGACAACTATAATAGTGACGTCTCTGCTCCTATTGGTTGTTTTACTTAAGCACTTGTGGTAATTCCATTAGCTGCGCTACAAGGCAATATAATAGGCAGAGGACAAATTTTTTTCCACAGGTTATCAGTTTAATTTAGTGCTCTGTGAATATAGGCTAGTGATAGTTTAAGCAAAATGAAATTTATGTTATATAAGTTACCATCTACAGCTTTAAAGTTATAACCCTTAAGATTTCAGTCATGGTTGATTTTGCGTTCCCTGTGGTTACTTTTGGTAATGTAAAGTGAGTTTTAAAATACGGAATTCAGCTTGAAATTATACTTGTATCAACCACTAGGGCAGCAAATGCTTCTTGAGTGTCTACTCCTGTCAGATATTCAAAAGAAGACAATCAGTTCATATATCTTTATACAGAGCCTCCAAATAAACTGTGGCCTGAAAGGATTAAATATACTAAAGAGCACCACCATGTTGTACCATGTGGTAATACAGATCTCATGGTCAAATGTTTCTTTGTCTTCTGCACCCCTTTGTTTTGTGCATGGATTGTTTTCTTTGATTTGCTTGTGTGTATATAAATCCTCTACAGGAAAAAACAAAAACTACCATTCAGACAGGCAATTACAGAATGCTAACACACTGGATTTATATCATTGAAAAAATGCCGGCTATGAATTGTTAAAAAAAATATGTTTTAATATTTAAAATCTTAAGGGTTATAGTCTAAAGGATTGGGTTTCCTTTGTATCAAATGATGGCTGCATGCTCTGTGTTTGCTTACAGTCAGATGCTAGCATGGTGGGACTAGTTGTCACACACACACACACAAACTCACACAACCCACTGTGCTCTTATTATCAGAAAGAAGCGCTTGTGTTCTTGGATGTTATTATCCATGTCCCCCTGTTACACATTAGCTGCTGAAAGGAACAGTATGGTCTAATGGAAGTGTACTGGACTGGAATATAGATTCCTGCGGTGAAGTGTGATGGGAACCTTGGGGACACGAGTGCCCGACATAAGTTTGGCCACCGAATAGGAGAAGCTCTGACAGTTTACCAGGTGTGTGTTGCTTGGCTCTATTAGCTGTGTATGTTTGTGTGTGCGCAGTAAGCTGGCTTTGCATTGCAGCCAGCCCTATGTAGATACACATAGCGGTGTATAAAGGTGGGAAGAAAAACATGTGCACATGGCAGCTTGCCGTGATCACACACTGCCCACGACAGGGAGGCTGGGATATTTCATTTGTGTGCTTGTTTGCTGCTAATGGAGATGCACTACTTTTTCTATTACATAACCATATGAGTGCTTTTGTGTATCTGAATATGCTTGCATATGTAACTGTAAAACCTCAAAATCATTTTTTTTCTCTTACCAAGTACAATCTGAGCACCCCCTGATGATGTGGACACTGATTATTCCTTCATGGCATGATTTGTTCTTAAAAATCATACCACAGAAAAACACTGCCAGTCAAGGCCCAGTGGCTGCTTCTACAGCAGTTGGTGTGTGTGCTTGTGAGTGTCACAGCTCTCTACACAAGTCCGCAGGAGATTTACTCCACCCAGCTCAGCATCATGACAAAATCCTGCATCCTTCACACTATCCACCAACCTATATCCCTCCCTCAATCCCCCACCTCCCCCTCTCCCTCAAACTCTCTGTCCTCTCACTGCCACTCCTCAAATCCAGCAGATCCAAGAATAATCTCAGTCGCTGCAGCAAGTCTATTTGCTGTAGCACAGAACAACATGCCACCCTCCCCTTTTTGTCATGCTAGCATTGTGTACAACAGTGATTGTCTTGGAGAGGCAATGGTGGGAATGTGTTTGCTGCATGCATTTACTCTGAGTATTAGTACAGCTCGACCTGGGGGGAGTGTAAGAGGCTGGCAGTGATTCAGGAGGCAGGTTTATGGAAATAGCACCCGCATTAAAAACCCAATGAGAGCAGGGAGAAGATTATGCTCCGGCACACACATGTGGGCTCCTGCAATGTCAACACTCTAAGTAGATCCCCTCCCTCTCAATTGCCTCCGTCTCTGCCTTTCTGTCTCTCCCGCTCTCTCACTTTTGCGCTGTGCCCCGTGCCGCACACGTACCTGTTTGTCTGCTGTGTGAGTGCACATGAATTCCTGTATGTTTGTATACATGTGCGCGTGCACAAATATGCGTTATTGTGTGTATGTGCCAGGGCTCAGCTTAGCCATAATAGAATGTATGAGAAGCGAGGAGCAGAGCAGGGGCCTGTGTTGTGGAGAGTAGCCGACCTTGTGCTGTGGAAATGAGGCTGCCGTGCGATGGAGCCATTCCTCGACATGCTGCAAACCTCCTAGCCTTCCACTGGGCTTTGCACGCACAGACACACTCAGGCACGGACACAAACATAACATATACACCCATACTTTTGCGTGCATGCTATCCACCTGTTTATCATCTACAGCCAAGCTCACTTGTGTGCCGGCCGAGCTGCCGCAAAGGCTGAATAATTCAATGCTACACTCTGTGAAGGTTGGCAGAGCATGAGTGTGGTGTATTGTATGATTCTGTGTGTACTGTATGTGGCTGTGTTGAGTGGGCAGGGGTGGGGGTGGGAGTGGAGCGGACTGGTCAGCATGAAGCCAATCGGTGCTGGCAGGATTGGAGGCCTTGTAGTCAGGGAGAGGGGACTCGTTAGAATTAAGCCTTTGGGTAACAGGAGTTTGTGTGCGTGTGTATGTGTTCTCAGGAAGATCATTGTGGAGTGGAAGTTAAAACAGACATGGTCAAGGACTTTTCTTCTTTAAAACATTTTCTGCTTTATGAATTAAACAGGGATATGTGTTGTGAATTTAACATGTGAGTTTAAATTAAAATTCTATTGAATCTTTACTGCCCCGCCTATACTATGTTTCTCCTTTTTATATTAGCCAAGGGCATGTCTGACTGTGAACATAAATGTTTTATTTGGGTTTCACTCTTGTAAGATCTCTGTGCCTCTGTAATTAAAAAAACAACATATAAGTAAGGACCCAGATGTCTGTTAAAGCATTTGAACACCATCCGTTTTCTCATAAAGAAACTTAGCACCAGCTGATCTCAGCACTACAATAAGCTGGATGGCTGCAGCTGATCTCAGCGGCTGCAGGAGGCGGCCTCTGATGTCTGTTTTTTATAACCTTTGTTGATCCATTGAGATGAGAATAAAGAGAGCTTTGTAGATACTGGTACTCTAATGGTTTTATGTCTGTGACCTGGGCTGTCTCTGAACGTATTACCCAAGTCAAATCACTCTGATGAATAGGAGGAGCAGGTGGTGTCATAAAAAGTCTGGATGTTGGAGGCTGTTGTGCAAGTGTGAGTTGACTTTTTTTAAGTGTGATGCATACCTATTATAGGTTGCACTGTGGTACACTGGTACGCAGCAATATTACTACAGTGGCAGTAGCAGGTGTGTAAGCGCAACAAAACTAGTTTCTTTAAGAGTGTGTGTGTGTGTGTGTGTATTGGAGTGTGCGTCTGCCGTAATGGCATATTGGTGTAATGTACGCACAGTAAAGAGCTGCTGTACCAGAGTGCTCCTAAGGGAGCTGAATCCCCACACCCTTAGAACATGCACTTATGCTCAGACACACACACACACACACACACACACACACACACACACACACCCCTGAAGCAGAAGGGCTTGAAATAGACTAAAACACACAGGGTAACTGCTGGAGCCATCACAATGTTGCTTGTTTTCCACCTTCTGTCTCTCTCTGTCTCGCAGTTGCTCCTCTGGTACCCCTTTAACACACACACACACACACACACACACACACACACACACACACATACACACATACACACACCTCGCTCCTTTGTTCGTCTCGTTTTTCTGTGTGGTAGATTAGCCACATATTTAGAGAAGCCTTCTTCTCCCCAGGGGATTGGCTTCCAAGGGTATTTGGAAAAAAGAGCAGGATCTGCACTCTGCACCTGCCTTTGGAGAATAAACAACACCCACTGAAAATGTGTTTCATCATGAAATTTCATTTCATTTCATACAGTATATACTGTACTACACCGGCATGCGATGGTCTCTCTTAAATTGTTACAAGGAGTGCTACTGTAAAACTGCTCCCAAAAAAAATGCTGCATTTAAAGAATTATTTGTGTGGGAAAAACAGTACATAAGGTATTTGCTGCATTTTTTATTTGTATTACTTTATGCTAATTTATTACAATTTATTACGTAAAACACTGCAGTATATAGCAGCAAATCACCTACTAAAATTTCAAAACTTTCATTGAGTTACAGATGACCGTGTTTTGACCCCATCTGTGACATTAGCGCTGATGACATTACAATGCTGCTTCCCCTCCCACTGCTCGGGGCACATCTCGCTAACCGGCTCTTGGGGGGGAGATGTTGCTTGAAATACCAAAATAATCCACAGCACACCCTGCCCGTTAAGCCACTTCACAGTGAGAAGTGTGCTATTTTTTCTGAAGCACAGGTTAGCAAAAAAGCTGAATTATTAATGTTTTTGATATTTTTAGTCTGTTTAACCTATTTCTGGTTGTGGCTGGAGACTGCTCGCCCGCCTGTCTGTGAGATTCAATCATGTGATACGGCTGTGATCTGGGTTATAGAGCTTGGTTTTGTGTGTAATGGGAAAAACTGTGTGTGTATGTGAGTAGGTAGGTTTGTTTCTGACTTTGAATGTCACTGCCTGTATACTAACGTGCGCTGGTCTGACTTATTTTGATGCTGTGCAGTTCAGGTGATCTAATGTCAGTTTGGCACTGTGAAACATCACCAGTACCAGTGGGGCCGAACCAGATGAGTCTGGTTTTATTTCAGGCCGCCGGGCATGGCAGTGCAGACCCGTGCAAGAGGCAAGGCCCAGATACTGACTGACAATCCATCTATGGGTCCCTGTACAGGCTTGTACAGGTGTGCCACTGCCCGCAGACACAAAGAGAAGGAGTGGGAGTGAGCAGAGGGGTGCGCACATGGATGATAAACTGTGGCCCTGAAAAGAGGGGTGTGTATGAGTCTGCGTGCATGTGTGTCCTTGTGTGTTTATATTGAAAGAGAGAGGAGAAAAAATTAGCTTACAAAAACTTGGTATCCAAACAGACAAGACGGCAGTTTAGGAAGCACAAGCAAGTGTAGCTGAGAACATGTCACTTTACTCAATAATGAAGGGCACACTTAAAACGCATCACCCAATGTGGCTAATCGGAGCTGACATCTCACTGGCTGGACCCTGTGCCTTTGGGAGAGATGGGGGGTGAGTAAGGAGTGTGTGAGAGATTAGAGCGAGATGAAGTGACAGAATAGCTGAAATATTGAGAAAAGAGGAGAGGAGGAAGAAGGAGGCACAGGGTCATGTTGACAGCTTGAAGTCATACCTTCAGAGTTAAAACAGCCATCCTCTTGTCTGTGTGAGGGTGTATGCATGTTGGTATCTGCACTGTCCACAGACACACAGCATGGGCTGTATATCCGTGGTCAATTGAAAAGGCACACTTGTGTGGTGGAACAAGAGGGAGCTCATTTGTAAGGCAGATCTAGCCGTGCTTTGGTGTAGTGTCCATAGGGGGGGTAAGGGGGCTGCACAGCACGACAGCCAGCATTTGTCAGCAAAAATCAGGACTAATGAAATACAGTACACATGGCTGGAGGGCAAGGAGAGGAATGTGACTGACAGGAGGCATGAGTGGAAACGGCCCGTGGCAGCCCTCCTTCATGGCTACCAGCGCATCAGTCTGCCCCAGCCCCCTTCCCATCCCAGATAAGGGTAGCAGCATGAGGCATAGGGTAGAGGAGAGGAACAGTGTGTGTGAGGGTCCCTGGGGGTAATGACATGGAATACAAGTGTATGGGGAGTGCTAGTGATGGGCCTGCTCATGTGGAAGTGGGTATTTGCATTGCAGAGGAGGGCTGTCAGTAGAGCTCGCTCAGGGAGCCAGTGTCAGGGTGATAGCTAGCGGTGAAGGCTTCTGTCGTCTGCCCTGCAGAATACCAGGACACTGGATATAGCTGAGCTAGCACCAGCAGGATCAAACACGTCGACACATTTACCATTTCTTTGTGTTAGGATTCTGCAAGTGTTTTTTGTAACAGTTTTTTGTTTTTCATTTTTATCAAACTTAGATTTTACCTGACACTTCATTTAAGTGGTTATGTTTTGTCCATCATCGCAGCCTTAAAGCGTTTCATAGAGAAAATAACAATAAGCTATATGGCTGCAGAGTAGCTGGGAATATAAATTATATAGTTATGTGCCAACAGCTATAGTCTGTGGCCTCTAAACTATTTCAGTCCCAGCTGCAATAAGAGGCAGCTGTTAATAATTCAGAGTAAAACAGTATACTGGATGTCTTCCAGGCAGCAAGCTCACATTTAGGTGAAACACTAAATTCCCCTCTACCCCTCTTTCCCACCACAACCCCAAAACCATAGCGGGGCTGTATCCGATACCCGTGAAGGGCTTGTAGGGACACACACATCACTGAGTTGTGTTGTTGTTTGCAGAGTTTTGTTGGCACTGTTCAGAGCTTTGCATTTATGTGTGTAGATGTGCGTGAATGAGTGAGGGCAAAGTGAGCCTGCAGAGCACAGAGAGTGTGTGGTCTTTCACTCTTGTCAGCCATAGTGGCTCCCTGGACAGCTGTGGGACTCATACAAACATACATACTGTACGTGTGGCACGTTTTGGAGGTTGCAGTTAAGAGTCACACTGCTCTGCAGAGTTAGCCTGTGTGCATCCTTTAATGTGCTTTCTGCAAGTTCTCAGACAGGAGGTGGCTCTGTGAAGTCAGCTTGGAGGTAGAAAAGAGAAAATGGAAAAGAGGGAGAAAATGGTGAAGATATGTAGATTAGAGAGAGAGTGAGGAGAAGGAGCAGGGATGGGTCAAAAAGTAAGAGGAAAGATATTTGAGTCACTGAGTTGTGAAGATTAAGAAATGACATGAAGGGAGTGAGATAGAGTGAAATGGAGAGTGGGAAATGTGAGTGGGAGGTACTGATGGAGGGCCTCACCGCCTGATCGGGACTGGCAGTTTTAACCTGTGCAGAATGAATCAGGAGTAAAAGCAGCACAGCTGTGGCCCATCTTTTGTTAATTCCCAAGATGAAGGCCAAAGGTGTCCTCGTGGCAGCCATTAGATTGAAAGTATTGTGCTCACTGGCTGAATATTCACTTCCTCTCAGATTGCTATATTACAATATATGGACTGGTTGAAAGAAGAAAATAGAAAAAGCAAAAATCAAAATGAAGGAAAGACTTAAGAACCAAAGCAATCATGCAGCTTTGATCCCTGCACATCCTCTGGATAATCCATGTTTTTCATATGGAACCAGCGTCCATTGTTTGCTCTCTTTAGTCAATGTATTAATATATGATATTGGCGGGGGCTGTAAAACCTCTTCCAGCAATTCTCTCGATGAAACACTGACCCAAAGCAATGCGACTTATTCCTGTGCCTGTTTTTATCCTTATGTACTAAATTTATGACAGTGTATTTACTCAGCAAATAACAGAGGCATCTTGGGTAGCCATCTTGTACTACTATATACCATAGTATAAGAGGTGCATATACTGTGTGCCATGTTATTGCTGGCATATGTTATTATACTGCTCGTGTATATAATGCTATACAATGGCTGTCTAAGCATACAGTAACTGCCTACACTGTGTATAAGATTCAGTGTTATATGATACAGTGAATGCTGTCTTCTTGCAAGTATTGTATGTGTGCCTTTTTCATTGAAGCTTATTGTCAGTGAATCCCTTTTACATTTTCCAGATAATGTCCAGTATGCAGCTAAAGGATTTCTTTTGGAAAAATATGACAGCATCTAAGTTATATGATAAGCATCTAAGTGAACAGATGCCAAATGGACATACATAGAGAACATACAGTGCACATTTTATGGAATCTTATACAGTGTGTGAATACTTAAGATTAAAATAAATATTTACCAGTTGCTTGACATATAAACATCACTACAAAAGCCTCACCTATAGTTCCCCCAAACAATTGTAAGTAGTTTGAGTGACAATTAAAATTCTATTATTACGATTCCTAATTTGATTTAACATATTTTATTGACCGACTGTTAAGAGTGATGCAGGGATGATGTTTTTTTTGTTGGCCAACCTGGAAATTTGCATTGCCCTGGTTCCCTCGACTAAACGCAATTGGATTTTCCATTGGATATTGAATTATTGCAGGAAACAAGCTCTGTGGCAAACAAAAGTTTATGATACTTACACATTTCGTTCAGCAAGATCATCTTTACCAAGAAATACAACATGCAGTTGGCAGATGTAAGAAGCTAACGTTAGAAACAAACCACACCACGGTCGCAACGCTTCACATCAGCACTACTAAGTTTTTGTGTTTGATGACGTTCAGCATCTCAAGCATCTCATATACCATTCAAATGTGGTGTATTTACTGACTTATTTTATGTCGTAGAACAAAACGTGAAAATCTCTCCAGCTTGTGTTAACCACAGCCCGTATTTCAGGTACAGTAACTTAAAATCCTTGACTTTGAAAAAAGGGAACCAGAGGTGTAATGTTAATTAATTTTTATTGCTCTTACATTGGTAGCAGAACATTTTGAGATGAGTGGATTTCTCAAGCAAATTTTTTAACTCTTTTTGTCAGTGTATCTCAGTCAGCTGTACTGGCTGCTGACCAGGAGTACTCTGTGATAAAATGTTGATTGATTTTGATTCAGACAAAAAATGTGCAATTTAAAACATGTTTCCTCTGCCTTTGCAGTGCAGCACAGATGGGTCGTACCGTAGTCCACAGCAGATTGGTATCCATCCACTGATAATTATAAATCATGAGAAAACATTAGCTTTTTATGCAGTTTCTTTATTTTGCACTAAAAAAATCCAGACATGTGGTTGTGGAAAGTATATTTGAAATATGTGAAAATGATGACTTCATTTTATGACTTAGTTTGCTTTAATGAGGGAGTTCCAGACTTGTTCGATTTACCTACTGGGAGATAAGAGTTTGGCCACCTTTAAAGTTTGACGACTTGATGGTGCACAGCTGTGCAGGTGATGAAGCTCAGTCTGGTTGCACTATATCTGTGTTGATGTTTCACCTGGAACTTTTAGAAGTGAGTGATCTTGAACTTGCGTTGTTGTCATTTTATGCTAAGCTCCTTTTTTATGGAAAAAAATGCAATTCCCATCTTTGCTGTTGTTTTATGACTTTCAGTACATAAAGTGTCTTTCTAAATGTGGTTGTATATTTTAGTGGTTATAGAGGACAGCACATGAATATGAGTGCATGGATAATGCACACTAAAAGACTAACATAAGGATGCACATGTGTATGTGAGTGTTTCATGAGGCAGGATAAAGCTGTCCCTCCTAATCATCACACAACATCAGTAATGGGGCTAAGGTAAATGATTACCATGGTAGCCTGGGCCTCCACACACTGCTTAAATGAGTATGCATGCACAGAAACACAGACACACATAAATATACACTGAAGCAAAGATGTGCACAGGCACAATCCATTAGGCAGTGGGGCAGAGGACGAGACAGCACATTTATTTACTGAGTTTATTTTACCTGTTTTTCTTGATTCATTATTTATGAATCTATCAATCTGTATGACACTGCAGCAGCATATAGAGTTTGGCTGGCTGCTTTCCTGCCCATTTTCCCATCTGCCAGCTTCTATGCGTCTCTCTGCCTATCTGGCCTGACAAGGCCTCTTCTTTGTCTATCAAAATATGTCTGCTATGCAAACTCTCTCTCCCCCTTTTTCTCACTTTCTTACTCTTTTTTTCCTGCCTCTCATTGTACATCTTTGTCATCAGACTAGTTTCTCTCATTCTTTGATCTTTTATTCTGTCTCTAAAACATTTTAAATTATGATGATGACTTGCAAATTTATCTCAGATTAATTTGATGGGTTCAGCTTGTACCCACTCGCCTCATGGGTGTGCTTTTACTGCTGTGTTTTTAATATATTCCTGAAAGACTGCTCTCCGGTGCCCCTCTTTCAAGATTGGTAAAGGGCAGAGCATGTTGTCCAACCCACTTTTTCATCTTCTCCTCCATCTCTCACTACTTCTTTCTCCCCAGTTTCTCCTTTCTGGTCTTTCTTCATCCTACCAGTTGACAGACCTAAAGGTATTTCTGTAGCTGGAGCTTTTAAACACTAATGACTCTGTAAAGCCAAAACATCTGGAGCAGTCTTTGTATTGTTTGTATCAGCATCATGTGCACAAGGATGCAAATCCATGCAGCTAGTTTTGGGGTTACATGATACACATTTCTAAAGGTCGCTGAGGGTGTTAAGCAGCACAGGAATTTCACCGGCCAAGGCCGTCGTGGCCCCTCTGTCTGGCTTCCATGCCCTTCTGAAAATTGTATGACCATCGGGCGGCCACTGTGGCCTTGGTGCCCTGCTCTGCCTGTTTTGTTTCTTCTTTCCCCGCCCAGCCTCACTGGAGAGTTAATACGTATACTAGATTATTTATTTATTTAACATAATTAACACGTGTCATGTGACCAATAAAATGCAAGCGTGAAAGACCACGTTTTGAAGTTCCTGATGAGATTGGAGAATATGACATTATTATTACCCAATCCATACATCCTATCTGATCAGTTCTGCGCATGTGCAGCTGTCAACAGAGATGAGGAGGAAACGAGGTGGCTCATGAGTGATCGCTACTTCCATTATCAGCTCCGGAAAAAACAATGTGTTTCATTCAGAATGTTTTTGATGAAAGGTCTTTGCACACCAAGTCCGTATTTTTCATATGCGTTTTTTTAAACCATTATTTGATGCAAATCATTATGCGCAGAAACCCTACACACTGAGTCTGATGCATTTTATTGTTCTGTTTGTTGCGGCACAGACACATTTTCTCCCTTGTTTCCACTGAAGCTACCTCCCTGGTCTTCAACACTCTGCACATGTCTGGCATTTGACGTCATGGCTACCTGAAGGGGCTGAACTGTCCTCCCTTTCCGTCGCCACACTGTTGCTCTCTCTCTGTCTGTCTGTGGTCCTCATCATCTGTTAGAACTTGCTTTTCACCATCATCATCCACCTGAATTTTTGACTGACCAGTCTTTTTGATCTGACCAGTCAGCCCTCAGAGTTATGATCTGGTACTTTGCGCCCTGTTCCTCTTTCTTATTGTGAATGTGTCCCTCAGGTTACGTCACATTTTCTTCACTGCTTCCTGGTCATACAGTTGGCTTTTGATGTATGTGAAAAAATGCAGAAAATCAGAGCTGCTAAAAAAACTATGATGGATGAAAGTTTTGGAATCACTGTGTAAACGTGATTGACACAACGTGAGGTCGTGTTTATTTCTAAACGTGTGACAATCTCGCACAAAAAAATCAGATTTGGTGTCCAAAGTCCTTAAGTGTTATTAGTTAATGTTATTGAGTAATGCTATTGACTTTTCTTCATAGTGAACAATCCCATACATAAATCTGATGTATGATGTAAACTATACACAGTGTATACGTCCGTCTCAGACATACGGGCTTATAGATGTGATGCAAATAGAAGTCACCATATATACTCAAATCACAAACCCCATCAGACTGCATTCAAGTCTTAATCAATAACATTCTGAAATAACTTATTCTCTTGATTAAAAAATGTGTTTTTATTTCTTCAAAAGTGTTACACTGTTTTTTTTTCTAAAAAGGCAATGCTTTGATAAATAGATTAATTTAAGTGAACTCGTTTTTTTTTTTAACTTTGGGCCTTGACGTCCTGGCATGTGGCCTTTGTGCCCTTAACAAAATGTCCCCCCCTGCAGGCCCAGTGGCCTTGCTGCTAAAATGATGAAATTCCAGGCCTGGCACTACGAATTGATGTTGGTAATGTCTCATTAGTGTACTAACAAAAGAGGAGAAGAAGAAAACAATGAGGGTTTCAGAAAATATAAAAAGCTTTGCACATGTTTCATGAAGTAAAATTGCAATCATTGTGTTTGTGTGGCCTTGAGGATACGCAGTAAATATACAAAGCTTTGATTGTGCACATTAAAGCTCTGTAGGGAACTGGTAACTAACTTTACACAGGATGAATGAGAAGTCATCAGTAGGGCAGTGAAAGTCTGTCATGTCCTCTGACACATCTAAAAGCACTTAAGCTGTGTCTGCTGAATGACCAGGATCTGATAATGTCAGATTTATTATAGTGTCCGTTCACAGTGAGAGCCCTGTGGGTATAGGCTGGCCAGTTACAGTTGCGCTGCCTGAGTATATTTCAGGTTGTGGCAAAGAAGAGGAAATAAAAGCCTTTTCTTTTTCGTTCTCTCTCTTTTAGCCTCTCTTTCTCTCACACGCTCTCTCTCGCACTTTCTTTCTCTGTCATCACTGCTATCTTTTGCGGCCCAGCCCCCCCCTTATTGAAGATGCTTGATAGTGGTCTTACAGAAATAGGACATACAGTAATAAAGGCAGAAGAGATGGCAGGTTATCTACAGATCAACACGGAGCACAGCTGAAGGAAAATAAGAAATTACAAATATCAAAAAAACGTCGGTCCACCTTAGCCCTTCCCTATCAAAACACAGGATCACTGAGCTGTAAATCCAGGCTTATTTTTTGCTGCAAACCAAATAGGCAGAAAGAGCTATTCCCTCTTGCAATAAACGAGAACAATGACATATTGCCTGGGTTACGTGTGAATGGAGCTATGACGGCAAAGTGTGTGTTTGATAGCTTGATGTGGGTCTGTCGGTCAGAGGCAGTGATATCTCGCCGTGTCAGAAATGGCTCTATAGGTGTAGCGTATGCTGTCAGATCAGCGGGATCGTTTTGAAATTAGTGAATAAGATAGGTGTTACAGAGCTAGAGCCAAAAATCATCTGAAAAGGGCAGAACAACACACCTAGTAACGTGTTTTTTCTCAGATTTTTCCTCAATTTCTTTCCTTTTTTTCCAGAGTGGCAGCACACAGAGCTTGTAAGACAAATCCTTTCTAATAGGAAGCCTCTAGGGCTGCAGAGGAGCATGGTCGATACAAAGAGACACAGAGGGCTTTGAAGATGGCCTATCTCTCTGCCTCCATCCAAATGAAAAGGCAAGAGAGGGGCCCACAGGGACAGAGCCGGGCTAAGTTTCTATAAACACTATCTACATAACACCTAAGATGTCCCTGTGTTTGATGTGACAGCGTCCAGATTAACTCACATTAGGGAGAACAACAAAGCCCTGGGTGCTGTGTCCTCTCTTATTGCCTGGAAGACAGGAAGAGACTAGATGATTTTCAGACTGAGTCAGAAACAAGGCCATTCAAAAACACCAATTCAAGCATCTAAATAGAAACACATTCACGCTTTGCACACGTTGTCAAAGCATTTTTGTCGTCACAGATGCAAAGTCCCTGAATATATATTTGTTACTTTTTAGAAATGATTACTTCTTGAATAAAACATTGTATATTGGGCTGCAGTCCTAGTTTCAAAAGCCCATAGTGAATGATGCACACAATAGTCATCACCAAAGGCATAAACTGTTCCTGAGATCTAAAACAACACAAACATTTAAACATCCCCCCCTCCTCTGGTGATTTCAAATTGTGCATTTCCCTCCACCCGGCAGACATTATTCACCAGTCACCATTCAGAGCTATCACACTGTTGTGAAACAAATTATGTGCTACCTGTGTGTTTGACATTCTAAGTGTCAGTGTTTGGTTTGACTAATGGATTTCTTCTGACAGAGAGGTGGATGGGATTTCTTAGTGTCACCATGTGAATTGCAAACACAATGAACAAAATGGATGTCCTCGTGCGTTTTAAGTGTGTGTTATGCGCTCGCTGGTGTCCTCGGTGATGGGTGGACAGAGGTTAATAGAAGGTTGTGTGTATGTTGTGGTGATGTCCTGGGCTGACGTATTGGGGACGAAGATCACTCAGATGCTCTTCTAGAATACTCTGATGAGAATAAGCATATGAATTAAAGCTTTTTTCTAAACTGAAGTGATTCAGTTTTGGTTATATTAATGCAAACTTGACTTGAATTAAACTTTTTATGTTATGTTGGAAAGATTTGTGAATGAACTGTGAATCAAAATGGTATGATATATACCAATATTAGAAAAAACATTCTTATCGTAATATTGATTTCAACCACATCACCCAGCTCTTCTAGTAACTAGAAACAGGCATCATTTAGAGGGATCCACATTGATTTGACATTGACTTAAATGAAGTAACACATCGTAAAAGGTTGGACCTGATTCTTGCACTCCAGAATATAGTATTCCTTCTAATACTGTATTTTGTACTTGCTGATTGGTGATTATTTTCTTGAAATTAGAAGAACTGTTTTCCAGGCCTGGACATGCTTCGATATTAACAAAATATTTTGAAGTATACAATGTTTTGGCTATAAATAAAAATGCAAAAATATGTCTAACTAAACACAAAATACTAATTTAAAATCTAGTACTGACTATCCTGGAAAATGGGGTGCAGCCTTGACATTTTGTGAAGTACCAGTATCTGCTGGTCTGGTCTTTTGGCATACACAACTAGTTGGCAACAGGAATATCTAACTTGTGAGTAAGGATAGCAAGCACTAGCAGTTTGCTTATCTGCAAACTGCTATGTTGGTGTTTAATGTGTGTCATTAACTCTATATAGCTCTACCCAATTCAAACTACTAAATAAAGTCATGGAAATGGGGTAAAATTTGTACGAAAACATTGAAAATTCATTAGTTAAAATGTGAGGGAACCCTGGATTAATTCATTAAAAGTTGAGTCTTTAAGATTTCATGAAATAGGGAAAACACCCATTGTAATGCGCCAGAGTCGAACATAACCCATTCAAATTGTGTGTCCTGTGTCTCTGAACCTGGAGAGTTAAACCTTAGGGCCTTTTGGGCCTCTGAGTGAGAACAATTGGGTCGGAGTGAATCAAATAAACATCACTGCCTCAAATGAAATGTCTTTGTTTGACTGTTGATCACAGCGGTTGGGTTATTTAGGATTGCCATGGGTTACAGGATGAAGGCAGTTCTACTCTCCCGTTGAGAAACTGTGGAAATGGCTTCTCCCCTTGAGCCAAAATGGGCTCTAATGCTTTGCCTCTTCCCTTTGATGTTGACTATAAATATGAATGGACTGGGGGCTGTGGTTATTATTGTATAGAAATCTTTTTTTTGGAGATGTTAGTGAATGTTTATGGAGAGGAACACTGACAGCGGGGGAACACTGAGCGCCAAGAGATTTAAGTACATAGAGTCAACGCATTTATATTTCTTTGTACTTTTCTTTAACGGAGCCATTAGAAAATTAATGAAAGCATTCATGGCACATTTCTTAATGTTGTCCTTAAAATATATTGTGAGGTAAATGTGTCCTACTAAACTAGGCTACATGGGAAAGTGAGTATTGTTCAGAGTAAGGAAGAAATTATGGCTGTCTTAGTATTGCAGAGTTATGTTGAAGTAAAGCATTGCATCTTGAGCTTTCAGCAGCCCACACGCTCCCACGTCAAGCCCATATATTTAGCAGGGGGAAAAGCTTTTTTCTTCTCCATGCGCTGTGGTGCGAGAGGTGCACGGGGGTTCTGAAATGTTTGTCTTTGTTCTCCTGGCAGAGTTTTCTGTGTGTGGGCGTTCACAGTTTCTAGGAGCACCTCGGGAATGCATTTCAACAGATGGAGGTTTTAACTGGAGTGTTGGCTTCCAAAATCAGGGCTATATGCTTTTGTAGCCTGCTATTTTAATTTGTTTGTTTGCTTGTTTGTTTGTTTGCTTATGTGTTGTTTTCCAGCAGGATAATCACAGGGTGTGAGGAAGAAAGTGGAGTTGCAATTATGTTGTCATGTAGCTATAGGTTTAAGCTGCTAATCAAATATGTGCGACATGTGACACGGTATGTTGTGGTCGGTGGTGTTTTCATGCCACAACTGGTTGGGGATAGTATTTTTAACTGGTTAAACGATGACACAGCAGTGAATCCTTAGTACCACAGTGTAATGCTTCATTGCAAGATTCACTGAGTACTGAGCTCTGCTGGTTATGGTGCTGTCCATGGTGCTGAAATGGCCACTGGCACAGGCACCATTTCCTCTAGATTCAAACTTGTCTGTTTCCCTTCAGTGTGAATTATGAATGTGTCCAATTCTCTATTATATGAACTTAATTATTTTTTACTTCCCCATCTGGCCTTTAGTAGTAGTAGTAATAGAGAGAGACAATGAGTAGTAGCAGTGGAGTGGTCCTCAATTCAGTACGTGCGACCTGAACGAAATGTGTGTGATGCATTGTGAAATATGCACATTAAAGAAAATATTTTGTGAGAAAAAACAAGAAAGCCTACCACCTTAGGGCAAAACTGCAGCATGTTATGACACCCATCCAGTAGACTGCTTTCCGTCTTTTGTCTAAAACACATTTCTTATTCGATTTGACAGCCTCAGAAAAGAGTAATTGCTTTTCTGACCTGTAATTTTAGCTCAGCCTTTGTATAAACCAAAATGCATACCTTTGATTTATGTCTTTTGTCATGCTGCCGAACTCCTTTGAATTACCTGAACCCATGTGGGCCTGGCTGTAACAGTATTTTTCAGCTCTCCCTGAGCTGTTGACAGGTTAAACATTTTTTGGTCCACATTGTGTTTTTTTTTGTTTTTTTTTTTTGTTAATGAGTGCTATGATGATGATGCATTATACCTCTCTTCTGAGTATGGTAAATCACAGGGGAGATGCGATTGTATATCCTTATGCTGTCTTTATGTTTAGGATAGACATATTTTAAGGACCTTGCACATTCTTGTCTCCTGTACATTATCCTTCTCCTCTCTTTTCTTTCTCTCTAACTATTTCTCACCTTTCCCATTCTCTGTGTCTTCCTCTCTTACTACCTCTTTTCTACATATTTCCATCTCTGTATCTCAAAGCCATTTTTCTCCTCACTCCTTTCGGGACTGTGGGCGCAAGAATGCCGCAGGCTTCCCTGGAGCCAGAACGTAGCCTACAAACACTCTGTCTAAGACCAGAAAGAGCTCCTTTATATTAGTCCTGCTTAAATAAAGTACAGTGATCCAATATCTGGGTTCTGTATCAATGGGTGGTGGGCAGGGAATCTGTTCTACAATATAGGCCAAGGTAGTATCTTAATTTGTATGAATATAGTTTTTTAAACCAGTGCATGTAAAGCGTAATCACTCCAACTGACACGCACCTCATAAATGCATTGTCTAATTTAATCTCAGATGTTCAGCACATAGTGTGTGCTGTATAAAATGTGTAGCCCAGACAGTTTAGAAACCAAACAAATAGGTCACTGTTATAGTAATGCGCTATAAATAGTTGTGTGTGGGTGTGCATGCAGGGTAGTGTGTTGCTGTGTGTGTCAGGGATGTTCTGTCTAATTTTAGGCTCTCGGGACAAGAGAGCAGTGAGCAGATCAGGAGAGTGAAGGAGGAGTGAGCCCCAGCTCCACAAGCTAATGGTTTAGTGTTTTTAATAACTTGCTTGGGAGGTATCTCCCGCTCTCAGTAGCAGATAGCCCCTTCCATACATTACCAGGGTGTGAGAGAATTATAAACTGCTGCGTTCCACGTTGGCGTTCCAATAAACCGATATTATTAAAATGTCTATGTCTAATAAATAAAAAGGGATTTAATCTGCCCCACCTTCCTGTTTAGCTCCTGATTCGGAGCTGCAATGAAGGCACAGAATCAGCAGGGTAAAGTAGTTCCTGACAAGAATGAATACAGACAGGAAGGGTAATTTATTAATGCACTTTTCCTAACCTATTCTCCATCAGACTTGCTTGCTCTCTGTGCATAATTTTTAACAGAGGCTCATTAAAATCTAGATCTGCATAAATAGAGCAGATAGAAAAAAATAGATAAAAATGCATTCACTGGATTATGGATATGAAATAATCGTTTTGGTGTCCAATTAAGCTTATGCTTTATAATTAGCCAAAAGGGTTCCATGCCTTAATTTTAATCCATCTTTTTTCTCATCTCATTCGCCCCCTGAACCGTTTTTTGTTTTTTTTTTACTTTTACTTTTCAGTCCACCACATTGCATGAGAAATTAAATCACTTTGCGCCCACTCATTCACGTGGAAAGCCCCTTATTCTAGTACATTTTGTTTTAATGCAGAGAGACAGCTCTGTCCTTTATAGTCATGCCCTGTTCCTGACAAATAGACCCTGAGCTCTGCGCAGCCAGTTGCTACGTGCACAAGCTTTGTGGTCAAAAAAATGTCACTACCTTTAGTATGTTGAGATTCGTTAAATACTTTGTACTTAATACCACTAAGAATTGACCCTGAGTGGATATGGATTCTGACTAAGAGGGGAATGCATTATGCTGACACTGGTGATATACTGTAGAATGATTCAATGCACAGTAACACAAAATCTAAGGATTCAATTGATTTTATTACTTATCTTATTAATATTCAGCATCACACACTGCTTTACTTGAACGTTCTGATACTTGCTAAGCGTTACTCTAAGCTTTATAATCTTATATACTGTCAGTGCTCATTCATGGCTCCATGCTGCACAGTCACATTTCACCAGTGGTTCCTGCTCATGTAAAGTATAGCTGCAACTGTGAGCAGTCTCACTCCCTTTGCTGCTGCTGTAGAAAGCCATCCCTCTTATGACCCGGCAGAGACAAACGGCACACATACTGGTCATTTTTTACTCTCCTTTGATATACCTGCTCAGTTTCCTTGAGAAGAAAGAGCAGATTGTTTGTTTTGCTGAGGCCTCTTTCATTTCGCACGGGAGAAAGAGACCATTAATATTGTCTTGCCATACATCTTATACACTGATAATGCAGGCATTGCTTGAAGATGAAAAGAAATACTGCATTACTGTCACCCTGGCAGATGACACATGAAGCTCTCACTGGGTGCCTGCTTTGAATAGCCTTGATGCTATAGAGGAAGCAGAGGAAAAAACGAGAGAAAAAAGCGGGAGAAATGTGGGAAGAAGGGAGGTTGTGTGGTTAAGGAGAGGAAAAATTAGGTTTGATCACAGGACAATGTAGGAAGGCAAAAGAAAAGGGTAACAAAAAAGAAATGACATAGCACAAAACAAAGAAAGCCACAAAGGAGTTGCAGGAAAATCACAATATTTCTTATATCCCATAAAGATGATACAGAGTCTGTGTGCTTGTTCACGGCCTCTCCTGCACAGTTAGTAAAAAATCAGTGCAGAAAGATTGTTTTTGCTGCAGTCAAGAAGTCTTAAATCTGGGCTGCTGGTTAAAAGCAGCACAGTCTTATAAATACAGATATTAAATGCAACATTTGTCCTATTAAACCAAACCTAATTTGCAAAATAAGAGTTTCAAAAGGAGTATGAGTGCTTCCCGTGAATGATTTGAATTTATAATATAAAAATTATGATCCAAATATTTGCAGCTATTCAGACTTGGATTACATCAGTTTGTATGTGCAGCAGACTTCAGAAAGAGGTTTGACTCAAAAGGATAGAGCATCCCAATCCTTCCAATTATTATTAAATCTTTTTATTACTCTGTAGATTGATATCAGTGAACAGTAAAAATAAATTTAATTGCTTTGTTCAGGGCTCAATTGTTTTTGTATACACTTAGTAGTGCGTATGTGGGGAACTTAATTACCGCATCAAAACTTAAAATACTAACATACATTGTTTTAATTTGGTTTAACCTTCAGTGTCTCGATTTCTTTATGTTCATAATGTGCCTCTATTCATCATATATTTTTGCTTTGTTTCTGAGAATACAAAGACAGCCCTAGTGAAGTTTTGTCACATCCAGACAGTCTCTGATATTGAAAAAGCTTTTTATTCGTAAAATTTTAATGATGTGTTGCACCAAACATTAAAAAGTAGCTTTGAGTGGAAAAACACAGCACATTAATGACGGGGCGGGCATATAAAAATTCTGTTTGATATGTACTATACTGTACGTATGCTAATAAAGGAGGCTTCCGTTTTTAAATGCATTGTACCTCCTACAGTACCATCTGGCTTAATACAGGCTAAAGGGATATAATGACAAAAATGCCAAGTGTGTGGATGGCTGTGAACTCTTTCATTATGAAACAGAAACTCGCACTTGTCTGTGCGTGGGTACTGTATGCTAGACCCGGAGTAAGTATATTTCTGAAGTATGTAGGCATATTCGGTGTATAAAAAGCAGGACCAGTGTGTATCCTCTAAACATTTCACAGCCTTAAAATCTGTCTCCAGTTACCACCGTCCTCCATTTTTGTTGTTGTGCTCTCTCTTTCCCTCTCTCTCTGATTTCATACTCCAGCTGTCTCTCTCCATCTCTCTCTGGGCATGTGACCTAGCAGCAGACTTGTGGGAACTGTAGTGATGCTGTCAAGCTGAAAGCCTCCCTTGAGTCTCAGAGGAAACAACAGAAGCAAACATTAGAACAACCCCAAAATGTCGACACAAACCCGTGTATTTGTCAGGCTGACCTGGATTTGCTCAAAACAGCACTCAGTCTTACCATAGAAAACTGTCACCACACAACATATTGCTTTTTGAGAGATAGAAAAGCAGATGGGTTTGACATTGTTAAGTGCAGTTCCCCTGTTCAGATGCAGCTGCGCCTGCTCACATGTCTGCTGGCAGACCCTTGTTAACTCCGCACATTATTAAGACTTGCTACAATAAATGAGACTTCGCTGTTTAAAAGCAAGTGGTGCTACTTGAATTCAGAGTGAACAGGAGGCAGTCTCAATCATGCACACACACTGTTGTGCACAGACATGCTCATATGCACTCAATCAACCTTCCGTTTTTGTTAGAAGCCTAAAGTGAGAATGGAAAACACAAAGTGTGCAGCAGGGAAAAATATCCCAAATCTCCCCTCCAGTCCTCTACCATTTCACTTCCCACCCTCTTTCACCCAACACCCACAACACTCCCACTCCCAACCCCCCCGTTCCCTCTTTTGCCTCAGTGGCAAACCAAGGTTTATTTCCCTGGTGAAAATATTGGACTGTCAGTCAGATCAATTGCCAGTGTCCAGGGCACTTCATGGTTCCTCTAATTATAATCCTGTGCAGCTGGCGCGGGCCCACGTAGCTGTGGGGCAGCCATTGTAATAGAGGCATCACTGGGCTATAGATGGATAGAGCGAAGTGTCGGCCAAAGCCTTGCAGTCATCGCTCGCGTCGGTGGAGAGGCTTTACTCCAGCAGTCAGAGCAGGGGCCAGGGTGTCTTATCTGGCTCCTCCATGCGGCTCGCTGTATGCTGGGGGAGTGCATTACCAATTCTCTACCCCTCTCTCTCTCTCCTCTTTCTCCCCCTGTGCCGCTCCTCGCTCCTCACATCCTTATGAGAAGTCTAGGCACTTTGCCATGTTCGCGTGTAGAGACAGAGGTGCCGTCTTCTCAGCAGTACTGCACCCTGGATGGCACCAAATTATGGCTACGGTTGCTTTGTAGAGTATTTAAAGTGTGTGTGTATATGAGTGAAACTTCCGATTCCAGGAGTCGAACTAGTTTGTCAATAGCTCAAATGCAATTTTATTTATCCTCATGAATATTCCGGAGTTACATCAGTGTGAAGTGGTGGCACTGAATAACCTTCAGTTGTGTGTCTGTGTCAAATATTGCCACATATTTTCTCCCTCCAAACATTGCGGTGCTCTCTCACATCCTCACCAGAGGAAGTGTGAATACTATGTAGAAATGGCACTCCGCCGCCCCCCTCTCCTCACTGGCATTGTGCGATTCCCATCTCAACATGCTGAAAGAGGTGTGAGAGAGGAGAGCATGTGAGAGAAGGAGGGGTGAAAAAGACAGAAAGGAAAGAAAAGGAGTGGAGCAAGAATGGAGATGAACAAGAGAGAATGAAAATGAGTGCAGACAGCAAATGGGTAGGGGCGGATAGCGAGGGAGTGAGGCTAAGAGATGTGGAAGAGAGAAAGAGACAATTGTAATACAAAAAGACATTAAAATGAGAAAGTGTGCAAAGGAAACAGGTGGGGGGGATGTGGAGTGTATGGCGGCTTGGAACAACTGAGACAGGGAGGTATGAGACAAAGAACAACAAAGGAGAGAAATGAAGGATACTAGGAGCAAACCAGCATCTGAAATACACAAACTAACTGAGTTATATAAGCAGATACTGCTGCTAGGGAACTGTGGGCTTCTGATAGAGACGATGAAGGCTCTCTGTCACCGGAGGGGGGAAAGGGGACAGAGAGGGGAGACAGACAAGACATTAAAGAACAGACTGAAACACTGAAGCACTTTTTACACAGAGATGGCAAGATAGAGCTGCTACGAAGTCCCTTCATTAAGTTGCTTTTGCTTCATAGAGAGCCAAACTCTGGCATCATGCCGCCATACTGTGTCGTTTAAATAGCGTGCTGGCATCTCATAAGCAAAAGTAGAGGCATCGGCCTCTAGTATGACGTATCAGCAGTGCTTTCTAAACAATAACAATGACATAACAAGGCAGTAACAATCATTTACCATCCCTGTTGCATGGCGGTTGATCTTGCCCCCTGCTAGGAAGGTAAGGAGCTCCCAGACCTCATTGTCTCCCTAATTTTCGACGCTGTTCTTCTTTGAGTTAGCTGCTCACTGCTGCTAGCTGCTTTTTAAATCTCCCAGTGGCAGGTTACTCATATAACACGTCGTCAAAACGTCACACCCGTCTCATCCATGGTCCCATCCTGCCAGCTTTCTCTTTTACACAGATGCCAATTTGACACTTACTAATTCTGCTGCCGGCTTAAAGGCAAGACAACTCATTCCACGATTGTACCTTTTATAAAGAACGGCGAGGTGGAATGATGGTGTGACATTACCACCTTGAACAGGCAGTGTAAAAGGGGCTACAGAGAGGCATAAAGACAAAATATGTAAAAAAAAAATATATATATATATCAAAAACATTAGACGGAGGGCATCGAGAGTTGGAGGTTGTCTGAAGAACAGACTAAAATGTCCTGTATGGCTGGCAAAATAGCCACAGAGAGAGAGTAGAGACGAGTAAAAGCGGTGATGCATTAGAGAAATGCAGAAAAAAAGAAGGAAGAGGAGTGTGTATTGCCAGTCTGATAAAAGTAAAGAGACTATTAGGGTGTACAGTATAGGTGCAACAGAAAGTCCCAGAAAGCGAGTGGGTCGATGAGGGATTAAATGGCTTAGAAGGAAAACTGGGAATGTGTGTCCACACGGGAATGATTTTGTGTGAGTGTGTGTATATGTGTGTGTTTTAAGCGTAACCTGTGTAAGCGTAACCTTGTGTGAAAGCATGCTCCAAACCACTCAACGACATGCTAAGTGTAACTCCTGCTTTATTAATAATTTAGACATCTTGTAATACTCTGAAGCATTAAATGTCCACGTCTGCCGTCGCTGATATGTGCACATCATATGCATGCATCTGTGTGTGTTTATATGTGTGACACTGTATCTACTGTGTGTGTGTGTGTGTGTGTGTGTGTGTGTGTGTGTGTGTGTGTATGCATGGTTGTTTTGGCCTCAAACATGATTTTGCACTGCTGTTGGTAAGGGGAGGAGGGAGGGGGGGTATTTAAGCTGCATGGTCTGGCAAACCAAATAGACCATGAAAGGGAAAAATAACAAAATCTGACCCCCCCCCCCCCCCTCCCTCTTCCCTCCATTCCCCACTCCCCAATTCCCAGCGGATCACAGACTGCAGCTCCAGCCCACTCTTCACTCCATTCCTTTGTGTTTCAAACCACTGGCTCCCTTTGCTTCCCTTTATCTTTTATTTCGTTTCATACATTTTTGGGGAGCCTTGGTAATGTTTTCCTTCAGTGCACTGCCTTTCTCTCCTCTCCTCTGTCCTCTCGTCATCCTCCCTCCCTCCCTCCCTTCTTTCCTCTCTCCTTCTCTGTCCTCTCACCCCCTCCATCTTGACTCTTGGTCTGTCAGAGGCGTGACAGGTGTGTCACGGCTCTCTCCGTCACTCTTTCAACTTTCTGACCTTTGTCTTAGAGATTACTCCGCTCACAGCTCTCTCCTTGCCAGCTAGGATTGACAAGATTGCCTGGCAACAAAAGCTCCGGCTGATGCGCTGTGACCATGCCACCCTGTCGGCTTCCAGTCAGCTGCCCCTATCTCAACCTACCACTGATTTGAGATTGGGCTGCGAGTGTGTGTGGGCAAGTTCATATTTATATGTGTTGATGTGTGTACCCACGTAACCTTTCAGACTTCTCTGTATTAATCGTCTATCGCTGTAAAAGAAAGTGAAAGAGAAGCAGAGAGGAGATGAGAGTCACAAAACTGAAGAGGGCCAAAAAATGTAGAAACAGAGGCAGTGTAAAGAAAAGAAAATAGGATGATGATGCAAACTAGAAAGAGTGAGAGAAGAGAGATGAGTGTGAAAGAGAGGGAGGGAGTGTGTGTCAGGAAAGATGCCTATAGAACTCTCAACCATTGTTTCTCCCAGTGTGAGCGGTGTATAATCACTCAGCCTTACCACAGTAATGACACCATCTGGGCCCGGGGAAGACGGCAGCTTCTCTCCAGCTGAAAAATGGATCGCATAGATCCAAGGCGATTAGAGCATCAGCTGTACACGACCTACTCTCAGTATGAATTCTAGCGGCTAATAACTACAGTTTGAGTTGGTGGGGAGTCTCTACCCTCACCTTACAACAAAACCTGGGGTGGTAAATGTTTATGAGCGCATGGGCTAAAGGCGTTACATATGAGAAATTTGTTTTTTGAAATATGCAATTGGTTTTAGCTGTGCAAACTGTGGTTGTGTGGTGGGAGAGTCAAATTTGTGCTTTGTGTTTACATATGGGGTAGCTGTCAATATCTGAGGCATGATTACTGCATACAGAAATTTCCCTTTAAACCTGCAGGCAATGCCTCTTTAGTCTGATTGGACATTGTTCACTCTAATCCATCCACCCTTTCATGCACCAACAGCAATCCCACTTGAAGCCTAGACACATTGTTACCAGAAAATGGCTCCAAACATACTCAAACAAAGGTCTGTCATGTTACTTCAGGCTCCAAGGCTCGTGTGTTCATTGCGTTCGTATTTTTGCATCCATTTTAGTTTTTGAAATGACACCTCTCATTTATGTTTTGTTTTTACATTATTTTTTTTGTTAAGATTGTGCTGGGAAAAAAGAGGAAAACAAACATGACAATGATGGTTCTCAATGACCTGTTGCCATGGCAACACTTCTCTATTGATCTAGCCAGCCCTCATCTCCTTTTACATTCGCCTTCACTCTCACTTCGCTCTCACTTTTCCCCCCTCTATCAGTCTCTCTTTAGTTACTCTCTCCATCCCGGGCTTCACTTGCTTTCCATCTGTCTGTCGTGTTCTGTCATTGAGATTGATGCCTTGTGGGGCTATGCTAACCCTCACCTGGTTCAAGCATACATTCTGCTCTTCTGTTCCAATCTGTCAGATTAGATCCACCGCTACCTGCCTCATCCATAAACACATTTATTCAGAATTTAAATCTTAACCCCAGGCGATGATTCAGTAAATACTTTGAAGTGCAACTGCATAACGTGATTGCATTATTAAATGTTCTTATGCCCAAATATAGACAAACTGCAGGCTAGGAACAAAAATGTACTTCATGCTCATTTCAGCTCATTTTAATTCATTCTGTAATCTATGATGCATTTGCCCCCTGACACTCTGTTGATAACATGCCATGCACATTTTGTCTCCCTTTTTATTTGTAGAACAGCTCTTGCATCAACTTGCACACTATTTCGCTTGGAGAAGTATGAAATTAATGAGTTGTTTAAGGTTTGCAACTACTGTTCACTATCTTCCAGTAAGCACCATGGCATATACAAGTCACACTTGAAGGTAAAATCCCAGTAACTTTGCAGGATATAACACTTGCAATTAAAGATAATGTTGTTATTCTCAGACATGAGTTCTCCTCTGTACTATCTGTAACATGACATGATATACCTGTATATTATTCTTCCATGTTGAATTAATTCAGAAGGTGATAATCTGATGCAGACAGAAATCAATTTATTTTGTAATTAAACCTTGTACACACACCAACTTTTCATTTGCAATCAGCCGAGCTCAGATCACGATGACGGGGGATTCACCCAAGACTGCCGAACATGTTCACTTATATTACTGCACATCTGAGAGCACACAGTTTTTTCAAGGCCAGTGTAATTGTGTTTTGTATTTCTTTTGCACAAATTAACCTTAAAATTCAAACCCATCTCTATGCCCTTAGGGCTTCTCCCTAACTTGAGAATTTATCAATGTGTGTTTATTTAATTTTCCTATTCAAAAGACTTTTTTCTCTTTCACTCTCAAATGAATTATTCAACCAAACAATGAGAGCAGAATTGCTTGCTCTGTATAGTCACACACATATGCACGCGCATGCACATGCACATTTCACACACTTCTTTGTGAGTCGTCACAAACATACACAGTCATGCAGTACATACAGCATTTACATTGCCACCCTATGCGCTTTCCTCATCTCTTTCTTTCACACAGGACCATGACTAATGCTAGCAAAATGGCAGGGAATATTTTGAGCATGGAGGAGATGGTTTTTTATGGTCCAAGGAAGAATACATTTTAAAATGGAAACTGCACAGGCAGCTCGCAGACCTCCTACACAATAGCACTGTTGTAAAGCATGTGTGTATGCGTGTGCACATGTGTTGTGTGGGTGCATGGATATGCGCTTCTCTAGGCCCCTAGTAGGTGGCTGATACATCATATTATGCCTGTTAATGGACAACAGGCATCACTGAGTACTGTACTTTAGTGTAAGACTTAAAGGTCCAGTGTGTAGGATTTAGGGAGACATGTTGGCAGGAATGGAATATAACGTAACAAGTATGCTTTCTTTGGTGTATTTATCACCTGAAAACAAGAAGCATCTTGTTTTTGGTACCTTAAAATAAGCCTTTTATATCTACACAGGGAGTGGGTCCTCGTCCCCCAAGTCCGCCATGTTGCACCTCCATGTTTCTACAGTCACCAGAGTGGACAAACAAAACAATGTCTCCAGATAGGGCCATTTCCGTTTTCATGTCATCTACCGTAGTTAGCAGCCCTTCTACAGCAAGCAGCCAAGGAAATACACAGATTTCTGATGTGAAACTGCTTTATTCAGTGTTTTTACCATTTTAAATCACTGAGTTGATTTGTCTTGGAGAAGAAGAGACCTCTGTAAATACTTCTACTCCTAAAAACCTCCTGATTGCCTCGATCTTAAGTTATCAAAGCAAGTGGGAGAGCACACATGAGAGGGTGCTGGGCTAGCGGCCGTCTGCGACAAGCCGAACAGCAGCGGAGAGACACTGATTTGCTTTGTAGAGGAGATCTGAACACTGAAGGAACTCTAACCAGTACAAGTTTCAGCAGGTAGCGATCTGCACCGCTGGATGCCATTAAATCCCTCTAAATCTTACCCACGGCTCCTTTAAAGGGAAATTCTAGTTTCACACAATCTGGGTCATATTGGTAAATAGTAACACACCTCTCATCACCAAGTTATTTGCTGAGTTCAACGACATAAAAAGATGTCAGACAGGGCAAAAAATGTAAAGCTATTGAGATTTAACTTTGACCTGCTGTACTTGCTGTAATTATGCTCACAGTAGGCACATTCACAAATATAGATTAAATTCTCATGTCAGCCTGTATTAGGTTAGTGTATCCTTCAATTTGTGAGCCATTCTCGACATGTTGTTGTTAAGAGGCTCTTGTTCAGAGAATGAAACTAACATTATCCTGTTTATAGTCCCATCTTCATCTCTCCTGTAGCTGGCGGTCTGCCTCTCTCTTCCCCTTCCTGCCTGTCTTTCTTTCTTACCTGCATGACTCTTTACTCCTCTAACAGCCTGTCTGCCCGTTTTCTCTCTCCCCTGCCTGCCTGCACTCCTGCCTTACTCTGTGGCTGCCTTCACAGTATGACAGCCCACTAATGAAAGCAAGATAAGCATGCCAAGCAAACTGTTCATTTCAAATTAGAAAAAAAATCCCTCACACATAAAAAAATGCAAGCGCCCCCCCCCCCCCTTATCATTGCTGTATTCCACCCTTCTCTGCCTGTCCCTAGCTAGCCGGAGCAAATTTGATTGGGTCCGGATAGGGAGAGAATGGCAGCAGATAAGACACCCGAAACTGTCGCCAAACGAGGCCTGATGCAGCCGAGGATAAGGGCCGAAACGCAATTATGCTGGCAGAATTCTTATATTAAACCCCAAACACCAGTGTAACACTGCTGCCACCTCCATCGCCATTCCTCCACCCCTCATCCCTCTATCCTTCCATCCCCACCTTTCTGTGAATGATGAGTGTCTAATCTCTGTGGGTACAGATCTCTCTCTCAGGTCTTAACATGGCTGTAATCACACCCCTCACCCCCTCTCTCCCACCCTCCCTCTATCCTTCCCAACCCTCCCCAGTCAGATGGACTGTGGCTGATAACAGCATCGCTGAAGAAACATTTTTTTCCCCCTCCGTGGAATAGGCCAGCACTCTTGTCAGCTTAAAGATAGTTACAGCTGTTTTCCTCTTTTTTCCTTAATGCGTTTCACACTTACTCCAAGCATCTTTGAGGAAGTAATGGGGGAATACATGTCACAGTTACCAGCAGCACACATGATTTTAAGTCTTCCATTTCCTAGTCCACCAACAGTAAAGAATGCAGTGCCATATTCCATTTTCTTCTGTATAGATTGTATTTATAGTCCCCTCTGCCTTATTCATTAGAAGAGGCTTAAAGAATACTGTGAAAATACCGGACAGTTGTTTCCTCTGCCACTTAGTCACGACCCTTTCAGGAGGCAGTTACCAGGGCTGGAACATTTTCTGCTAATGACAGAGGGGCATTCCCCTTTCCCAGAGCTCTCTGTCAAAGAAAATGGACTCTAATTATAATAATGGTGACTAGCACCGACGGTCAATAGAAGGGGCTGCCATTATCCCAAACATTGCAGTATCAATATCTTGAACAAATCAGTTTTATTTTGTTTGTCTTGTATAATGTCAGGGAGTTTTTCAAAGGTTCTTCGAGAGCAAAGTTTGTCCCCGTCCCAAATTACTACTTAATACAGTAAGATTGAGAACAGGCTAATGTTGTTGCCAAAGTCAAACAAAGCAGGACTAGTATTCAGATGGCATTGATGGCATTATTATGCAGGAAGAAGATGTCTTTAGTTGCAGGGATTGCATCACAGTGAATAGGGGTGATGATGGGGTGGTGAGGGGAGTGTATTGGAGATACATCAGGGTTGTAGTTTGGAAGAGGCGTGGGGCGGCAGTGAAGGAGGGTGGGCTGGCCAACATGCAGTATTCTGCTGTTTCCTTTCCTCCTGCTGTGAGGGCCATGGCTGCCACAGCACTATTAGGGGGTCCGGGTCACCGCCTGCCGAGTGCTCCATTGTCAGCTCTCCGCTTAACAGACAGAGAGGGGAGAGAGAGGTCCAACCTCTATTGTGGCACCGTTGCAAAACAGCAGAGGAGACGGAAAAAAAACATCTGATGACTGTATAATTACACAGTGAATGCAGTCCCTCCCCCACCAGCATTTTTCCTTTTTTTTCTCTATTCATTCCCTTTCTTCCCCCCTGTCTCTCTCTTTTTTTCCGGTAGAGTGTCTGCTAATTAAGCGCTTCCATTAGGCAGCCTGTAATTGGTTTGAAAAGTAATGACAAGCAAGTTTATTTACAAGGTAATTAGAATAAAGGCAGGCTTTGTGCTGATAATAATCATTTACAACTGCAGTAAAGGAGAGAAAAAAAGTCCGGATTCACTCCTATTTGACGGACAGGCAGTTCAGCACACTATATGTAGTTATTAATGTTTTATCCTATCTGTAAACACACTGCGCTCTACACATGGGCAGCCCTTTTTTCATCTTGCTGCTGTTGTGTTCAGTGTGCAAATACAGGCCTTTCTTTGATAAATGGATGAGATTGAGCTAAATCAAAGAAGACATGCTGGGCAGCTTTCTTCATCTCTTCCCTCCCTGCCTTCATGCCATCATTATGCTAAATGTACAGAACTGGTCTGTCAGCTGAAAGCCAGAGACTCTGCTTAGTTGGTGTGATGGCTTGAAGGAAAGAGTTCGACATTGTGTTATTACAATAATGTACAATTTTCCTCTCACAGCGGATTGGTAGGTGGATGCAACAGAGATGGCAGGCTTACAGAGTGAGGGTTGACAGAGAGAGACTGAGAGAGAGATACATGTAGGAGGGGGTAATGCCCATGCACTTGGACATCTCTGCCCTTCACTTTCCAGGCAACAGATGGAAACAGTGTATTAAGGCACCCAGGGGCAACCCTGGGCACCCTGGCATAGCCGAGGCATGGCCAGGTTCAGGGGGAGCAGGTGGGCATCTGTTCCATGCCCTTAATCGCTTGCCGCACCCGCCATCCCTGTGGTGAGCTTGGCTTTTTGTGTATATGTGGGTGTGTGCAGAGGGATGTATTTATATCTGTGTACAGTATGGGTATCTTGGTGTGTCACCACTCTGCTGGCTTCAGTCAGGGGTAAGGGGGATTTACTCTCTGGTTGCAGGCTGGTTTCACAGGCAGAGGCTTAGGAGCTGCAGCACAGGAGCTTAGTCATTGGTTACCACCTTTTGTTCACACCAATGCCACTAAGTGGAATACATCACCCTAACTGGAGGAAAATGTAGGACTTGTGGCTTTGTTAGGTGGAGTCAACAAAATTTAACAGTCAGCAAGGGTACTTATAGTTAACTGACACATGTCAATGAAGATATGCACACATAAATTTAGGTTCCTAGATTAGGTCCATGTGCGATCCTCCTCATGAGGATGGGATAAGGCTGAAGGGTATATCATTTCAGCATCAACACTGCAATGTGTGCATGCACAATAGTCACATTGCAGGATGTGCAATTTCAAGTAAGGCAGTTAATTCAAATGTGTCGTACTAAACTAACTGTTTTGCTACTTGACACAAAAGGAAAACTCAGAGGTTTCATTTTTCATGACTGACGTTACCGGCCAAGCCTTCCCATTTAAGACCTGATACATGTGTAACTATATGATGTACTGTAGTGTGGCGGCATTTGTTTTGGGAAGTAAGACCCTCCTGCTTGTATGTGGGTATAGAAAAGTGCTGTACCTGGGTTGGCAAGTGCACAGACATAGTGAAGCGCATGCTTTTCGGAAGCTACAGTAGTCAGCAGAAAGTGTCTAGATACGCTCGGGCTCCAGTTTAACGACTGTAAAAGGGGTTTTGTTTTGTGTTTGCTGCACAGACAAAACAAAGCCTCAATTTAATGCAGCGTTATTACAATGTCTCCTGGATATTCTTCACCGCAGAGTGTTAAAGGGAAATTTCGGTTTATTTCAACCTGTCTCCTATCGTCCTAAATTTGTTTCAAGTGACTAGTGACATAAAAATAATAGTTAGCATGTTAGCCGTTAGCCTAGATACAGCCGGCGCGCATAGTAGCGTCAGACCTGTTAAAACGTAAGTGAACGGGCATCCTTCAAGTGCAAAGTTAGTCCACTAAACAAGCTTTTTTTCCACAAAGACCGCCTCATATCGTTAGGATAAATGTCAGAGAACATACAGAAAACGACATGTAAACGTGTTGTCTTACCTTACCGGTGTGCTGCCATGTTTGTTTACCATTTAGCTCTGCTTTCCAAAGCGTGGCCGAAATATCGCGAGAACAAGCAGCGATTTCATACCATGCCCCCCCCCACCCCCACCGTAGCCGTCGACCACAACTTGAAAATGAGCAAAGGAACAGGAGAGGAGCAACTTTAGGGAGCCCCTTATTTTAGGGTGAGCAGTGTAATTAATATGACATGTTAGATATTTGACTTTCATTTTGATTGATATAAGATTATTATATGAATACACAGTGTCATGTCAGTACATTAATCTACCTAATTTCACCCTCAGAAATCAATTCAGAGGATGGTTCACACTAAAAAAAGTCATTTTCAACTCTAAAAATATTATTATTATTTTCTATGCACATACACTCCCCTATAATATCACTCCAATGATTTTAGAATAAATAGTTCTTTTCAGATAGAGCTATTCAGGTCATCTGGTGAAGATGCCTATATTTTTTCATTTTGCAATATATATTGCGGAAAAAGAAATTACATATATTGTCAGTTTTTTCAGTGTCATGCAGCCCTAATGGGTAAGTCTGTGTTCTTCAGGATCTTCCACTTGACTGTTATGCACAGAAAGATGTTGTTGATGATGGTCCTGGTAGAAAGGCTGCAGTGGGAAGAGGTCCAGACTATGGATTAAATTAAACTTGATGCAAACCTCGTTGTTGGTACATTAGATAGGACATGTCATTGCATGATAACTGAAACAGCCTTGGACGTGTCTGTGGACTTAATGTGGCCTTATATCTTGTTGCTGCTCCTTAGAGGTAAATGACTGCAGACAGCCGCCGTTGTGTGAAAGCAGCAGTGAAGATTTTGTTCTTCCTGTTGTCGGCTTGGACAAGTTTCTGTGCCTAGCTTTTAAATATTGAGTCAGGCTCTATAGCAAACATAAACAGCCTTCAGTAAATACGATTGGCAGTCATGTTTCAAAGCCAGGCTAATTCCATTAAGCTATTGATCTCGCTCTGCCTCAGCTTTGGCCGTGTACTGGCTATGAATACCTGTTTACTTTGCCCTGGCCCTGGGCTCTAGCTCAGTTTCATGCTGCCCGTCCGTCTGCCCGTCTATCCGCCATTCTTACAGCAGGAGAATAACTTTTTCAGACATCTCTCAACATGGTGCTAGTGCATGGTGGATAACAAAGAGGAGCAGCTTGCACACTGCACAACAAAGCAGAGATGCTGACTGAGCTGGTTACTGCAAAAGAGGTAGCTGCAATTCTGATCCAACTAGAATACGTGGTGTTTTTTTTTACAGAATGTGAATGATGGTTGTTTGTAGGCTATAGTACAGAGTCCTAAATCAAATGTTCATGTTTATAACTTTGTACTAATGCCATCTTAAAATATGTTATTGTGTAAGTCCCCTGTTGTCCATCTATCTTTGTCTTTCTCTGTAGTTTGTGACTCATTCCTTGTCATCGTTTTGTACACTATATTCATCTTCTGCCTTCTGGCTATATCTCAGTCCAAAATGATCTGTATGAAAAAGTATATTACTAGCTCTCCCTGCCTGAGCAGCACACTTTATTGCTGTCAAACCAAGCTTGAGATTTGGTGGGAATCGGGAGCAAAGGGGGGGATGAGGGAGGGAGATGAGAGGTGAGCGGGGGGAGAGAAGAGAGAGAGATGATGGCTCAGCCTCGACTGGAGAGTTAGCTGTTGTTCCACTTGAATTTTACTTTACTGAGCAAATCATTTGGTTGACTGGCGTGGTGCGCTTCTTCTCCCCCCACCCCAACCCGTCGTCCTTCTCATCTTATGTCCCACTCTGCCCTCTGCCGCTCTCCTGCAGATTGGGGAGAAGGGTGTGTGTGAGTTAGGGGGGTGTGAGTGGCTGTTTCCCCCATGTCCTGCTGGTCATGAGCAGGGGTATAAGCAATGATAACTCACCACAACTCCCAGATCACTGAGCTGTGTTGGTACAGATGGGGCAAATTTGTGGCCCCACTCCAGCAGCATCATCCAAGTGGAGTGAGTGTTGCTGTTCGTGTGTGTGTGTGTGTGTGTGTGTGTGTGTGTGGAAAATGTCCTACTTTACAGTCAACGAGGAGTTTATTAAATTTTAAAGTTAGTCCCAGTAAATTTTCGTCTGCTTTTTGCATGCAGACCACACGCATACTGTATGTGTAATCCCACACATGCACACACAGAAATATTAATGATGTACTGGGAGTTTAAAGTATTGTCTTTGCCCCAGGTATGCTCCATGAGCTACTTCACAGCACTGCCTGACATATTATGGACTGAGGAATTAAGTGCTACTTAGGAAAGCAAGACCACATCCCGATCTTATTTCTCCTACACACATATAAGCACGCTTAACTACACACACTGACAAAGGACACACATACAAACACGGGAACACACACACGCACAGTAGCAGAGCTCTGAGGAGTAACGAAGCAAACAATGAGTTTCCCCAGTGCATTGTGGCTCGGCTGCCCTGCTTTAAATGTGAGCCGAGTCATCAGCACTTAAACGCTTGATTGATGGCACAGAAGTGAGGATGATTGTGGGATATGCCAGCTCCAAATGACAAGCAATTACTCATTTTGTGTAATGAAAACCTTAACACCAATCATTGAAGCTTTACACCGTGCTAACGCTTTATGTAATATTATAGGTTCCCTTCATCCACCCCTACTCCCACCCACCCCCGCTGCCATCCCTCGGGTGTCGCAGCAGACGTTTACTAAATAACATAATTTGTAATGGCTGAAGTGATGGCACAACAGGCCTGCTAAGTGAGTGAGCAGAGGCAAGTGTTTTATGGCTGAGGGTTGTTTTTTATTAAAGCAGATCTATGGCGAAGAGCTGAGAGTCCTGGCAGGTCTACTTACAGCAGCCCCGCAGACATCAGTGCCATTAGGTCTTCTGATTACCATTCTAAATGTTTGCGCCGCTTTAGCCTAACACTATCATCCGTCCAGCAAGGTGTTGCTATAGCAACCAAGGCTTAATTATGGTTTTTATATGTGTGTATCTGTTTGTATGCCTGCCCGCGTGTGTACGTGGCCCTCAGCTTTAGCCAGCATTATATCCACGTGTGTGAATGCGCACGGGCACACGAGCGTGTTCGTCAACAGCTCTGTGGCATGAGATAGTGAAAGTGCTGTCCTCCTTTCTCTCCTCTCTCTTTGCTCTGCCAAGACTACAATTACCCCTGCACTCCTCTCCTCCACAAAATCACTGTAATTATCTGTAGCCTGCATGGGCACACTGGCTGGCAACAGGTGCCATGTGAATGCTAATCACCTCCCCCTGGCCACATGCTATTCTTCTGCCTGGCCCCTGACAAACCAACTGTCACTGGCAGAAGGAAAGACACTCCAAAGCTGCACACTCCTTCAGAGCCGCATGCGTGTGGACAATAATTATGCTGCCCAGAGATGTTAAGTTGTGGGATGTCAAGTGTAGTTAAAATGTTGAGCTTTTGTTGAGCGTGTACATGGGTGTGTGTGTGTGTGCGCGCGCATGTGCATATGTGTCAATTAGGCAGCCTTTCCTCCTTATGGTGTGTATACATGAGCCTAGCCTGCATACACAAGTGCAGACACATTCACACACACACACACACACACACACACACACACAC
>NC_065515.1:13011350-13019969 GCF_006386435.1 Epinephelus moara | reverse complement strand
CACACACACACACACACACACACACACACACACACACACACACACACACACACACACACACACACACACACACACACACACACAGATTTGACATCAATCCATGGCATTAAATGAAGTGTGAAAAACAGGTCAGAGAGGACTTCCTGTCTTTATAAACAGCCTAAACGCTATCCAGATGTTCCATGCCTTTCCTGTCCCTACGAAATCTGCTCACGTCAGCGCTAAATGGCAAAATATAGCCTCTTTAAAGTGATATACACTAACTGAGGCAAGGACATCAGTACGCACTACCTCGGCTGCTGCACTTTGACTATGGTCTGAAGTAAAAATGTCAGCTCCTCTACCTGTATTTATAGTGCATTTCACCGTCTTTGCTTGAGTGCCATCCCAATGAAAATGAGCAGTATCTCTTTATTTTTACTTTTGCCTGGCCGTCTGTGCGGGGGATCAGCTGTTCTTTTTATAGACCTCACCTGACATTACAGGGATACACAGGAGGATACACACTGGTCCACTCACTGTCATGTAAATATGGATTGAAGAAGGTGAGCACAAGGTGGGTAGAAGACAGAAGAATCTGGAAACCCCCATGCACCAGTAGTACTACATTTTTAGGAAAGCGTAGGCTTTTTCTAAACAGCAAGTACAGTATGTGCACAGAACATGCTGTAACTCAAGATAGGACGGGGCAATGTTGCTTATAATTATTTTTAGGCAATACCGTGATATACGATACAGATAAATTTTCATATTTTCTCTTTAACTGTTAACTGATTTAACCCTTTAATGCGTATGATCATACCAGTGTGATTATGCTAGCAAACTAATCTGAATTTAGAGGGAACAGCTTGTATATGACATTTTAGATATGTCCTCATACTGTCTGAGTGACACTCTGAGGTTGCCTGAGTATAGACCTTTGAATCCGTCCACCTCACAGAGATCGAGTTGACTGATTTGTCTGTCATTGTGACATGAAACATATGTTTTTTGGTTAAAATAAAAAACGCCCAATGAACGCAGCGGAGGGCTCTGATGGTGATGGCAAGCTGTTGTCAGCTGTGGTTGTCAAGTGTTGTGAAGCAGTGTGCTGGAACCAATGAAAAGTAATAACCACAATAGTAAGCGCTATAGAGAAGATAGCCACTGCTATCGAGGCTGTTCTAAATTAATATGCCTTTTCAGTGTTGCCCGACATCGTAGTTTGTTTTACTTTGCTCCACTACACTCTTACTACCTCAGCAAAACAGGCATGTTGGCATGGCTACACATCAGTGTGGACTGAAAATGATTCCGGCGGATATGTTGGTCTCTAGTGATTAATTAGGGAAAATTGAGTCCCCCATGGAAATCAGTTAGAGTGGACGCAATGTCAGACTGAAGACTGACCTGTAGGGAGTTGCCAGTTCTGTTTGATATCAGGCAAACTCTGAGGTGCTGTCATTTTAAAGGGAAATTGGTGTTTGAAAACAGGAAGTTTATCAATGACACTGAGGTGGTGTACTGTCGTTCTGAAGTCAGATTGGACCTTGGACATGTATTCTTTATTATTAAGTTTGACTAAATATTCACACAACTAAAATTCAATTTATCTTTGAAATACAGCTTGCAGGCAGTAGTTATTATTTCTTAAAATAACCTTTCATTTCATTTATTATTTAACATTAATTCCTTTTCTTATTCATTTATTTTTATTCATTTATTTGTTGTTCACTGACTGACTTATTGAAAGAATGAGATTGCCCATCACATTCACCTGAAGGTCGCTTTCATTTTGAAGTCAGTTCCCATATGCTCTTACCTTAATGCCTACACGTACCGCAAAACAACATAGCGGCTAGTTTGACCGTCTCTTCCAAAGTGTGGAGGTTGGTTTGACTGCAGTGTTAGGCGCGGGGTGGTGTTTTAAATGATGTAACAGAATTTTACTGCTACCTTCAGCAGCAATTGTTTTGTGGCATATTTTGCAGAGGGTAGTAATCTGTATCACATCTACCCTCCTGAAACCAAATTGCCTCCAGATGATAGACCCGCTCCAGGATCTTCCTGTTTTGAATTGCTGTGAACTCAGGACAATGATTGATGTAAACCAATGAGTGGGGTTGATCAGTTTTGTGTGTGTGTGTGTGTGTTAAATGTATGAATAAATTACTAAAACGTGAAAGGAATATCTCAAGTTAATGACATGATCCTCTGCCGTATCGCACAGAAAATAATTTTAGAATATATCAGATATATTTGATACCTTGCCCACGCCTGAATCAAGAGCTCAGACTTGAGACAAGACAGAAGTACTCAGTCAGTGTGGTGTAGTCTGGAGTGGTGGATCAGGTGTCCCTTGGTTCCATGTGGTTGAGTGCATCCCGGCTGGCTCCTCTTGTGGCACATGTAACTGCTGCAAATGCAAGTGAATGCCAGGTCCAGGCATATTGAATGTAAAACATTTTGCTGGCTTTTAGTTTGAATGCAATGCAATAAGAGGAACAACACAACTGGTGGGAACAGGTCAAATCAATATATGAATAAATGATGATAGCTCTTACTTTTTAGGAACCCCTGAGCGGACACACACAGACACACTCCAGTCCACCATAGTGATCCCTGGCCTCCTCTCTAATGGACGTTAGACACACAGGCTCGACCTTTTCATCTCCAAAAGGAAGCAGAATTATCCAGGACGACTGATTGTCGTCTCTCTTTTCATTCCGCCCCCTCTTCCCTGTTAACTCACCCATTATTCTGGACACAATCCTTTTGACATGGGGGCCACGTTCAATGTTTAATGCTGTTTGTTTTATATTCCTGCCTCATTTCCTTATATAAAAATTTATGATGACATTCTCTACCTTCCATAAAATATTCATAAATGTCATTACTAATAACTTTCATAGATCATCTAAATTGATCCTTCTGTCTGCTTTTATCTATGCTGCCCAGCATTGATCCAGTAGTTTGGAGAGAGAGACTTGTATTTTGTATATGTATGGATAGGAAAGAAGATATGCGTGTGTGTGTATTTGAGAAAGTGTGTTTGTGTGTTCGGCATGAATGCTACCACAGATGTACAGTTGATCAGGGAGCTTTCATCCCCCAAGCATCAATCTCCTCATTTGTGCAACATTTCAACTCTGCTTTGTGCACGAGACACTCGTCACCTCAGCTATATTTCCTTCACACCGCAAACAAATCTGTTCATATACTTCAAACAAGACGAGGGACTTTATGATCCAGGTGGTGCAGGCATTCCTGTGGCCTTGAATCCACTCTTTTTGCACATGGCTCAGCAGGCTAAAGTCCTTGTTGGAACATTTTGCGACATTAATAATCAGCATTTAAAGCTAAATTTCTGTAAATGAATGTGAACCTTGTGAGGGAATAGCTATAGATCCAGGCGTTAGTCCTCATGTCATGGTCTACCGTGATCTCTACTATACATATATAATTGATTCTTCTCTGCCAATGCCTTGTGTTCCTTTTGAAAAAAGTGTCCCATTAATCATTCACAGGCTAATTTCACTTACATGACATATGCATTACGCTACATGCGAAACGTATATATGACTAACTTTGCTAAAAGATAACAGAGGTCATGAGAAGTCATAATTTCTTTCCTTCACTTATCACTCTCTCCAATCCTCTTCAATCACTCTGTCTGGCTGTCTTCCTTATCTTACTCTTTCTCATTACTGTATGGAGTGCTACAGAATTATTAAATTGCATTTATTTTTATTGCCGTCATCATACTCTAATTTGGAAATCAAAGACTTTGACTAGATTGATCACAGCATGGTTTCTTTTCTTTTGCATTTTCACTGATGTGTTCCACTGCTGATACATATTGAAGATGAACAATTACTGGTATATAACTCTCATTTGATCTAGTCTATGGACTGGCATTTTTTTATACTTTAAAGGAAACTTCAGTATTTTCAATCTGGCATCTATTTCGCCATGTTTTTGTGTCTAAGTGACTAATTAAGACAACAGTTTTTGAAGTTGGTCCAGTATCGAGAGAGACCACTACAGCTAGCAGTGGCAAAAAGGCAGCAATGTAATTCCTGCATGCAACCGTGCACCATCAGTTTACATCCACTTAAAGTGCTTGTTTTTGCCACTGAGAGGCTCATATTGTTATTAGAAGTGTCTGATAACATTATGGAGAAACCCCACATAGAAACTTGACACATGAAACTTCAAATTTTAGCTTACCGTTCGCTGGTCTGCATGTTATTGTGACCAAGTCTCCCTCAAGGAGAAGTCTTGCTCTGAAATCTCACAAGCAATGACTTGTTGAAGGAAAAGAACAGTGAAAACAGTGAGAGTTGGAAAGAGGAGTGCTGGGAAGAGTTTGTTGTGTTGGAGCACAAAAAGAGTTGCTCTTTTTTTTCCTGAAAGACCTTCAGTGCCATGGCTGAATGTTTACTTGATAGTGACAATGTGGAAAAGTCTAAAAAAGATTTGAGAAGTGAGACTTCTCCTTGAGCAAGACTCGGGCACATACACCAACAAACAGATCGGATAAGCAAAAAGTGAAGCAGTGTTTCATTTTTCTGTAGGATTCTTTCCAAAATGTTGTCAGACTCTTGTAGTAACAATCTGAGCCTGTCAGTGGCAAAACCAAGCACTTGAAGTGGACATAAATTGACGGTGCATAATTGCCTGTAGGGATGACAGTGCAGCCTGTTTCACGTCTCTCTCAATACTGGATCAATTTCAAAAACAGTTGTCTCCATTTAGACAAAAAAAAGTGGGAAAATAGGCTTCGGGTTGAAAATACTAATGTTTGCCTTTAAGTACAAAATGCCAGTCCATAGACTAGACTTTCAAAAAAAGAGTTACTTAATTGTAGTTTTTCATTTGTATTGTATGGCATTAAATGTAAATGTGCATGTCAAGCACTTAGCAACTGTAGTTTTTAAATGGTTTAGAAAATACAATTTCTTTCTTACTAATGCTATTTTCTGTTTTTTAAAAAAGCCTTCATGTTCACTTTGAAAAGAGGCAAAATCTAACATTATTCACAGCAAATGTTCATGCTCGGGAGGACTTGAGTGAGTCTTATTGAAATGACAACAATTTGTTGTATTGTTCTCCTTGTCTGTTCCCCTGGATTTGCTGGTTGTCTGTTTTAATGATAGGCCTCAGCCTCAGAGTGTCCTTCTGTCTTCTGTCCGCCACCCTGACACAGAGATGAAAGATGAAATGGAGATTGTGACTGATGCAATTACGGTGCTGCTGATTGAAGGAGAGGCCAAATTATCACCGCCCTGATTGGGCTTTGTCTGGACTGAGAGCATACCACGCTCTGATTAAAGTGTCGCAGAAATTTGTGTGTGTGTGTGTATGTGTGTCTTGCAACAGAGAAAGGCTTTGGATGGTAGAGAGGAAAAAAGACACTTTGTCATCTTTGACCTTCTCACATAAGAGGCCCTCTTAACAAGAACTGAATCTATGCACAATCTTTTGAATCATATTTTATGTTAGCAGAATGTGTTTAATGCCTGTCCTTCTACACCTCTTTGTAAGAAAAATTTATAATATTAATGCTTTTCTTTTAGAGGTCCTACCTCACCCAGGTTTATCTATTTGTCCCTTAATTTCTTCATTCATTAAAAAAAAATCATTTCATATTAGCTGCATATTGAATTTGTGCTGCAACATCCTCCTTGTACCACTGGAGGCCTCCTTTCTGTCCTTCTGCCGATATTTTCTTGTCTTGCAATATAACCACATGCTCTTTCCATATATTTGTCTCGCAGTGTCTGCGCATGTTTTTCTCATGGATCCTTTTCTGTCTTCTCCCAACCCCCGTTCCCTTTCCCTCCTTTTGGCCTCTCTCTCATCTCCTGCTCCACTCTTGCATCAGTCTTTTTCAAACAGCTTGTGTTCAGCTGAGCCCCAACTTCAAACATACATTTTAAAAGAACCGAAACTATCTCATGTTAGAAAAAAAAGCCCCTGAGTCTTATTTGCCCAGCACTGCCACACTCTCTCCCTCTCTCTCTCCTTCTTTCCATCCAGCCCTGCATCCGTCCCTCCTCATCCAAAATGTTGTTTGTTTATCATCATTGGAGCATTCTAGCTGCAGGTTGTTGCATCAGAATTAGCACCCCGACTAGCGCCGATGTATATGTGTGTGAGTGCGCATGCGTGCGCAGTGGTGCTGTTGGTTCATTTCTGATTTCACAGGGAGTTAGTTCATCCCTGTGGCTGATCCCAGGAGCCGGCTGTTGGCTGTAGACTATTGCAGCCTCACAGCATGGCAACATGGAGGTAACACACATCATGTAACTCCTCACCCCCACCCTTTTTCTGCAAAGGACCAACTTGAAAGGCTTTACTCTCCCTCAGCAGGCGCCTGATCCCTCCCTCTATCCCTCCATCCAACCATCCTTTCTTCTATCTTTCCCTCCCTCTCTATGCTCGCTCCTGTTGTAGACTGTAATACAAGGCCTTTAAATAATTACACACAGAAGTCCTCCAGAGCGGCCGAATGGGAAGCCAGGGCTCAGTGAAATTTAACCCCCTCGCCGCACATCGCTTCTTGCCTTCTTAAAGCGGGCAACTGATAGGCAAAGCTGTGATCATCTTGTGTCTCTGTGCCTGTTTGCCTGGCTGTTTAAAACCAAGGCTGATGTAATCTGTGGGAAAAACAGCTTTCTAGTGACAGAGTATCTGGCTGGAGATCCCCAGGCTTTATCTGTAAAGGGAATCTCTCAGCTGAGAGAGCTCTGAGTGACAGGGTCTGAAAAAAAGGGGATGATCCTTACTTAAGAGTTTAGGCAGATCAGAGGTTTGGATCCTCCATGGCTGGGCGTTACTTGAAAAATTGTGTAATTTCTGATTTTAACGCCTTTTTTTTTTTTTTGTGAAGGGGAACTTTTTCCCACAGGTCTTCAACTACTTTCTAACACAAAGTACCAAAGCAACTTGGTAGAAATTCATACATTGAGATTGATTGTTACACTGGATCCAGTCGTTTCAAAGATGTATTGTGAGAATAGTTATGAAGCTTTTTGCTGCCATGTGGTGCAAGTACACTGCTGTTTACACAGTGCGAGGTGAAGCAGTGTGAGAAACAAAACACTGGAACAAACAGAAACATATTTAAAACAATACATAAAAAGTGTTGTGTATGTATTTTCATGTTGCCAACAAGCAGCAGAGTACACAAACAGAACCAACTCTATTCTTCAGTCTACAGCTTTGTGTGGAGGCATTTCAGAAAAGTAGCATAAAAGTAACACTCGCCCACTAAACACTCCAAACTAAGATCATGTGGAACAGCTATATATGGCAGAGGGTTACTGTACCATCAATAGTCGAGCTGCACTTTCCACCATCTCACCTGCCAAGTGTAGGTTGCTTTGGAATTGGGTGCAGGGATTTGGCTTTGCCCAGGCTCCCACTGATGTATATACGTAAAGAGAAGGTTGGTGGTTGGGAGCCTAGCTCACAGAGTCCTGTTAATGCAGGTGGCTGCTTCTGCTCGCGTATGGGTAGGGTTTATGTGCAATGCCAATGAATATTTATGTGTTTAAAGCACATTTGTGGTGGGAGGCTCCTGTGGATATGAGAACAAGACTTTGACTCAGAGCCTTAGTGAGTGTCAGGGGGGTGTAAGGGGCATTGGAGTGTGGCTTAGGGGGATGGGGATTCCTATTCAGCCTGCTTTATGGCTTAAAATGTCTTTGTCTTTATCACTGAGACTGGAACATGAATATACAATACATATTCTGTACAAGTGAGTGAGCATACCACCTTTCTTTTAGATTTTCAAATCATTTACAGCATAGTGAAGGAAGTAGAGGGAGGGGAAGGAAGAATGGCAGAGGTAGATCACAATATTAGCTATGGAACATGGTGATATTTTATTTGAAAAATTTGTTTTACCCCTACCCCTCATTTTTAAGTGCTACCTTGCCCCTTGGAACAGACTAACAAGGGGTAGCGGTTGAAAACGTCCCCTGTGAAATGGGACAACCCTTCAAGACATTGATATGTCAGGTGTACTTGCATTTGTGAATATGGCGTCCTCTGCAGTGTTGATTTCTCTTTTGTGGGCTAAAGACTAGGGATGGGAATTGATAGGATTTTATTGATATCAATGCCATTATCGATTCTGCTTATCGATCCGATTCTTTATCGATTCCCTTATCGATTCCTCCTGTGAATTAATGATATTACCTCCTGTTGTTTGTAACCCAAGACATCTGCTTTCATAACGTTTTATTATGAACCTTAAAGCCATGGTCTAGTTAAGAAAGACGATGAAAAAGATTTGAAAAAAAGTTAGCCCAGCATATTATAAGAACAAATGGCGTGCAAATCAACTCAACTGCCCTCATCTTACCATCCTTGGTGTTCCCATGAAATCCGACAACAGGAGCGGGGATGCCCCGAGGCTCCACAGCGGGCTTGCAGCTCCAGTGAGGCTAACAACAACAGCGTCCTACCGCTGTGTACCTGGAGCGGGGATGCGCGAGGCTCCACAGCAGGCTAGCAGCTCCAAGGAGGCTAACAACAACAGCGTCCTGTCGCCGTCTACCTGGAGCGGGGATGCACCGAAGTTCCACAGCGGGCTAGCAGCTCCAGTGAGGCTAACAACAACAGCGTCCT
>NC_065515.1:12965281-13011300 GCF_006386435.1 Epinephelus moara | reverse complement strand
GCTTCTGTCTCTCCGCCATTACGTCTTCTTTGTTGTTGAACATGCTGCTGACTGACGAGCATAGATTCGGCGTAATGAAAAGAATTGATAAGGGAATCGTTAAGCATAAAGGCTAATGATGTCGATGAATTGAACCAGTTGGAACCGGTTCTTAACAGGAACCAGTTCTCAATTCCCATCCCTACTAAAGACAGGCTTTTGCAGTTGTCAGGATACTCATGACTCTTTCACAACTTAAGTTTCATGCTATGAATCGATCAAACATGTCATCAAATGAAAAGACTGCTTCATTACCAGACAACTCGTGAGGTTCTGTAGGCAAACGTTAGCAACTCGTGCCTCTACCCTGTCAGTCTGCACTAATATCAGAGGAGTGTGCACCAATGTCACTGCTGGATTTGAGTTAAATTTTGGGTTGCCATGGTTTGCCAACAGATGGGGGGTAGAACACAATATGGAAATATGTCAAAATGTGGGACTGTCATGCACAAATCAGAAATAACAATTCAACATTAGCTAGCTAGCTAGTCAGCTAACGAGACATCGGCATACTAGAGATTTCTTTTGTCAGACTTGTGATAAATAAAAAGACCATAATACATTGCAACTAGTAATGTAGGATATTAGATTTTTTGCTGATATCTGCTATGCCAATATAGAAACACTCATTAGGCTGATTACAGATATCGAAATATCCATTTTTTCCCCACCTAAGTTAAGTGATTGTCAGGTCTCCTATGTTGTGGAATTAACATCATATTATGCATGCATATTCTTATTGTGATGGCCCACCAGCAGATGGAGACGTGAAATACAATACTTGTCAGTGTATGTAATATTTATTCATTGTGCAGAATAAGAAAAAGCATGTTGGCTGGATCTGATTTAATTTACTTTTATTTACTTTCATTTTAAAGCCAATATCAGAGGATACAGATGACGTGCCGATATTATTGTGCATCCCTGATTGCAGCTATATTAAACTTAGATAATATGATGGTTATTATTAATTTTAAATCTTTATAAATGATGAAAATACATTTGTGGATTTCTTTTGTTTCTTGTGGAACCATCTTGCCAATGATTTCCTAAAGCCCTCGTGCTGAACTGATAAACCTCAGATGGGAGGGCCATGTAGCTGTTAGATGCGTAACATCCTACCCCTCGTTGTGAGTGTGCAAAATTGAGGGGTAAGGGCTTAATAGGTAGGGCAAGGGTTGTATTGGGATTGGGCCGTAGTTGCAAGACACACACATCAACATGTAAATAAGGAAGTGGTTATACACACATATAACTACAAATAAGTATCTGTTCGGGGTTTGACTTGTGTTGTGGTGTTGCTCCTAACTTAGAGAGTCTAACAGCAAATCACTCTTTAGGATCTTTTCTATAAAACTGTCAGATTGCACTCATGGCAGTTTTTTATCACTTAATGTGGTAAAACCACAGAGGAAATGCTGAATTGATTCTCGGGGTGGAGTTTGCAGACTTGATTGCAGTAGTGTAATAATGGAGTGTACTCAGCCCCCTTTGTACTTCCCTATTGAGCATGTACTGTATACCGTACAAGGCCACCACTAATCAAATTCTCTCTCTTTCTCTCCCCCATGCCATCGCCTCTGGTGCATCTCCAACATCAGGTAAGAAATTGTTCTATCATTTCACCAATCAATAGCAATATGGCCTGTAGCTAGCTACACACTGACACCGTCTACACTCAAAGATTTAGATGTGTGCAAATGGCAGCAGTGATATTTTACTCCCGACACCAACAATATTATCAGAGCCCAGGTGAAGCAGCACAGTAAATCCACCTCCCGTCCTTTGTTTGGATCTTTTATCAAGACTGATACTTCCCACGTAATGAAAGCTATTTGGCAAGAGCTGTCGCTGTGTGGTGTCCTGGGAGGCAGCTAAAGATGCTCTGGCTCCCAGTGAAAACAGCTCAGTGCTAGGCTCAGGCAGCTGTACCGCTGCTGCCGTTGTGTGGTGCATCTCCTCAGCCCTCAGCCCGCCTGTGACAGCTCCCCCCAGTTTATGACAAATGGTGGGGCGCTGAGCGGGCTAACAGGGAGGTAATGCCTGTTGGTTCATTAGTAGGCCAGGTCACTGCGGGCTCAGGACCAGACATACGCCGCTCTATGCTCCTTGCTCTGGGGGTTAGGCACTGGTCTCTTACATATGCAAAAATAACACGTATAAATGTTTCATATCATTTCGGTATATCATCCATTGATAACCCTTTGACATGATCAAGTAATGAAAGTTTCCCAAATGAGCCCTGACCTCTGACCTATTGACCTTGGCCTGAAGGAGTGAGATGATGTCTCTGGTGATTAGCTGGCATTAGGGAGTTGATTCCATCTTAAATGTCATCACTTTTTAATCAAAATGTCTTTATTGACAGTTGGGAACACCCTTGCACCTCTAATAGCTCATCGTTGCAATCAATAGGCAGGCTCAGCACGATCTCAGTACCATTCTGTCCTTCATTTGCAGCCCCCACCTCCACCCCCACCCCAAACTCTCTCTTTTTATCTCTCAGTCACTCATACTCTCTCTCTCTCTCTACATCCTAACTAAGGGCTCTCAGAGGGCCACAGCCCAAACTGCTGGCCCTGTCTGTCTATTAATAAATGGCATTAACCACCTGGCCCTTCAGGGACTATTCATTTTAAAGATGAACTACCTTAAAGTACAACACAATGCCGTCTCATTTTTACTGCTTCCTCATTACTGCTCAGGGCGGCTCAAGACTCATCACCGACCCTCCTCCTCCGCCCTCTTATCCCACCATCCCTCTATCTTTTCATCCTGCCTTAACCACTCCCTTCCCTCGCTGTCCTTAGGAGCAAAAAGCGACCGGAGCATTCGTAGCTAAATCAATAGCAGAACAAGAAAAATGATTATGATCACAATGGAAAGAACGTTGCCTTTTCTCCAGATGGATTTCTAATTTTGCTAAACTCCCATCAACTCAATGGTTTGGCCTTTGAATAGCCAGAGTCCCAATTCCCAGCTCTGTAAATGCACTTACAGCAATTGTGATGATAAATCTAGGCCCTCGTGCTAAAGTGTTTTATACTTATATAATTACCATAATAATCAAGTTTATTGTGGAGTGGCGTGCTATGCAGTACCATGGGCGTTTCATTCGCAGCAATTACTGTTATAAACGTGCTACAGTGACTGTGTATCTGCACAACAAGCTGCCCAGGCTAATTTACTGTGATCCATGACAATGTGGTACACCGCTGGCCTGCTAAATCGTTTACAACATAACATATAGAGCCTTTTCTTGGCTTTAATTACTCTCACTCTAAATAAGCTCCAGTATAATGCTTACTAATTCCACAGTGGACAGCTAATATCAGGATCAAAGAGATCACTACAGTTAAAACGGGAAAAAAAAAGGAAACCACATCAGCATTTGATTGGGCTCTCTTTCTCATTTACTCTACAGTATTTTTAAAGGGTTTTTCCTTTCCATTACTTTTTTTGTTTTTGTAGAAGATGAATCAGAATGCTCGGAATCGTTGCACACGTCTTCCCTTGTGTCTGAATGTCAAAATATTTGTCACGGGTTTGTTTTAGAACCCTGGCAAACGGGTGAAGGGAAGGTTTGAAGTTGTAGAGGAACAGCCTCATTATACTCACCAAGCCGCACAGTTATTCTGTATGAAGTGGAGATAAAAGCAAGAGAAAAGCTGAGAGCAAGAAGAAATAAAGAACATGGGGGGGAAAAAAGAATATGGGGAAAAAAAAAGATGAAGCTTGAAGGAAGAGAAATGTGGAAAGAAAAGGGGGCTGGATCAAAAGGATAAGGGGGAGGAAGGAAGGAAGGAAGGAAAGCACCATGTGTTTCTAAAAAAGACGCAAAATACAAAGTGAAAGAGATCAAATTATAGCAAGAGATAGTGATTCCACCGGTATGACTGGTTTATCAGCTGAGCTTAATGGTTTAAAGTCTCTGTCTCTCACTCATTCTCTCTGAAGTCCTAAAGACAATTTCAAATTACTCCATGCTGATATGGCTAATGTTAATTAAAAGCTGAATGCTTCAGCCCTTATTGTGTGCTTATGTTTAACGCGTCAGACCCTTTTCTTTTCTTTCTTCCCTTCTTTGTTCTCTCCTCTCTCATTTGAAACGACCAGTATAGTATATACCATATATAACCCAAGCCCTAACCCCGAACAGCAAAGGAACATACAGATTTTATTTATTTCTATTTTTTTGAGTGTTTATGTGTTTGGGGATGGAATTTCAGTGCAGACAGAGTTTGTGTTGTGAATCGCAGCCTTTGGCCTGTGAGCAATGGGTTCAATTCTAGCCGTGACAGCGGTGTCCACAGCAGATTCTGTGCAGCAGATATTTTAATCCATCATGTGTACGTGCCCCACTAACATCTGACTTTTGACTTTTGACTTCTTTGCTTTTTTAAGAGAAAAGTACATCTGGTAGACACTGAATGCTTTCAGAGCCCTCTTAACACAAAACAAAGACTAAAGTTGCACACTTTCATGTCTAACAAGCTAATAAATACTTTCTGGAGCACGTTTTCAAAGCTGTATTATTTTAATCATAAAGAAAATGTCTGAATACGAGTGCTGCTGACCTTCTGAGCTCATACGATAAGAGAACTTAACAGAATGCATTCATTAGGAGTAAGCGTTCATGTGAATATTGTCAGTATTTTCCATCACGCTCTCGTCTTTATTTGTGTATCTGTGTATGTGTGTGTATTATTGGTAGAGGACTGCCATTCGCCCACCTCTGGGTTACAGTCATGGCCCAGTGTGCAGCACAATGAAAGCAGCTGCCAGGCGTGCCTTTGAAGACTAGTTCAGAGGCAGCAGTATACACGTGCTTCCAGCTCGCTAACGTAAATTCCTCTACCTGACACTACACAAACATTGTGCCCACACCCGCACGCACTCACAGGAAGTCAAGCAAAGCAAGCATAACGACTGCTTGTACACACACACTAATTCACATGCTCTGATGCATATGATACACACATGCGCACAGAAACACACACATACAGGCTTTCCCCAGGTAGGTGGTTTCAATCTAGACACAGTCCCGACATTCTTCAAAGACTAGGCTCCACTGGCTCTGTGTCATTGTTGTCTGTCTGTTCTCGGAGACAGATGTACTGTATAGTTCTGTTGAACTACCGAGTCGAAGAAAATCACTCTGTTTTTGTACTGAGATGCGTCAATCACAATCGCTCAATAAGCCATCTGGCATCTTCTTGGCAGGGGCTAGTATTTATGGATGGCATGATTATATTAAGATTGTATGACTGATTATTTGGCAAGAAAATAAGCAGACTTATAATGTTTCACCTACTGTGGATTCCCACTTGTCTAAACCCATTTCAGCACGGCACGAATCCAGGGGGCGAATAGCAAAATCGAAGAGGTGGACCCAAACCTCAAATACGGCAAAGAAATTGCTGTTTCAGTGTTATAATAACATGTTTTCACAAATGTGACCATGAACATGTGGCCACATGAAAACTGTATTTTAAGCCATGGATAAGAAGGGATAATTTGACGCCTGGAAAAGCTATTCCGACTGTAGCTACTATAGCTGCCCGGCTTGACATTCTATGATGTTTGTATCCTCCCACATTGAATATGCAATCAAATCGCTCCCCTAGCAGATGAAATGGCATCCAGTTGACTCTCATATCCTCCACATGCATGATGTGAAGGCTCCTCATAGTGAGTGTGTATGTGTGATGAGGGGGTTGTACCAACCCCTGGGATCTGGTCTGTGATGAAACATTCAAGAGGAGTTGCCAGAGGAGTGTATTCAACACCAGGCTGTAAAATGAAGCTCTGGAAAAGCAATCTCCACTCACAGAGACCTATTGCTTTCATTACCACAGAAGCTCTGTGCATCAAAGGCTGTATTTTACTAAGACAAACGTTATGTCGCAATTCTTCGACGGTGGGAGGATCTAAATGCCCATTTGCATACCTTACACATGCATGCTACTGCACAAAGTGCAGAAACATTACTGGAATCTTCTTATTTCATTCTGAGGCTATCATACATTATAAAGCGTTGAGCTTGTACAGTGTGCTCATCCCACACATATTAAATGAAGATAAATAGATTGCATTAATTGTACAGTATCTGTGCTAAAGCCACTGATTAATGCTACTGTTTGCTGATTCAGACTCTGTAATGATTTATGAGCACTTTTACAGCTGATAATTTCCAGCATCCACATTGTACGTGGAAATATGAATGTGAGTGTACATGTATGCGCGCAGTCCTCGCATGCACATACTGGACACACAAGCAGGGAACAGAGAGCGAAGGTCCATGCGCGTGTGTTTGTAGAGGTGAGTGAGGGAGCAGTCAGCGTTTGTTTAGCTAATCAGGCAAATGAGTGTCATAAAGCAAGCCAGAGGCAGGAGGGGAGCAGAGAGCGAACAGAGGAAACCCACTGAGGACAGAGTCTCCCCCTCTGGGAATACACCACCCCACCCACGTCCCACACATAACATTTCAGCAATTAAACATTGACTGATGCCCTGACTGATCAAGGTTACTGGGCCAAGGTGAAGCCCAATGAACAGTGTCACATTGCTTTATGGTTCCTGTCCCATAGGTCTCCCTCTGCATGGACCCGACAGCGCACTAATGCACTCTGTACATTGAAACTGTTCTCATCAGAAAAACATCAACATTGGTTCTGCTTAAAACGGCCAGTGCTTTTGTTTTATATTCAACAGCAAAAGTCAAACTAGCGTGGCGATGTTTTACAGTATTGACATTAAAAGTGTTGGTATGGATGGATGGATAATGGTACAAAGCACGCCTTTCCCCTCCCCTAGGTCTAATAAGCGTGTGATTTTGACACCAGGGATTGTCAGTTTGCATCCTGCCTCCTTGGCCCAGTAGATGTTGGTTTATTTTAGCTATGATGTTGATCTCTCCTAATTATCTCTCTCCAGCCTTATCAATATATCTGTATTTGTACCTAACCATAGGGAAGGCATAAATAAAATAAAGAGCTGCGGAGCATTCATGTGGGTCACTGATTTTGTCATTTAGGTATGAGGAGTTTTGAAGTGGGAGAAGCTATTTCAGTAGCCCCTGGTTCTGGAAGTAAAAGCCTCATTCATTTTCTCTGTATGAAATGAGAGGTGACTCACAGTTGGTGCACTTTCATGGCTTAAGCCTTGCCCACACTAAAAGATTTTTCAAATCTTAACCGATGTTAAAAATGTGAGAGACCCCACATGTAACTGCATGTACTGATACATTTACCAGTCCTGTTCCTATTGTGTGAGGAGAGCCCAACAAAGCTCAGCACACAGTAACAGAATCCATTCACAAACAACCAGAATCTGCCAGGGTGGACTTCTGAGCAGATCCAGAATGTAAAAAACACTCTTAATATACCTCACACAACAGGAAAATCTGGTGAGATGATTTTTATAACCATCAAAAATATCCGGGCTTTGCTGGCAATTGCAGAGAGGAGTGAATCAAGCCCAAAATTGGCCTGATTCTCATGTAGTGTGTCTGGCTTTAGTGCACATGGCAAAATAGAATAGAAAAATTAGAAATCATTTGGTTATTTGATAAAAAGTTAAATGCACAAGCCCGTGTACATAAAAACAAAGTAGTAGTGAGAAGAATTACGACTCCCGAAGTGCACTTTGGTAAGAAACATCCAGTCACACAGCTTAAGATTCTTCTACATACATATGCATGTACAAGATGATGTAATGATTACATTTACGTAATCACTACATCATCTGGGAGATAGTGTTTCTATATTGTGTGACGTAGAGGATGGAATTGAAAGAAAATTCAGGATGGTGAAAATGATTTTTGGAACAAGCAGCTCGTTCATTATCGCAGCTCTATTAAACTAAGGTAAAGGACATTAAACACAAGGCCAGAATTGTGACATACTGTGTTTAGGTGTTGGTAGATCTTTGTGAATGCACGTGGAGGTAGTGAACATAAATACATCTCTCTCCCTGTTTCAGAGCATGCGTGTTGTTGTGTTCTGTCTGCTGCCAGGCACACAGACCAGATCCCAAAGGAGAGATGCAGGTTAATCAGACATGTTGCTCTGAATTAGAGCTTCACAACCTGTCACCACCACCGCCCTCGCCGATTTCCTCAGCCTGCCGTCTTCCATTCGGCGCCTTTTTGAGACCAAGTTGCTCAGCAGTAATGGAGATAACTGCCGTGTAATGGACTTTTTTTGTCGTATCCACTGGTGTCAAAGCTATGTGGGTTCCCTGTGACATGGCTATTGATTCCTGATTGGGCCTGCTCACCAGAGAGGTTAGAGAGATAGGGACAGAGATGGAAGGCCAGCCCCAGGGCTAATGGGCCAAAGGGGGAAGGCTGAAGGGTAGGACCAGGCCAGGATATACCTCTTCAATATCAGTCCCTTGGAGCCACACTGTCCTTTAGGTAAATGACTCATTTCATTATAATGATTTACTGGAAACCCCTTCCTCTGTCCGCCTGTCATTGCCTGACTTTTTAGCAGTCTATTGCTCTCTCTTGTGCTCTCCCATGCTGTTTTATTTTCTCTTGTTCCCCCTCCCATCCCTCTCTCCACTAGCCTATCACAGAGAGGGTCATAACTCAGGTCAGGTCTATAAAAGCGTCAGGATGGCAGCATGCATGGACCTTGCATTATAGGGTCAGCCTGGACTTCATTACCACAATTAGACTGAGGTGCTAGTGGCCGGCTTAATGGGTGACTGCTCAACCCATTTGCTACTGTGTATTTCTTTTACCACCGAATGATTGCAAACCACAAAATGCTGCAAGCTTCCATTAGACAGCCTGTTCTAAAACACTCTGCGAGTGCCGCCATGTTCACTGCCAAAAACTAGCACCAAAGAATGATTGCAGTAGAGCACATGAGAGCCAAATTGATATGTAACAGAATGTTGCTGCCGGAAAAGAGAAACAAGCTGTAAATTACAGTCGGCGGCTTTTTTTGGGAGAATTCGGGCTGGCAAAAGTTTCAGAGACAATAGCCTCGACTAAATAAATAAATAAATAAACAAAGCTAAGCCTAATCTAATATGTGAAAGCTTGTCAGAGGAATGGGGGGCTCAGGGGGGAATATTGTGCATGTGAAAGGCAATTGGAGGATTAGAGTGAAAGGCCAGACAGGGAGAGAGAGAGTGCAACATAATAAAGGCAGAGCAGCTGTTCAAAAGAGGACAAGAGTGGAGGAGAAAAGAGAAGGAAAGAGTGGGAGACAGGGAGCCTGAGAACGTGGAAGAGAGAGAGATTGCGGGAAGACTGGAGACTGTATTTTTAGGAATTAAAGATTTATTGAGTGGCGAAAGAGCAGAAGCAAAGAGAGAGAAGGAGAGTGGATTGGAGAGAAGAATGGATATAGGTGATCATTTTAAAAAGGCCGGAGTGGAAGCATTTTTGTCCTTGTCATTTTAATCTGGGGTTGGACAGCACATCTCAATCAAGACGATGGAGGCAGAATGAGCAGGCAAACAATACAAACACCCACACGGAAGCGGATATTTCAGTGGGGTTTCTCATACCCGTTCTTAGGCCTCTAAATGAGTCGCTGGAGTCAGAGATTGACCTCCCTGCTGCTAGGATTCTTCATTAATTCATAGAGCAGTGGACTCGGGTGCTTTCAGTGCACCAGGTGTGGCCTTGAACGATGCCTGTTAAAAAAAGACCTCATTTCCATTCTGGGGACTTTAAGCACTTAGGCTTGTTATGCCCAGGAGGGCAGTATGGTGCGGTATGGAGTAGAGCAAGCAAATCAGTGTGTGAACCAAGGCACTATGACTCACACTGCTTAAAATTGAACAGGAGCATGGGTGCTATGGCCTCCCTCCCTCTGAGTTGCTTTGGTCTTTGTTACTGACTAGCAAGGTGACTGACTTTTAGCACTGCCTGGGTAACTGATTTGTTGGCTTCATCTGGCCAGTCCGGCATAAAGAGCACTCCCCTACTGACCCCCCTCAATAAAATGGTAGCATTAATATGCACCAGCAGTGTTGCCCCTATCCTCTTTAGCACCTAATCAGACTTTATTCAGATTTGCACAGCTGTAGTTCATGTATTATGCAGCATTAATTGCTACTTCAATAGTCATTAATAAAGAGTTGGCTGGCCTCTGAATAAGCGATGATGCAGGAGGATGATGAGGTGTGTGAGCGACAGAGGGCAGGAACATCGCCTGTCATCTCCTACAATCCATGCCCTTCAAATGGTTATTTATTTCCTTATTGTGTGCCATATTATGATGTCAACAGGGACGACAGCGTCAAACATAATTATAGCAGTGGCGGCTTTGGTGAGCTGACTTTCAGTTTGAAAAGTTTTTGAGGTTTGCAGGGGGCCCTGAGTGCCCTCTGTTGAAAATTCTATTGAAATATTTGTTTGCACGGCTCAGTGGCATTTAATCTCCTGTTGTTTATCAGTTTCCGCTTGATTTATTTCTTCACCTTCGCCTATTTATTGAATTTAATTACACCTCAAAACCCAATGCAAACCTGCTGCTGTTAAGGGCTGAGAGAAGTGGGGATGAAGGAGGAAAGGGGAGGAGGATGGGGAGCGATGTAAGGTATAAACCATGACTCAGACAAATGGCCTACACTTTCCAAAGACATACAGTATGTGCCCTCTTTCATTTAAGCAAGCTCACATGTAGACAAACACACACATAGACGCACACAAATTAGCTGCGGAGGTCAGTAAATCAGCCCAAGAGCGGTCCAGTAAGACACACATCCTCTAAAATCCTGGCAAATGATCTGCAGTCTGTCTGCGGCCTCACTGACCACATAAAATATCGGCCAGTTAATTAGGTAGTAATTGCGCAATGTGCTCTCCTTTTTATGTGCCATGCATTGGGCCATAAAGAGGCCAGCGTGAGGATGGCAGGGAGAGCGGGACACCGAGGTGCGTGCTATAGCATCAGCCCATTTCAGGTCTACAATATGGCCAGAGGTCACATATATTTCTTTTTTGAAGGGGAGTGGAAGAGGCCCAACCCCCTGCTGTATGTCTCTGCAAGGGCTAATGGAAGAGGCAGTCACCTTAACAGGCTGGGTGCCTTTCACTCTCACTGTTGTATCAATATGATATAATAAGTCATATGCTGTGTCTCAAATCAGATACTTCTGTTTGTACTCTCACCTGCAGTACACTGTACACTATGTACTTGTGTAGAGCATGAATTTTGACAGGGTAGTGTCTCAGATCAAACATGGCTGTTGTGCACTTAACAGAAATGATGGTCGACAGCTATTATTCTTCTGCTCGGTGATTTACAACGAGGCAGAGCATTATCGGCAGCTTTTGACTATGTTTGTCACTGGCCAAAATATTTGCTTGTTAAATCTACTTATTGTTCACTTGTATTTTTCTGTATTTATTTGTTTATTATTGTAAATATAAATGTGCTTTATTGGCATCTTATTAATGTCTTTGGCTGATACTGGCGGCATTATCACCAGCTGATCTGCCAAATTTATAGCTGCCACTTTTTGCAAATATTTACAACTTGTCAAACATCTGTCCACAAATCTAATATTGAAATCAATTTAACACACATAGACACCAAATGCCACATATGCCCATAGACCTTACAGCTTCTGTTAGCCAGCCAACAAGCTAACTTTATATATATTTATACACTTCTATGGTGTCACTGAGTTTTGCCATGCATCTTTCAAAATAGCAAGTGTAAGTGCACAAGTGTCAGATTTTAGATGCAGCAGTAGTTTAGTGTGTTACATTGACAGTGTCTCTTTCAAGGTACCTCAGTTTGTTTGAACTCGCATGTCAGTGGAGAACCTGAGATTTAGACTCGATTTTGAAGGGTTAGATTTTTGGATTCTAGAAAGAAATGAAAAGACCCACAGAGATACCAGTGTAGGCACAGAGTTGAAGATTGAGGCATCATGTCGAGCAGGTCGTGTTCACCTCTAAACCTTCACTCTGCTTGACTTTGTGCTTGTAGAAGCACAAAACTTCCAGACAAGATTCTTTGTACATATTTGCTGAATACAGCAGAGAGCTGAGACGATACAGCAGAGACTACGGAGCAGGCTGCTGGATTAATTGTGCTCACTCTCCACCAGTGATTGAATGAGTGTGGACAAGGTCATCGGGTTCACATATTAGAGAAGGGGACATGCTTTATGCTTTTAACTGCAGGAATGTAAAAGGATTGTTTTGATGATGGTGATGACGATATGTGTGTGTGTGGTTAAACTGAAGTTCATATGGTCAGAGCATGCACAATATATGTTCACATGACATCTCATTCTGTGTATTTATGTGTGAGTCTCCATGTGCTTATGTATCCTCAGGTTAGTTTATGTGTGTGTGTCTGTGTATGTGTGTGTGTGTGTGTGGGGCTCAGAGCCACAGGGCTATGTGTGTATGTATGTGAGTCAGTGCTGTGTGCTGCCGTGCTGCAGGGCCAGCAGCACACAGCAGCGAGACAGAGATGTGACAGTGATGGCTCCTTAGCCCCGGGCCACAGCTGGGAGGCCTGAGACACACCCACGCAACTGACCTTCACTGTCACTACTGCAGCAAACACACACACACACACACACACACACACACACACACACACACACACACACCATGAGCCATGCACTCATATGGGTCCATGTAGCTGTAGCAGTTTGTATGTAGCACAAGTACATGTGGTGGACACATGGGGGCGCGCACACACACATGCGCGCGCGCGCACACACACACACACACATATTCTGCTCGTTTTCCACCTACACTCTCCGCTTTTTCCTCCTCTGTTCTCCCCTCCTCTCAGTGAGTCAGAGCTTATCAGGCAGGGCACAATGATTCACCACCAGTGTGAGTAAGCTGCTTTCTGCATCCAGCTCTGTCTCTCAGACCAGCTCCATATACTCATACTTCATTATCATCCATACCCCCCCCCCCGACCCCAACCGTTTCATCTCACACCCCCACACTCATTGTCTCGCTTCCAGTGTGGCTTTCTCCCCCCTCAATGGCATCCTTAGCCTCTGCTGCAGTCATCACACTTTCGACGAGACTTTTATTTATCTTTCATTTTTCCTCTTCTATTTTGCACTTTACAACATGACACCTGCAGCAGTTGCTATTATCCAAGATGATGAGGAACAAGGTTTCTGACTCGAGGATGCTGTACTCAGGTCTCCACAAGGTTAAAATGACTCTCCTTGGCCTCCTGGCATCCCTATAAATATTTATGCCTGGGGTGGTGAGCCTACAGGTCGTCGCATTGTGTGCTTGGTTCCTCTGTCAAATCAGTTGTCAAAGTGAAGCATGATGTGCATAAGTATGCATCAGGCAGATGGGGAAAATTATACATTTAAGTTGGACAGCTACAGCCATGCACTTCTGAACCCACAGGCTTCAATATTTAAAGTGTCACAGTAGACTTGGGTCCATTTCCGGTTTTGTCAGTCCAGTGTAAAGGTTTAAATAAGTTTGATGTTACGCAAGCTATGACACATTGAAGAGTAGTCTACATCAGCAACCTGTGCTGACGGCGTCACAACCCTAAATCCAACTTGTATTGCATTTGTTATAAGCAATATGGCAATTTAATAAACAAAGTATTATGTTTTTGTGATTATAAATGGACTAATGGAGCCACTGGTGTCTGACGGGCTGTGTAGAAATTACCGCCAAGCTGAGCACCGGCAACATGAAGTTCACATTTCAGGAAAGTTGGGAGGGAGGACAAGTGGCACATTTGACATGTAATTGTTTACTAGGAAGTAGTGTTGTGTTGTTCGCCAACGAATCGTTCAAAAGAACGAATCTGTTGAGTGAACGTACTGAACTGAATCACTTCCGGAACTGATTCGTTCATTTCTCAGTTCAGTTGAGCTCAGCAGCGAGCATGCAGGCCGGGAGTGGAACTGCCGATTCGGCCCGTGCGTACGATGAATCACTCGCGAGTCGTGAGGCAGCCGGGTGCAGGGAGGGACTGCTTATTGCATGACGAATCACTCGGTGAATGAATCACTCGGTGAACGAATCACTCAGTGAACGACGTAACCTTGATTCCTGAGTGATTCAAATAATTTCTTCTCAGCGATAGCACTTTCATAGGGCAAGTTTTCTCCAAGCTAACGGTGAATGTAGCCAGGAGTCAAGCCACATGAACACAATCACACACCTCCCCATTGTTTTAACAGACTTAGTTTCCAGATAAACAAACATAAAACGTTAGGCTGGCCAGTAATGAGACTCACCAGTGCAGGGCAGACGCAGCAGCAGCAACGGAGAGAGACTGAGTCGGACTGCGCAGTGCACAGTCAGGGCAGTCAGGTGAACGAATCTTTTTAATGAACTGATTCTAGTGATTCAGTAACATCTAAAGAACTGCTTTGCCCATCGCTACTAGGAAGTAAATGTGTTTTTTGAGGGGATGAGACGATACATGTGAAAGTTTCTCTCAAGAAAACGAAAACTGCACCAGCATGAAATGGATAAAAGAGGTGTCCTAACTGTCCCTGAGTGATGCGATCTGGTGTTTTTTTGGACGCCATATTTCTATGTATTCCTATGTAACATCTGATTCATGATGTTGAAATTAGAAATTATCTACACAATACAGTCTTCAGTGTGATGTAGAGTGCACAGCTGATATTTACATGGTTTGTTTGCATGGTGTAATAGAAGTGCATATTTAATGCATTCAATATGGACAGAGAACTCAGATGTTTCGTGATGCAATGTGTAAATTGGACGCTCACTTGCTGTTGTGACACAGTGTCATTAAGTTCTACTCAGGAGAAACTGCTGAGTCAGCTGTGACACCTAGGGCTCTAGTTTCCCGGCGAGGCGCAGGGTGGCGCAGGGTGGCGAACCCCGCGCAGAGCTAGTTTCGAGCAGCACAACCCGAGGCGTGCTCAGTTTGGTAGTTTGGCAGACCGGGGTGCGCTGAGAAAGGTGTGGCGGTGCAGCAGGGGGAGGTGTCGACAGATCCAGCTTGGCGCAGTGACAGTTTCGTGCCAAAAGGCTTCGCCGAAGGTGCGCTAAAAACTCGCTAGCTGAAACCAGGTCTATTGTCAGCGCAGGCAGAGCGCAGCCGGTGTAGGGGAAGTTTGGCTNCTCCTCCCAGGCTAGCTTTGCATCATCAGCCCGTGGAGGTCTGCTCGCAGTTCCGTATATTCGGACACTGTGAGCTTGGACCTTCCAGACCAAAACATCAGTTTCCTCCTGAGAGAAGTTTGGCCGTGTGACGCTGCTGCTCTCTTCTGCCATGGCGAAATGAGTAAACTCTCATTACGCCTTCGTGTGGCGCATTTAAGGGCGAGGAGAGGGGCTCATTTGATTGGTGTGATGACCCACTCCACGCCTTCTCTCCTCCCTCTTTCCGACTTGCACAGGTAGGAGGGACGGTGGTGGGAAAAAGGAGTAGCTGTTCCAGCTCGCACGGTGTGCCAAACTTGCAAAATCTGCCTGGCCACACCCAGTTGGCGAAGCGCAGGTGCGCTGTGCCTCCGCCTCGCCCGGTCTCTGAAACTAGAGGCCCTAGTGCTAAAATTTGGTAAACCAGTCCAGTCCGGTATTTGGCGGTTCAACCCTATCTCACAGTTTCTGCCACTTCCTTTCTCATCTTTTATCGTTATTGTTGTTAATGACATTCATATTGATACAGTGTGTATCCTCTCAGTCACACTGTGTGAACCAGCACAGCTGGAGCAGACACTAGTGGAAATAATTCACACTGTGAAACCTTAATATGATCTCAGGCCATGTAAAATTTATCATATCCTGATTTACATTAAAAACCAGTCATCACTCTTAATATTGCATTAAACCACATCTCACTCAATAGTTCCGACTAAGCTGTTCATTCCATAATCCACCTCAAAATCCTGCTCTCACCCTTACACTGGCTGCATGTAGGAGTTGTAGTACATGTTGCCAAAATGTTGTGCTAGCCCATCCTCCATACCAGTGAATCCTTTGTTGTTGTACCATCAAACTCTGTTGTTATTGTGTTGTGGTAGCGTCACAGTATACTAAGAAGAATGCTAACAAGTGTTTTTTTTATGGTTAGTTACGCACAGCAGGGAAATATCTTTGATGGTACACAGAAGACCAGAGGAGGATCGGCGGTAATAGGGCACAGGAGAGGAGAACAGGTTTTAATGGGGCAGAAAAGAGGAGATATGTTTATGTATCTTAACCACAACAGTGCCATCAGTGACTCCTGCTCTTTCCTTGATCCACCATAACAAAACTAAAGACACGTACATGGATAACACGTTTCTCTTTGCCTTGTGTGCGTACATATGGGACATTGTGACAAAACATCTATTTTAATAAGCCATGCATTTTTAGTCCTCTGCTACTCCTTACATCTTGTTCTTTCTGAATAATAAGAATGGTGTGAAATAATTGTGCTTTTTTCAGTGCGAATCAACGTGTATGCAGGTATTCTTGAATCAAATGCTAATCTTGATTGCACTGACCTTCCCTGTTACATGTTATTGCTAATTATCTCAAGAGGATCCTTGAAACAGGTGAAACTGCAGTGAAAATACAAATTAATTACCTCACTTTAGTGGAGGATTTGTCTTGTTCTATGGAAAATAAGCTGTGAAGGATTACTGGTAGACCTGAGTTAAATACATTTGCAATGTAACCGTGTTTCAGCAAAAAGACAAATGAAGTATAGCAGAGCTGTAGAAATTACTTTTTCAGCTGAACACGTTTATATATTTAGGAAAAGGAGATTGTTCACACCTGCTGTATTGTTTGTATGTGTAAACCCACGTTTGCGTGTGTGTTTATAGCTTTTTGTATCATAAGAAAAGACACTTTCAGTTCAGTCAAGGGGACATACGGCCATTGTACTGCTGAGCAAGGCAACTGTCAGCCACATTTAAGCGGCACGTTATGTACTGCATTAGCGTATACAATACATGCTGGTTGTGCTTGTGTTTCAATGCATGTGTGTGTGTGTGTGTGTGTGTGTGTGTGTGTGTGTCACACAGTACATGCAACTGTCAGCACACTACAGCACTGTATATCAGGTCAATGCAGCACCATTAGATCTTTCTATGACATCTGATTTACAGGGGCTGTCAGCGAGCCCTGTGGGGTTCTCTTCTCTTCCTGGAATAACCTATACCTCCTCTGCAAAAAAAAAAAAGAAGCATCGAAACAAAAGACTTAAGGCTAAAGATGCATTATGTGTGTGTGTGTTTGCATGGTGAGGCAGAGCCCGGGGCAGAGAGTTCCTGCAACACGCATGATTTACACACTCACCAAGCCGAAGCTGAAGGAAAGAATTAGATAATTAGCTGCTGAAAATATCTCTGTGTGTGCAAGTGTAGTGTTTGTTTATGTGCATGTGTGTGTGTGTGTATGTGCAGCGGGGGGCGTGGTTTACACAGGATTTAAGATTGAGTGCATGTGTACCATTTGCCCATCCTCACTCCAGTGGTTGCAGTGAGCTGAAAAGGTGAACCCTCTGCCTTACTCCAGTTCTGATTCTGCTGGATTAGGGGCATGCTGTGTTTGGCGTCAAGCTTCAGCCATTCACAGAGCGCTGAGCAGTGAGGCTGGGGGTGAGCTTTTTGTTTGTGTATCCTTGCTGTAAGGATAATGATGTGATGAATGGAGAGAGGGAGAGAGTGGGAGAAAGAGAGAGAGAGATTTCAAGGCTAATGCCTGGGGGGATGTCAGACAAACCTGTGTATGTGTAATAACCACGGAGGTTAAAATGCTACACTGGCACTAGAGATGGCTGCCAAATATTTTGACATCCACTCTACCTCCTCCGCACAGCTGCTGCTGAGGTTGAGGAAGAGAGGGATGATTTACAGCGGAGAGAGAGAAATTGATTAATGTGAGTGAGAGGAGGGAGAGACTAGAATGTGAAAGAGTGTGGGCAACAGAGGTGTTGATGTACAGTCAGCAAGAGAGATAGGGAGAGAAAGAAAGAGAAAGCTGCCTGTTTGCCTGCCTGCAATGCCCGCCTGTCTGTCTCCCTTGATTTCTTTCTCCCAGCGCTCCGTGCCTGAGGATGCGTCCATAGTGCTATTTGTTTCAAGGTTGTTCTAAATGTGACTGATGTGTACAGCCAACGTGCTGTTTGCTTTGCTTTCCTTCACTACAGCTGCATGCAAAAAGACTGTCATACCATATTAAATGTGGCAGGAAAACACACAGCACAAATGATGCACGGACTTTTCAAACAGGGTAAGCCCAACCTCATACGAGGGTGACTGTTTAATGGCGTATTCAGAAATTTCTTCATCCTTGTAAGCTGTTGAACGCTGCTACAAAACTCAGTTATGGGCTGCGAGATAGGTCACTTGATGCACAGTGTTTATTACCAATTGAAATGGGAGGGGAAATTACTTTGCAGCATATAGGACGCTTTGTTTGTGTGTGTATGCATGTTTGCCTCTCTCTGTGTGCGATGCCGCCATAACCCCCCCAGGGGCTGTATATATAGATCGTGTGTCTCTCATCTTCTTTTTATTCCGGTGTGTATGGATAAATAACTCTTGTTCCCTTTAGATTAGCCGTGACCTTTTCACCTCCTCTATATGCACCTAGCAGGCCCTTACAACCCTTATCCCATGATTGCATTGTGAATCCTTCACAGTAACAAATGTCAACTTCATTGATTGGCCATCTTCGCCCAAAATAACAGACATCTAAAATGAGGGGGGCCGGCATGCAGCGGCCGCGGGGTCCCCGGGCTGTGCTGAAAACGTATGTCGTGAGAGATTGCAGAGAAAATAGAAAACCTTACTCATTAACTTCAAGTCCACAGCCCCAAGATTTCATGGATTAATCAATGCTAACCTACTTTATCAAAGACACTTATCTTCCACATACAGAAATCTATGCATGTCCCTGGCCAAGAGGTCGATAGCAGGAAATATTTCACATTGCCCACCCTTTTTCCATTACTAATTCCCCTTCTCTCTCCTTCTCTCTCTCCGTCTTCCTCAGTCACTGCATCTGTGTCTCTTCTTTTGCCTAAATGTCCTTGGGATTGGAGTGTGCGTGGAGAAGGGAGACCCATATCAGATAACTTATTGGTTCATTTTGCCCATCTCTTTCCAATAATGTGTAACATTACCAGTGTTATTAGATAGGAGATTAATGGTGCTTGGCCCTGCTCCTCCTCTTCAGGATGGGACATAGAGGAGAAAAGATAAAGGAGAGGGAGAGGGCGGGAGGGAGGTGAACAGAGAGGGAGAATGAGAATGAGTGAATCCTCTTTGACTCTGGAGGCCTTAATGTCTGACTTAGCCCTGTAGTTAGAGGGTCATTTCGTGGAGCTGACTGACAGACAGCAGGGCCCTGAACTTCTCTATCTGTTCCCCCTTTACCCCTCCATCCCTCCTTCTCTTCCCTCCCTCTCTATCTCTCCATCTTCCTGAGTACCACTGTTCAGCAGCCTTTGATCCTCCTGCTTCACATCAATCAATGCAGACAGCAGAGAGAAGAGAAAGAGCGAGTAGAAGGATGACTCGTCTTCCAAATGCTTCAGGTGCTGTCTCTGCCATGTCAGGCAGAGGTCTGATGCTCTGTTTATTTATGCACTTATTTATGTATTTATTAGGCAACGCTGCTCCCCTTCTGTGCTCCTGTTTTCCCCTCCGCTCCCTCCGAGGCCCAAATAGGCAGACGGCAGGGGGCTGTCAAGTTATTTGATTTTACTAGGGTCATATGGCCGTAAACAGTGCTGATGTTAACAACCAAACTGAATAGGGATGCCTCCTTATCTCTACTGCCTTTTAAATCTCAGTGGATTTTCTGTCTCCCTCTGTATTTCAGTTCGCTTTCTATTTTCTCACTTTATCCCTTTCTTCTCTACTTTCTCCTCTCATTTCCCCCAACTCCCCTCTCTGCTCCCTCTCTCTGTTGTATGGAGTAATAACTTGCTCATTATTGGATGTAAGAAATATCTACTAAGAGATTATGCCAGATATAAAAAGCTCACAGGTGATGGGAGTCAGAACCTCTCTGCATCCCTAATGAGGCCTGGGGATTGCAATGCACGCTCCACAGAGAGCGAGCATCCTCCACTAGCCCTGCACTGAGGCCTAACTCAGCTTAGGGAGAGGCAACTCGGCCCAGCTCAGCTCAACTCGGCCCGGCTCAGTTCAGCTCTGCTTGGCCTTGGCTTGTGTAATTAATGTATTTGCTGCAAGCTCATCTGCTGTTGGTCTGTCAGTCATTAGGGCTCGGGAGTTTTGTTGCAGCGTTGCTGTGTTGCTGTTTGCCCCCTGCACCTCTGGCCTTCCCTCATCTGCTCACCTCCACTGCTTAGTTGTGGGGAATGAGCTACTTACCTCTCTGGAGCTCTGTCAACTGCACGCAGTACATTTTTCCTCTCATTTTTAGTCCGCCATCGCGCCTGCCAAGAACTGAGAAAAGACTGCCAATTATATCCAAATACATTGCTCGCGCTCTCTGTTCCAGGCTTTGGGTTCAGAATGTAACTTATTATTGTTTCAGGTTTATTAGGCTATGGTCTTGCTTTATTTGCTAGTCTCCTGTTAGTCTCCTGTCAATATTTGCTGAAGTTGTGTGGCCAAATTTTTATTGTATCAAGCATTTAATGGGATTCTGTGCATGTGGATGGCTGTTGTAGTATATAAAGTATATGTGCATATGGATGCTTGTAAGGCTATGTATCCAAAAGAAACAACTCCTGGGGGTCATTTTGTTCTGTAGCATAACAGGAATTGTAATTATTTCCTTTTTAAAACTTTTGGTGTTATGGATAGAGGTTGTGGCAAGTGACAATCTATTAGAGATGCTCTTAACATTAAAGCAAAAAATAAAAGAAAGAAAGCATTAAGGTAAATAAGCAGGAAACAAGTGAAAGTAGTGAATCGCTCCGCCAGTGTGCTGCTTGTATGAGAAAGTGGGAGCAGGAGAGGAGACAAGGAACATCTTTGCCCACCACAGGAACAGCGAAGGGCAAATGTTTGAATCATTTAAAACTCCAGAGACGGGGATCTGTTACAGTGGCCAATGGCAACAGGGTCTGTCTGTTGGAGCGCATGGCACGCCTTGGGCCATCACTCCTCCTCTCTGTCCCTCCATGTCTCAACCTCTCCATTGCTTACACTTAATTGCTACGGAAGAGGGAGAAGACAGGTAGCAGTGAGGAAGTGTTGAGGTCCACAGGAGGAAAAATAGTGAATAGTAAGAGAGAAAGAAATTTAAAAAGAAGTGGAGAGAAAAGGGCTGACGAGATTAAGTGAAATAGTGAGGTGGAGTTTGAGATTATTGGCTGGCCTACAGTGAAATGTGTTTTAAAGGCACACACATACACACACACACACAGACACACACACACACACAGACACACACACTCAACTACACTTTTTTTAGGCATCTAGCAGCCTTTATTTGGTGTTTGTTACCCTCTTTGACCTGTGGGGACTATTAAATGTCACTCCCCTTTAAGTGAAGAAGAAAGACAACTTCACCTAACTTCGGAACACCGTTAAAGGTCAGACATCGCTGTGGTGACAACCACTGCTATCAACACACACACACAGCAGAAAAAACAAACTTGCAGGTACAGACTAACTAACATTTGGCTCTCCCTCCCCTACAGTCCATCTCTTGTTTTGTCTTTTTGTACATTTCTTCTGTTTCTGCTAATGTGAGATTGGCCAAAGGTTTGCCGATGGGTGGGTGTGTTTTTTCTTAAAGGTGTCACTTGGGATATCAGATATCGATTGTGATGTTTTTATTAAAGGAGCGTGTTTTGTGAGAGAGAAGCAGCTCTGGAACAAGAGGCACTCGCAGGACACACCGTCACATCCACTCTTGCTCCCAAGCTGATGAGAATTAATGCACTGTCTAATATTCAATGAGTGTGTGTACCTTTGTGTGTGTGTGCTAATAGATATGTGTTTTATGTGTGGGTACTGTGTGTGTACAGTATGTGTTTCCTATATTTGTGCGTGTGTGTGTGGGAGAGCACCTACTTTTAAGTCACAGCACGTCAATTTATTAGAATTTGTTTGCCTGGCCCTGAAGTCTTCATTAGGCAGTCGCGAAGCACACAGAGACGGGGCTGCAAGGTCGCCATCCGGCAGGCCAAATGAAGATGCGGCCCTCAATTTAGCAACTCTTTGGGGAACATCGCACACACGTATCCACACACCATTACATGCATGCACATATAGACTTATATTGTGCTGCTTTCCACATAATTCTTCTTGCAGTCTCTATTAGACATGAAATGGTAAGAACATTTGCTATTACAGAGACCAGAATTATCACAGTAGTCAGTACTATCAGGGTATTGAATATAAAATGTGCGTAAAAAGTACTAATGGCTGTCATATTCTGGTTAGTTGGTCGCTTGGTCGGTCGATATGCTCTTGTCTGACCAAATTCTCGTTAGTGGGACTGTTGCTGGTGTTATTTTAGTCAGGCTGTGTGCCCACCAAAGCATTTCTTTTCCTAGCTGAAAACAGCAGCTGTATTGTTCAGCGCTTTAAGATGTCCTGTGTGATGGTTGATCTTTGTGGTATTTGTCCCACCCCTTCTCTACTGTGATTGGACAGCTGGTGGTATTGACGAGCCATGTTTCAACTCTTATTTTTAATTGGAAAACAGAAAATGTCAAATAATCACAGAAGACATTCAGTGTCGCATTTATCATATGGATTTATTTTACCAAGTCTCTAAAAAGACACAGCAGGTCAAGGCTGGATTATAAAACTTCTGAGAGGGATATGATCACACCGAAGCCCTCGTTGGAGCGGCAGGACAGCTAACGTTAGCTTCTGGGCTAAAAATATAAGTCTCTCTATCGCATGCAGCGTTATAGAGATAGTTAATGTTAATAACGTTATGATGTATACGATATCGTCAACCCCTAAGTGAACTTGAATGCCAGATTTTTCTCATCAGTCCTTTTCAAGGCTTGTTGATGAGACAGACTTGTGCATACAGTTCAGCTGAATGCTCCCGGCAACACAGGGAGCGGTTTATTTTCAGATAATATTACAGTGGGTATCACATTTAATTTTCACTTGAGACATTCCAATTGCCCGAACACAGAGTCAACTTTTTGTTAATATCGAGCTCTGTGACAGGAAAAAAAAATGCTAGGGTAGTGGTGTCGACCAAGATTTTCTTTGGTTGATTACAGCCCTAGTTTCATCTCTACTCTCCCACTGCTCTTTAGTGTCCTTGTAAAACAGAGTAGCTCTGAAATAGCAATCAAGCACACAACTAGCTGAAAATACTAAGTGACACTAAAATCTTTGTCATCTGTATTTTTACATGATGAAGAATGAGTTTTCCAGTTGATCTGCCTGTCACTGGATGCTGCACCAGTGGCAAAATGATGCTTTAATTTGGTGAAAATGAACCTGATTTCATATTCATCCATGCTCATCATTATAACTATTCATGCTAAGGATATCATTGCCGAGTGTATTTGATCACTTCACTACAAACAGTCCTCCCAGACGGCTTTGTTGTATCTTCCTTTGCCCATTAAGCTGTTCATTAAAGAACGGCCTTGTCTGGGCCTACAGGGTGTGTGTTGTGTGTGTGCGCATGTGTGCTTGTGTGTGTGTGTGTGTGTGTGTGTGCGTGCAGGTGCATTAATGTGGGTACAGTTTGTGTGTGGGACGTGCTTGCAAATGCATGTTTGTGTGTATAAGCGGGAATGTGTATGTACATTTGTGTGTGTGTGTGTGTGTGTGTGTGTGTAAGGCTTTGTGTAGATACATGAGGGAGTGTGTGCATGTACTGTATGTTTGCATCTCGCCCCATTATCCACGCTTTGTGGCACTGTGAGTGGGGATGCATATTTGTTTCTGTCAAGGTTAATAAATGAAGAAATCAAGGTGAGTGTGTCTCAATCCAGACACAAAGACACTGGGAGGGGGGATCAGACACCCAGCTGGTACCCCTGAAATTTTAATTAGGCCCTCTCTTTATTTCCCCTCCACAGCCAGACATTGTGGTTGAGTGTTCAGACAATCAGTGGAACTATTTTCTCCCTCAATATTACCTAAGCCAGTGATGGGATACTGGGGAGCTGTGGGTTTGAGTTTAAAGGCAGCTCCACACCACACACACACACTCACACACACTGACACACCTTATTTCCTCCCATCTCCCACTCACTCAGTCCCTATCCTCTTTGAAGCACTCATGGTTTATTGTGTTAATAGTTCCACTGTGTAGTATCATTGTGGTTTACGTGGAGCGTGCAGAGTACACAACTGTGTACTGTATTCAGTTCATTGGAAACATGCACGGGCAGGGCCTGCTGGGCGATATGCAGAAAATCAAGTATCACCATATTTTTGACCAAATATCTCATTATTAACATTGCAGTGGTATAGTAGGGTTGACTTTTGGTGCTTTCACATAATATTTACACAATGAGATTTTTGATAAATAATCATCTGTAATGTGGATATAATGGCCAAGTAGGTAAAGGCAAATAATAGAACAGCAAGAACAGTTTAGTAAGTTCAGAAAATGACTTCTATTTACTGTAATGCAGCCTTTAAAACCAGGAAAGGACAACATTTAGATATTACCATAACCAAAATTGAAGATGATACCTAATCTCATATCATGATGTCGATATAAGATACATTAATTGCCCAGCCTTACATGCACGTTTATAGCCAGCCATTTGGATATTGTACCAACATTTGGCTCTTATTAATTTTCAACACTGGTAATGCGTATGTGGAGTGTAAATATAAGAATTCACACTGTACTAGGGCTGGGCGATATGGCCAAAAAAAAAATCTCAGATTTTTTCACAAAAAATCCGGTTCACGATTTAAATCGATTTTTTCCCCCTCCTAGTTAAAAAAAATATATATTTGCGGCCTGGTAGCACCTAGTTAAAAAAAATATATATTTGCGGCCTGGTAGCACATACCTGGGGTCCAAAGCTTTCAGCATATGAATAAACCCCAGCTTTTCCACGGTAGCCTATATATGGGCACCATATCTCTTGCAATATACATGGCGACTGCATCTGTGATCGCTTTCCACCGGACCCCTTTCTTACCATACGGCAGTGTTTCCCCTACCATTATATTGGATCACAACAGAAGTCATTTAAGGTTACCTTTCCTATAGAACAGGTCTATATCTTGTCCTTTTATTAAACAAGCTAAATAGCCTTATGTTACAGGCTGAGCCTGATGTGTGTGGCTTGTGTGTGTGTGGAGTTGTGTATGTGTGTAGTTGATGTTGGAGGTATGAGACGTTAGTGCGCTGGGTGTGGTGTGTGACGTCAGACGGATGCGCCCCAGGAAGAAAGTGAGGCATGTGCTATGTTGTTTACATCGAGCAGCCACAGTGAAGAAGCCTACGCAGTTCTGCATGCTGTTTTTGAGTTATTTCCCTCTATGTAAACGTCAGACACTGATGAGAGAGGCTGTGCATCATCCCTGCAGTGCTGAAAATAAAGTGCCGTTCTTTAACGCAGACAAAGTCCCGTTGTTTGTGTTGTTGCCACAACGAGCTAACACAAGCTAAAGGAGCTAATGGTCTTCGGAGGTCCCTTCACTACGGTTCGGGGGTCTGCCAGCTTGGCGTTGGTAACACTTATTCATCTTATTTACACAACGGCATGTCATTTATGTCCCTACACGGTGCGCGTCTAAAATCCTCCTCTGCTCTCTGTGTCGCGCACGGCGGAGTTCGGCCCTGATGCGTGCGCACACACACACACACACACACACACACACACACACAGGTGAGCACAGACACAGACACAAGTGTGCACACAAAAGTGCCGAAGAACTCGTTCCCTTTCTTGAGAACGAGTCCTTCCCCGCTCACTGCCATGTTGTTTGTGTATCAAGCACGCGGGGGGGAGGGGGGAGCCCACTCTGAATTACGAGAGCCCAGCATGGAGCGGTGGTGGCGGATTTTAAATAGAAACTCAATTTTCATTAAAACAAATTGGCCTAAACTGCAAATTCGAAGTAATCGATAAAATCGATTTATCGCCCAGCCCTACACTGTACGTAACATCCACATGTTACTTGGTGGCATGTTAGCCACTACAGTTGCCCTGTTTGTTCAAGAGACTTTCACATAATCATTTGTTCTTGATCTGGGGAATAGAAGATGTCTTGGAAACAAACTATTTTCCCATTTAATTATGTTTGTGAGTGTATGATGCACTGACTTGTGTGTGTATTAGGGCTGTCACTTTTTCAAACAATCTAGGTCGAACGAATTTAAAATGACCCATGATTCGTTCGAATAAATTCGAACCACAGTCGCGACTAATAAGTAAGTGGACCTGGCAACTCTGCCTCCGCTGCCTCAGTCGGGTGGTAAGCTAGCAGGTGAGCCCACAGGTTTGTTGTCGCCGAAGAGTGAGACAGCTGCTTTTTACAAAGTCGACAAACAGCCTTATCTTTGTGCGTGACCCAAAATACTTCCACACGCTGCTTCTTGTTTTGGTGTCGTGATTGTCCACTCAGGATGGCTTTGCTCGCTATTGTCCACCGTTTTCGTAGCAAAACAACGCATTAACATTAACTGCAGCCGACATTTTGAACAGATAATTACAGCTCGAACATGAACTTTTCACCCCATGTCCAAACGAATGTCTGAAACTCGAATAAAAAGTGACAGCCTTAGTGTGTATGTTTACCCATTTCATCTTAACTCATCATTCCGGTTTCAGTGTGTAGGATTAAATGGCATCTAGCGGTGCAGAACTGAAACTTTATAAGTGTGCCATGTGTAAAGGAGAACTATGGTGCGTGACACAAAAACTAAAATGGCCCTATCTAGCACTATTGATTTATTTGTCCATTCTGGGCTACTGTAGGACAACATGGCGGACTCCCTGGAAGAGGACCTGTTCCGTATGTAGATATAAACAGCTAATTCTAACGTAACAAAAACACAATGATTCTTATTTTCAGGTGATTATACATTAATGAAAACATAGTTAGAAGTATTATATACCATCTCTGCTGATAGATGCCCCTACACCTCACACACTGGACCTTTAATGTCACGTTGTGTGATAGGAGTACTCAGACTAAGGTCAGTTTATTGGGGAGTGCATACTTTCTTTGGGACCATTTCTTGAGAATTAAACTTTAATGTAATTAAGCTGTTCTTTGCTTTTGGACGTCTCGGATGCCCTTCAAGCACAGTCGACCCGTCCAGTTTAATTTAAGAACAACTGCTGTACCACACCACAGCACGGTCATTAGCATGTAGGCACACGACTGCACGCACATGTTTATTGGTTTAAGTTATAATTAATAATTGTACCATGGAGCATGGCAGTGTGTGTTTTGCTCGTATGAAAATGGCCTCAAAACTGCACATTTTAGATGCAAACAGCTTGTTTAGATGTGTGTGTGTGTAAGTGTGTGTGTGTCCAAACAAATCAAATTTATTAGCCACTGTTCCAGTGTGATGTGATTTTATTGCCTTGGCAGTTGGGAAGGAATTGGAGAGCAGAGTGAATATAATAGAGAGGAAACTATGAGAATGGTAATGTAGTGCAGCGTGTGTGTGTGTGTGTGTGTGTGTGTGTGTGTGTGGCATTTGTGTGTGTGTGTCTGTCCATAACACTCTTGGAGGTGTTTTCACTAGCTGCAGAATGGTACTTTATGTGTTGGCTCACTACTGTGCGAAAAATGGTACATCCTCCTAATAGTAACCCCAGAAACTCTTTTAGTCCTTATTGATGACTTCCCACACACATGCGCACACACACACAGGCTTACACCCGAGATCTGGCACAGGCTGATAAAGTTTTTGAAAGTTGTCTTTGAATCATCTTCTATGGGATTATCATCATACTTTGAACAGATCTCGGGCCAGGCTGTGGGGCACGTTCAGATCTCTCTCTCAGAAAGGAAAAAGGAGCGGAAGGAACAAGTTTATTAAAAGGTATTTCATTTTCACAACAGAGATGCAAGACTCTCCTCTGTATCTCTGCCATACTTTGTATACGTATACGGCAGATGGAACTATTTCATCACATTAATTATTTACTCAACGTTAATCCAAAACAGCTCAGTCCAGAGAACCAAATTAGATCTTCCCACATATTTCAGCTTTCAAGACTAGACATAGATAAAAGACGCACTCTACATGAAAGATAACTTAAAGATTTTGATAATGAAATCGATGCATCATCAAAGGCGTGTCTTTCATGAATTAGTTATGACAAATAAACATGACTCGCACACTATGCAAAATATAAAAGCTGTGCAGCACTATATATATAAAAGCTCACTTTAACGTGTCCAGGACTGTCAGTTAGAGAGCTAAGAAGTAATTCTCAAGGTTTTTGGGCGGTCACTATGTGTGATGAGATGCTCTTACAGGAAACTTGGCGCCTGTTTTTGCATATAGGCAAAAAGAGCAGTAGTGTCAGCCCCATCTGTCACTGCCAGATGAGAAGAGTAAAAGTTATACTGCATTACATCATAGTACAGAAATTACTGTTGGTAGATAAATGAGTACGTCTCTATTTGGAAATAGATTTCTCTTCTGAGTACCAGTGCAAAGGAGTGAGAATCCTTTGTGCTCTTATTCTCAGGGACTGACACCAAAACCTGCAGATACCCATTGATGTTTTTGAAAGCTGAAAACTTTCCTCCCATTAAACATCATTGTAGCTGCACTGAAGAGAATCTCAGAATGATGTTACACTGTCAACATTTGGCCAATTATCCTTAAGAATAAGAGGGAAAAATCCACCACCAAACAATGAAGTGGAGAAGAATGGGCTCTTGAATTTCAAGATGATGTCCTGAGAGAAACATGATTGAAACCTTCACCTGATCAACTGATTCACAGTAGTGTTATCTTTGTCCAAATATTTTAGCTGCTACAACTTCACTGCGACCTCACTGCTAACCTTGTTTATTTGTTAACCTTTTAATATGAGGATCAGGTGTGAGTTGCTTGTCCTCTTTGTGGTATTATCACATAATCCAATTTGTAGTAGAGGAGATTGCATTGAAATGGGCTCAGGTGTAGATAATACACTGCCAGTAGCTGTTAATAGCGTTGTTAATTTCATAGTGTGGATTACTCCTTTAACTTAAAGAAAAAAAAAAAAAAAAGATTTGTGATTTACCTGCCAAGTGTTTTCAGCTGCTCCCTGTATATTAATCTCATTAGGAGAGTTCTGTAGGAAGTGGGCAAGGCACACTCCATTATTTATGGAAGTGTAATTATCTATGGTGTCACAAGCAGGCAGGAATTTACAGGACCCCGGTTCTGCATCAGCACAATGGCTAGCTAGGTAATGAAGCGAACACACCTCCAGGCCCTACAATACACTATCTGATCTGCTCCACTGTTTTCACTGTTGCTCTTTGCTGCACTGTTCCGTGGTGTATCTCAGGAAAGGCATGGCAGCCTCAAATAACTGGCTCAATAGTGTTTAATTATGATAATGTGCATAATATGAATTGAATATGTTCAAAACGCTGATTAGAAGTAAAAGATAATACATGCACTAATTATATTTTTTCAAGATATTGGCTCTCTTAGAGCGACCAAATGATTATTTGATTAATCAGTCAGCTGACTGACAGAAAATAAATCACCAACGGCTTTGATTCACTGGTTCCTCAAACACGAGGTTGTGCCTCATTTCTTTGTATTGTAACTAGAATATGTTTGAGGTTTTGGATTACGTCACCTTGGGCTCTGGTGGATGACATTATAAAGAAAAGTTTGCAAATATGATATGGCATATATGGTGTTTTTTCCCTCCTTAAAGGCGGCATTACAGCAAAGTGATGTAGATGTACCAACTTACCAGACTTTTCTATTTGTTTTAAAGCTTGCTTTAATCCACATAGTCGTTATATCCACATTTTTGATGATAATTGATCAATAGTATTAATATTTTCTGGAAAAAAATAGGCATCCTCCCAACCTTGTCGCAGCAGAGAGGGTATTCGGTCATAAATACTGTTATGTTCAATTTTATCTCCAGGTCCTAGCATTGATGATTTAAAGATATCAATATATATATCATGTATTGAGATAAAGCTTTTGGGACATATTGCCGAGCCCTACAGCAGATGTTGGAAAAGTTAATTTTCCATGATGGGCCGGCCATTTTTATGCCCTAACAACTTAAAAAGCATTCAATCTTTCACTTAAAAACGGTAAGGTTGCCAAAAGTGTGGATATTTCAGTAGTCTTTTGATACCTCATGTCCAAAATGAAATGATCTCCATTACGTATACATTCAAAAGTACTGAAAGTGCCAAACAATAAAAAACACATCTACAATCTTTTTTTTAACCCACGCTTTAATTACTATTAACATTATTACAGATGTGTTAGTATGTGTTCATTGACTTCTTCTGTACCACCACTGTGTGCAGGTTGATGACATAAAAAAGGAAGAAAAACACATTTTCTTGTGTGCCTGTGCTGTGGTGTCGAAAGAGTTATCAAGTGTCTTTTTTTTAATACTAGCAGTGTATTGAAATTTGAATTTCAGGTATCAGGACATTACCACACAGTAAAAAGAACTTCAGACCACTTCAGCAGCCTGTGATCAGATGGGTTTGAGCATGTGCTTGTTCCTGACAAGAGTTTTCTTCATGATACAAAACAGTTGTCAACTGCACTATTACTGCTGGATATACAAATATATACAAGGAGTCACTTCAGATTTGCTCTCACTGCTTCTTGGAATGGACTGGCTGTGAAAAAGTTAAAAGTTATTTCATTAACATTGAGAGAGATGAACAGTTGTGAGGTATTCTTAGCATATGACTGTTGTGATATTGTAGTATACAGAGAGGCAGGCACTGAAAAAGACAAAGACAGACTGAGAAGAGGCAACACGGAGCTGAAGGAAGGCAGAAGAAGAGACACGAGTCAGCCAGGCTGGTTGGCTTTCTCTCTCAGGCCCAGCATTTCAGTGTGTGTACAGACTTAGCATCAGCTTCCACAGCAGCTGCTGCAGCAACGATGGGGTCATTTACATATAAATGAAAGTTGCCGATCACACGCTGCTGACCCCATTTATTTCAGCGGACAGACAGACAGGCAGGCAAGGCAAGCGCCAGCGAGTTGCCGAATTACTCCAAATTACCGCATTTCCATCTCCACATCAGGCCTGTCAGGCCTGCAACCATCGTCCCAGCAGTTTTTTCTCTTCCCCTCCTCCTTCATGCACCCACCACCAGGTCTGGAGTGACTCTAATTGGCAGTGGTGAATTTAAAGGACCTGTCAGTGGCTGAGGCTGTCACCACCCAGGACAGCACAGCAAAGAAACAACATAGCCAGCTTATCACAGCGCAGCACAGCATTGCACAGCATAGCACAGAAACAACACAGTCAGGTTAGCATAGCACACAAACAGCATAGTAAAGTTTGCACATCACAGTGCGGGAATAACACAGCTCAGCACAGCAGAGTATAGGCAACAACCCAGCCCATCATCAGGCACAAATTTATGTTGGATGCAGAATTCTGGGCCAAACTCATGTTCATCTTTCACCACGTGCTCTTCATCATCAAGTTTCTTTTTCTTTTTTTTCCGATTATTTTCTACTCTATCTATTTAAACCTCCAGTTTCTGATCTTACTTCCATCCTCAGGTCCTCAAACACTCATCCTCCTCGTCTCACTCCATCATGTCCTCTTCTCATGCTGCATTCTCACGCTATTGGTTTGCGTGAGCATCTGGATTCGAATCCTAAGCCATATGCCCTGCTAGCATCTTCATATCACTCTTTCTGGAGACATGCAATCACTAACGTGTTCACGCACGCACACACACACACACACACACACACACACACACACACACACACACACTATAGCCCTAAGTACCACAGTACTTTAGGTCTCAAGGTTTTACAAGACAGATTAATGCTACAGGCCAGCATGATCTTAATGTGACAGCTGTGTCCTTTTCCAGGCAGCAACACACACACACACACACACACACACCCACCCACACACACAAACAGACACACACGCACACACAGGGTATCTCCACACAAAAGACTGTATTATTTTCTTCTGTTCTAAGAAAGAGAGCAGTGAACCCTCATAGAGAAAGGCAGCAGAGCTGGTGCTTGTGGCAGCTTTATTTAGCTGGTAAAGCAGCCTCTCTTCCTACTTATTTGTCTCTTTCCTGTCTCATTCTTGGTTAGCCAAGCACGCACCCTTATTAGTTCATTAAAAGGAGTCTGCCGCTGCTGCCTGACTTTGGTATAAGCAAGGGAAAGAGGGAAAGAAAAAGGAGGAAAAGAAAAGGGGAGAGAGTCAAAACACCACTCTCTAATTACTCAAGATTGATGCATCCAGTGAACATCCTGGTAATCAGTGTTGTTTTTATTTGTTTAATGGTAGGACAGGGATCGCAGGCAGGCTGACCCTCTGTGATCATTAACAGAATTAATGCAGGCAGAGGCACACGCATCTCCACTCTGCTCGCCTAGTCTGGAAGTGTCAGAGTGTTGGTTTGTGAATGTGTGTGAGTGTGTGTGTGCATGTTGGTTTACATTTGAATTTGTTTACATCATTGAGGACTGAAATTAACCAACCGTCCATAGACATCTGGATTCACTTAAAAGGATGGATATCATTCTGTGATCACTTCAGTGTTGAGCTCATGCACTTGCTGTCATCACCATACACCATATTTAGTTTTGCCAAGATCATACATACATGATATGATTGCGATGCTACGTGTCTTTGTGCTTGTTAGTGGCACGAAAGTATTTCCATTTTACAAAACTGACAGCCACACAGCTAAATGTGCACGTGCCTATATGCCATCATTTCAAGTGTAATTCTGATTTGTGGTGTTTGGATGTGGTTCTGTCGGAGAGGGGAAAGTGCGTACAAGAGGCCGACCAGTACATTGGCAGACATATGTTATTAGATGATGTAAGGTTATGACAGATGTATCAGCATAGCGTATGCGTTGGCAGATATGCAAAAGGAAATTGCAGAGCAGTAAACAGCAGGAATAAATGCTTTATTGGCAGTATTTTTTATTTTTATATTTCCTCATTTCAAGTTCAATATACGTTTATGTGTTTTAATTAAGCGTTTATATCTTTGTGTCAATGGATGGAATTTTGAGGCCAATAACAAAATCAATATTTGAGGGTTTTAAAAATCTGGTAACAATATCTGAGTCCATATTCATTTTTTTTACATTAAGAAACACTGGCAGGGATTCCATTCATTAGTCTTTTTAGAGAATTTTGACTGAGTTGCAAAATAAACGTAATGATTATTACTGTATCGTGCATCACTCTGATAGAGGTGTAGTCATGGTTTGATGCAAGTTTGGTACAGCAGAAGGAAAAACCAAATGCATAGGGATTGTCATTTATCTTGAAAAGACTGTAGTGCAAGTGCCAAAGACAGACAAAAATCCTCCTGCCGGGACTGAGGCAACATTGTGCCCACTGGCAACTTTGGTAAACTGTTTTCATTATATAAAGAAGGAACTTTAAAACACTTCTGTATTACACTTAACACTCGCAGAACAAACCCTTTTCCAAAAGGCAACAGGTCACAACAGGCTATAAAACTAAAAAGCATTGCCTGTGCTATGAAACTGAAAATATAAGATAAATAGAATAATAAAGAGTAAAACTTGTGCATTAGGCGAAGTGTTACAATTAGTTCCACCTTGCATCGGCATTTACACTGGCTGTATGCCAGTGTAAATGCCGATTGCTTCAGTAATTGTTTTGTCCCGCTTTTGCATCTAAAGGCAGCTTGAAGGGATAAGGAGTTACTGGTTTTGGTTTGTGTTTTCTTCGTCTCGGTGATCAGAACATGTTGATGCCGTCAAATGTGTGTTAGCATGTTGGATGTGTTTCCATTCACCCTGCAAAGGCCTGCACACTGCCCTCGTCTTATACACAGCTCTCTTTCTCCATTGCTGTTGTACCCAAAGTGTGGTCTTACACATAGACTGCATAAAATAATGGATGTAGCTACTGTGACTTCACCCACTGGTTTGTGGACAAATGGTTTGAGGCCTTGAGTTTGGCATTTTGGCAGTCGCTATGTTGGTTTTGTTGGAATCAGAAATGACCATATTTGGATAAGAGGTAGAGCTGTAGATGAATAAGGCTTGGATCTGACTGTAGCGATGCCTTGCAGACAGCCTGTCACTTAAGCGGCCCTGCTCCTAACCATGCGTAAGTTTAAGCCTTCATAAAATGTAAACAGGTGAGTTATATAAAAATTAACCCCCCATACACTTGTCATGACTATAGAAATTAGCTATAGTGAACAAAATTGTCTTTTGTACCACGCTATAAACATGTTTATTTCTGCTATATAGTCTGGGATTATAACACTGGGGTCTACAGGGATTGATTTACCTTTGGAGCCAGCCTCAAGTGGCCATTCAAGGAACTGCAGTTTTTGGCACTTTTGCATCGGCTTCATTTTTCTGCCCCAGAGGCTGCCACTTGTTCTCATAGCTCCAGTGTTTCATTTGCGCTCACCATGGAGTGGCCGCCCTTCAGCTTGTTGTGCTAATCGCAGAACCTGTTCCTAGTGGCATACAGCTAAAAGTTTCTGAGTGGAACTCATGCTTGTGGTCTTTGGTTCCGCATTATATGCAGTAGTCTACATAACATGTATTTTGTGTGTCCGCCCGCACCAAACTGTGACCCCTGTCTTAGCTACGTCTGTGTGCAGCTGCTGAAATTTCTCTCCCGTCCATCTGTTGTCCTGAAGGGGAGTGACAGTGCACATTCATTCCTGTTGTACGAGGATACTGTAAGGGGCATATGGGTTTGGGTGAAGTCATGGAAAAATGGAGGGCAGAGTTTAATGAAGTCAGCCACTCGAAAAGATGGTACTCTAATTTCATGGTAATTAATTAACGTACAGTAGCTGTTTGCTTGGGATCTCCAAGCTGCCCCCAGGGGCTGACATGCTATGTAACTGGCAAATGTCATGACTCCCACTGACAGGAGGAAGGAGGGTAGGCCTTGATGGGTCAATGGGTAATTAAAGTTGGTAGAAAAAAACGGACTGAGTATTAACTGTTGACACAGTTTGTATTACATGCCCCAGAGTTGGCTATTGTACACATTAGGAATGCCTGTTACTCTGTGGGCCAGCACCCAAAATGGATCTCCACATGACAGCAGATGTGAGATTGAGCTTCAGCCCTGAGCGCAAAGTTTCTGAAACTCGTGTCTCAAGCTGCAAAACTTCAGTGTGGGTGTTGAAGAGAAAATCCAGTAAGAATAGAGAGCAGAAAAGGCTCTAAAGTCCTATACTATATGTGGCGGGTATGTGTGACACACACAGTAGAGCACCGAGAGAGTAAAAGTGGGAGTAAAATATGCAAAGGTCTAAATCCTCTCTTCATCTTCATCAGGAGCTCTTAAGACTCTCCGAGACGTGTTTCCTCTGGTGACCAAGATTTCTCCTGCACTCATCGCTCACTCATACATCTGTGTGTGTATTTGCGTGTGTATAGGTGTTTATAGTGGCTTAACAGCCTCTGCAGCCTGTCTTGAAGTGGAACATATGAAATGATTTGTGCTATGAATCATGGTTTCACTGCTCCACACTGCGGCGGGATGTCTGGGATGTTAATGAAGTCCTAAAATTGCCACTGTATCTTTGAACTGAAAGGGAGGAGAAGAGAGTTTAAAAAATGCAAAAGGAGAGGAGGCAAGATTTAGTTTAAGAAGACTGCAAGAGACCAGAGAGTGTGAGCGCAGGGTAAAGAAGTTAAAGAAAGTTGCATAGACTGCTTTACATTTTACACGGCATCATATGGCTCAACAAATTTGTACTTTGGAAATCAAATGTGCCGAATATCCTGCACATTAACACAACATATTTTGGGACATCCTCACAAATAACATTTTTCCTCTCTCTCGCTGCCACTCTATTAGTATCTTTTGTATGTATCCCACACACACGTGCACACACACACATACACACACACACGGCAGAGTAATGTGAAACATGGAGACCTTGAAGGCATTTTAAACCATGGCTGTCCTACTGTCCTACCTCAGGCTAACCTCCAGCAGCCCCGGCGATGTAGTGTCAGCAATGACATTGGGATTCTATTAGCAGGTTGTGCGAGGTGCTGGCCCCCTGCCCTGTGGTGAGACCTACCATTGATCTGTCATGGGAGATGGCTGCTCCCTGCTCCTCGCTCCCATAGGGCTCAATTTGAACCTTTCCAAAAACCAGGACCGAACCCTCTGCTTGAAATCCACCTGGGGAGCAGAGAGAGAGAGGAGAGTGGAGAGCTCAAGGTCAGGCGTGACAACGGTGTGCAGATAAAGACGACTGGGTATGGCCGACACCGACCATAATGGCTAGTGAAAAGTGAGGTTATTTGTTATCGATTCCCAATGAGGGAAATCACCGGGTCTATATAGTGCTGTTTATGGCTGTGCAAGAGCTGTGTGTGTGTGTGTGTGTGTGTGTGTTTTGTGTACCAGACAGTCCGTGAGGCCGAGAGAATCCTCTGAAGGACAGAGGAAAGAAATGAAAGTCTTACTTTCGCCCCTTGGCTCTCTCCCTCCTTCTATTTTGAATGAGTGCATAGTGATCTGTTTTCCCAGCCAGCCTCATTTGTATTTTTACTGAATTACCCCGGATGCGCAACCTGAACCCACTTAAGCATGTCACTTAGCGTTTGTTGAAGTTAGCCGAGACAGGGCCCTCATCAGGTTTCAATGAGGGAGGCTGTGGCTAAGTGGCCACTTGTCATGTTTATTTATTTCATTTTTTCCCCGATTCCCACATGATGCCTATGTTGACTGTCCAACTTATTTAGAAAGAAATGCAAGACCAGAGGGAGAGACGAGGGCTTATGATGGATATCTAAGTGCGATGTATCATCTGTTGTTTGTTTCAGAAACTTGTGAGTGTCTAACTTTTCTCATTTGAGACGGCTGTTATTTTTAGGTTGTTAGAACAGAGAACGTTCTCTTTTAAGTCGAGAGCGAGGTTAAATAAGCAAAGACAGTCTTCTCTCGTCGTGGAGGTATTTGAATAATCTTGATTAAAATGTGTTTACATATAGTCATGGAGTCTTTTAATCCTTTTTGACTTACACAGTATGAAGCAACGCTAAAGAACACAGGGGTATATGTGAATTAACAGTATGAAAGTACAAACGGAACAGAATATTGAAATTGCCCCCACGGGCGATTCTCGGCTGTGCTGTGGCAGCGAGACACTTCCTGGTGCTGCTCCATTTTATATGTATGAAAATCTCTCACGGATCCATGATATACATTATAGATGAGGGCTCCCGTTCTGCACTCTAGTCACTGGAGCAGAATTTTTCCATGATACGCACCCCCAACACCTCCCCCACCTCCACCCCCACTGCCGCCCACTCCTCTCCTCTCCTCTCCTCTCTCATCCCTCTTTCCATTCATTTCTCCTTCCATATGCCCTCCCATTGGAGCGTTGTTTCATCCCTCACCAGCTCCCTTTCATCCCTCTCCAGCCCTTTGGTCTCCTATCATTTCATCCTTCCATAAGTCAAACCTTACATCTTTACTTCCACCAATCCGCCCTTCCTTCCTTCACTTATGCCACCCCTCCCCCATACCATGGAGCAAGCGAGCGAGTAAGGAACATGTGACCAGTGAGGTGGGAGCCTGCTGGGCCTCCCCCTGCAGTGCCACCATACGTTGATTTGTCTCCTCCGGTTCCATATTGATTTTGTTTTAAACAAGGGAAAAATACAAGAAGAATGAGGTGCCGGAGGTGACATGAAATAAAAAAAAAAAGAGAAGTGAGATGGAAAGGGAGTGAAGGGGGAGGAAAGAGAAAAGAGGAAAAGTGCTTCTGTGTATCAAATCTGAGTTGGGTCCCGGGTGGGTTCAGGTTATTATCAGGAGGTTACTGTACAGAGGGTGAACTTAAAAAGAAGAGGGCAGAAGGGGAGAGATGGAGTGGAGATGAAGAGAGAGAGTGTGAGATCCTTTATTTAAAAACCTCTTTTTTATTCCCACCTTTTACTTTGTGCCTGCTAAATGAGTTCTGGGGTTGGCTATGTGGCAAATGCATCTCATTCTATGTCATGGTACAGTTCCTGCCTTAAAATGATTCTCTGCTTAGTTCAATTTAAGTTGTGTGCAGAATAATCGATCCCCCCATTAATTCTACTTAGCTGAGCTTCACAGTACAAGCCTGGGCTTGACTGGTCCACCAAGGCCAGCGCTGCTGAATGGCTGACCTTTACACGGCTCGGACTGCCATTGATTTTCAGCAGGACTTATTTCATGAACTGGGGTTTGGGACAGGGCACCCAGATGAAGATGAACTACGAGGCAAAATCAGTTTCTTTAGGCCTTTTCATTTTCTCTGCACTCGTCTCTCTTATTTCTCTTTTTTTCTCTGTCCTCTTTACTTTGGAATCAGCACTGTACATCGTATCGGCGGAGCTCCGTGGGTGGCGTAGTCAGAGAGCAAATAAAACGTCCCCTGTGTGACCCCCCCTCGAGCTAAGAGCCCCCCATGTCCTGTCAGTGAAGTGTCGGAGTGTGTGCTTTATGGTCATGCTTTAGTGTCTACGTATCCGTGTTTCTTTCCATCCTCGAGTGTATGTAGGTTACATTGTTAAGTGCTTTAGGATGGCTCTCTCCGTGACATGGCCCCTTGGTATTTGCAGTTAGGAAATAATGCAAAGCAGAGAGTGTGAACAAGCCATTAGAGCTGCCAGGACTGCCCTCGGAGCCAAAGAATTGAGGAAAACAATCCTGACCTCATGAAACGACAGACACAACATCTACCTCACGCCTGCTGGGGTGAAGAGGAGGGGAAAGAAAGAGAGAATGTATTGCAAATCCCAAATGTAATTTCGGTAGGATTTAAGGTCCTATATTGCACGATGTTAAACCTTTAAGTCCTAATTGTTAGACGAATGTCCTCAGATGAACATCATTAAAACGACTAAATTAATAAATAATAAAAACTAAGACAAGGAGGGGAGGAAGTGTAGGAGGCTTCTGAGTGTGATTCAGCTCGAGTTCATACAGAGTGCACAGAGTGTCTCCCTCCCTCCCTCCCTCCCTCCGTGTGTCTGTCTCCCTCTTTTTGGCTTGCATTAGCTGTATATCAGTGACTGTAAAAAACATCTTTAAATTTAATACCCGCTCATGAATACATGCATGCATACAAATGTCCCTGGATGGTGGGAGGCGTGAGGGGCAGGTGAGGTGATGGGCTGTCAAGGATGCGGCTGTAAAAATGGAGGAGGATATGGTGTGAGGATGGTGGGGATGATGGGGTAGACAGGTGTGTAGCATTTCGATTGCACCTCAGGTAAGGGCATCATAATATGATGATGTGTGTCCTCTTGTCCTATAAGACAGAAATCCGTCCCTGGCTGTCCCAAATCATAGATCACTCTGCAGTGTATGTGCATCCCAGAGCATCTTAATCCCCATGTATTTAAATGAGATGGGAGCCTCCGCCTCTTCCTGAAATCCATATACATTACATGACACAACTTTTTTGCTTTGCTCATAATTTTGACCAGATTTTGTCATGAACACACATGAACGCACATACAAAACGCTGCCGTAAACCACATCCACTAACCCACTCCAAACCCCACCAATGAAATAAGCCACCCAAGGCCTTGGGAGGTAGTGCGGAGTGGGAGTTGGCAAAGACACTTCCAATGTGTTTTCCGCTCCAGTGCTTCTTGTTCTCACTTCGTCAGAGTGTGTTTGCTGCAGATTGGGAGAAATGGCGAGAGGTCAGGCCGGTGTGCTGCTTGTCTGGCCCTCAGGTTCTGTGCAGTTCAAGGTTGAATTAGACACAGTGAGAGGGTTTTTGTGTTTATTTAGCAAACAATTTGACTGTGTTGCAGCCCTTAGACTCGAGAGGAGAAGGAGGAGGAGACGAGAGACGAGGCTAGAAGACAGGCCTGTCCCTTTTGTTTGGTACTGAATGCGCTTATAGACAAGCAGGGATTTTCTCTAAGTGTCAGGATGAAACATAAGCAGGCTTTACAGCCAAGGGCTGGAGTGGTGGGAGAGTGATGGAACCAGCAGAAGTCGCAGGTGACAGAATGCTGTGTGTGTGTGTGTGTGTGTGTGTGTGTGTGTGTGTGAGACATGGGGTATTGATATGCTGGGAATGAAGCTCGGAGCAGATGGACAGAGCAGGCTGGCCCTGTGTCGATCCTGTGAGCTCTGGCTCCTTCTTGCAATCCCCCCCTTTGATGGACACACACACAGACACACACGCAAACATGTACCAGGCAATGGTGCCGAGTCCAGATTTCACCAACTTGATAATGGTCCTATAGGATAACAAATGGTCGATCATTCTATCCTTAATAACCAGTATGCCATACTGATCTGTAGCTATGGCAGATGTGGCTGCTTAATGAGACCGAATGGAGAAGTCCTCCAGTGGCGTATCGGAGTAGACAGCAGGATTTGGCGAAGAGGGTGTGTAGACTGATCGCATATGTGCAGTTAAAGGGAGAGTTAAGGGAAACAACCCGTTATTGTATACCTGAAGTATTGTTTTACAACCCACATTTCTGACATAGGTTTTTGTCTCTTCCTGTCTCCATTTTTGTCTGTCGCTCTCTTTCTGGCATCCCTCAGACTTCTCTCCAATTCAAAGCCAACATGCTTGGCTGCGCCCCTATCTCTCCCTCCTTCCATCTATCTCTATCCTCCTCTGGCTTCTTCTTCTGCTGGTCCTCTCCCCTCCGAGGAGGGGTGGCATAGGGAGTGAAGGGGGAAGAAAAGTGCAAGTGTTGGTGAATTGCTAATAGGCAATCATAGTGCTCAGGACAAGGATGCCTACTGGAGGTCTGGGGACCATTAAAGAAACGTCAACTCGGCATAGGTATGCCAAGAATTATGAGTCAGTGGGCAGGCAACACTTCTTGGCTCCTATTGGTCAGGGCAGCAGGCCGTAATCTGTCACAATCCTGGAGTTGCTGTGACAGCAGCAGGAGCATTCTGGGCTCAACACAGAGGGTAAAGGAAACATGCAGCTAAGGGTGTGTGTGTTTGTGTGTGTGTGTCTCCGTGTATAAGCCTGTATGAGTGTGGCTGAATGCAAGTAGGGCTGTGCAATAAGCGGAAAATGTACAGAAACTGACATTGTAACTATCTCTCATGACTTAATTTAATCATGTTGGTATGTTCAGTAAATTGATTCTGTAAATCAACCCTTTAATGCACCTGAAAGTACAACAATGAATCACATCTAATCCTAAGTACAAACAACGAATCACTGTGCTTGCGTCATTTCGGTGGGTTTAATCCAAGTCGGCATTGTTCCACCGGTTTTAAGCGTTTTTTGTTTTTTTTTTTCCAACCATTTTTTAACCTTGTGTGCCCAGTTGAACTCCAGATGACTCAAAAAAACGGCTCAAATGTTGGAGAAGCTGCAGCTGGGGTGGCACAAAAAAAGATGCCATATCATTTGTGTGGGCACACTTTGGCATCAGTAGACATGATGCAGAACAAAACAAAGCTAAATGTGAGCACTGTCAGAAAATAGTTGTGGCTTTTGGAGGAAATATGAGCAATTTGTCTCATCAAGCACGACCAAGTCATACAATATGATGGTGTGCATTGCTGAGAGTGAAGCAATGACAGAAAATCACACTTTTGTCCAGAGCATGTTTTTGTCTACAAATGTGCACAAATGTTTGGTAATGTCACCCTATACCTTAAAATGTCCCAACAAAATGGATGAGATAACAGAATCTATGTTGATTCATATGTATTTATATACAGTATAATAGCCTATTTCTTATTTTGATAGTCTCAAAAGATTGAATCCAAGTCTGGTTGTAGCTGTTGACAGGGAGCTGGGAGATCAGCAAATTGTCTGTTTTGTGTGCTTGTGTGCCATTTTGTGATCACTCTGTGTCTCCTCTCTGAATTCGGAGTGTTTTGAGGGTCTGTGAATGCAGCACAGGCAGTTGTATTTTCCTTAGCAGCAGTTTGTTGAATTTGAGTCTTGGATTGGAGAATTGATCACTTGATCAGTTTGTGGTCAGATCAAGCAGGGCTAATCAGATAAGATCGATGGATTAGACCTAGAGCTGGATCGCTTAGGTGCATAGTTTCCATGGGAACGCAGCTGGTTTCATCTAAAGTAAACTGGAAGAATGATAGACAACCAGGGTTTGAAATTAACACCAGCCACCAGCCACATACTGGCAAAATATCCAGTTGGCTGCTAGATTTGTGTCACTCACCAGCCAAAAACAATGGTAATCTATTGAGTGGCTGGTAGATTTTGGGATCCCCCAGCCACAGTGGCAAGTGGACAAAAAACACTAAAATGAGAGCGCTGTTGTTCTTTGAAATGGAGCGTTTTGTTTCTGTATGAAGGCGGCACGGTGTGGTTAGCATTATTGCCTCACAGCAAGAGGGTTCCTTGTTTGAACCCATGGTGGGGGTTTCTCCGGGTACTCCGGCATCCTCCCACAATCCAAAACATGCAATTAATTGGTGAATCTAAGTTTACCATAGGTGTAAATGTGAGTGTGAATGGTTGTCTGTGTCTATATGTTAGCCCTGTGATAGTATGGTGACCTTGTACAAGGTGTGCCCGGCCTCTCGCCCAGTGTAAGCTGGGATAGGCTCCAGCACCGCCACGACCCCTTGCAGGATAAGAGGTTATGGACAATGAATAAATGAATGTTTGAGTGTCATTTTAACTGCATGTAGCGTTCTGCTGCTCCATCTATACCCAGGGTGTGCTCCGTGCTCCAAGAGTGTGGTGCTCTGAATAACCAAACAGTATTTATATATTTCAACAGTGCTCCTAATGAATGGTCCACCTCTAAAAATAGAAAATCAATATGTGGCGGCAAATGCTGACGTCATGGCGGGCTGCCACAAATAAATAAATGTGTGGGAACCCCTGAGCAGGTTCTAAAACTACAGAATTTAACAGAGTCATAATTCATGTCTTTGTGTTTATTGTTCAGTACACTGTGAGGATGGAGAATCTTGTGGACTGTTGTATTTGCAGAGATACTGTAAGTGCACATGCAATGCTTGGATGCACACATGCTGCACATGGTGTTGTACATCATTACTGTAGTTGTAACTCAGTGACGGTCAGGCAGGACATAATCTTCAAAGCAAATATCAAGGCAGTAGCCAGATAGGAAACATGGCGTCAGTGCATAAGGGCACCTTTAAGCATTAAAGCCCCACACAAGTCCAGATCTGTAATTCTGTCACGGAACATATCCTCTGCCATTTCGCTACTTCCTGCTCTCTCCGGACCCTCACTGTGGCGCACGCTGGGATTGGCATGATGTTGCCCTTCTGAAGCCACTGGGTTGGGTCTGTCGTCATGATCTTATCTTTCTAAGGACAGTTCCTCAAAATGAACTGAAGAGCGTAAACCACATCAAATAGCGAGCAGAATAAGAAAGAGAGGGAGAGTGTGTGTGTGTGTGTGTGTGTGTGTGTGTGTGTGGGAGAGATGTGAGCCCACCAAAAGCTTAAGCCTCCAGTGTGCTGTGCAGATAAGATTCATTAGATAGGTCGGTAAATGCAAGAGAGAGGCAAAGCGAGGCAGGCACAGAGCGGGAGAGAGAGAGATTGAGCTTGCTGCTGCTCCAGCATTTGTTGACACAGATTTACAATGAGTCTCCCACTGCTTCACGCATTACAGTAACACGCCATGTCAATAGCTCTCTGGGCTTGAAAAGCAGCCGTGCCAAAGATGTCTGGGAGTGATGCCCTTCCCCTGATAACCAAAGTGTGGCTCATAAGTCAGGAAGTGTAGGAGGAGGAGGAGGAGGAGGAGGAGGGGGAGGGGCAAAAGAGGCAGAAAAAATGATTTTATTTGTCTTTTTGTTTTTCTTTTCTGTTATTAATAAATCCCCACCCACTCCTCTCTCTCAATCTCTACATCTTCTCCAACATCTATTCATTAGTTTTCCTGTTTCTGTCACTTCTCTATGATCCTTTTCCTCCCTCCTCCTCCATCTCTCTCCCTCTGTTTCTCTTTATCTCTTGGACGCCCCGCTACAGGCTCAGTAGGACAGGATTTAGGCATTAGCTCAATCCCCCTATCTACTCCCCCTCATGATTGCACACTGTTTCTGTCACCCACATACCCTAGTCCACTGCACAAGTCTTGTAGGACTCAGAGTCTCTCATACAAGTAGTGGTGGAGAGCTTATACTCCACAAGACAGGAAGACATAATCAAGTAGACGGACAGGCATGGCGTGAGAGCGACTGACAGTGTGTGTGTGTGTGTGTGTGTGTGTGTGTTTGTGTGTGTGTGTGTGTGTGCGAAAGGCTGGGACAGTGATGAGCCAACTCTGAGGTGGAGGGTGAGATTTTTATATGGTATTTTTGAGTTAATCAGACTCTATACAGAAGTAATAAAGAGTTTGATGAGAACCAACATCAGCCCATGCCACGCAGCTCTGTCTGCTGAGTCATGGGGCGCCACAAATGAGGTGGTTTTGATGTGTGACATTCACCTTCATGAAATCTTGATGAGAGCTGAGTTCTGCTGTCTGTGTAATGAGGGCTGTAGCAGTCAGACAGCTGGCCAACCACTTCAGCTAGTAAAGCAATGATAATAGAGGGGGCTGGAAAGCCTTTTGGAAAGCATTCGGTAGATGAACTTCAGGCTGTTCCTGGGAGGCAGTTAGTGTTTTGGGGGAAGAGATAAACAGGAACTTGGATGGCATCAGACAACAGAAGGTCTAATGGTCTTAATCAGAGATGTAGTAGTGGTGCTAGTAGTAATGGTACTACAGTTTGCACATGTTTGTGAGTTAGCCGTGGCCTCATTGCTTATTTGTGTATTACAAGGAGCATTCAATGTAACAGATGGATATCAACACTTTTGTTCCAAAAGGAGCCATTCAGCCTTTGAATAAAGCAACACTTACTTGTGTAAAATCACTACAAAGCAAAAACAAATTGCACTTTCTGAAGAAGAGCGTGCATTTTTGCCTTTTAATGACAAAACTCACCTTTACAGAATGCAAGTTTGTGTTTTGGTTTTTTTTTTCGATTCAAAATGGATATAGCATCATGGAGTACAACTTCAGATGTGATACGGAGTAGCTGAGGTCTGCAGGTGTCTGTCAGTCCATGTCAGCGCCTCAAGCTGTAAATCCTGTTGGTTCTGATAGGAATCCCAAAGCTTATAGTGGCTGCCATCTCCTCAGCACTGGCTGATGCCTCTTATCAGGACCACCACACCGCTGCCGCCAGCACATTTTCACATATGGTTAAATTATAACTCCCTTGCACAAACATTTTCCCACATGCATGTAAGCGCATATATGAACATGCTCACAGATTCAGTGTATTCACACAGGGCAGCTACAGCATGAGCTGTACATCAACCATCATACTGCAGTCACACACAAATCCTCTCACTCACGCTTACATAAACACGTCATGTGTATATTATCATGTGTATGTATGAGATCTGAATTTCAGAAAAACCCACGTGAGTAGAAAATTTCACTTTTGATGTAACAGAGACTATTTTTTATGTACGCTAGAGCTGCAGCAACTGATCAATTAACCAATTAGGTGACAGCTGGTTGTCCACTATTAAATTAATCAGCAGCTAATTTGATACTTGATTATTCCTTTTGATTAATTTCTTAAGGAAAAAAAGTCAAAATTCCAGAGTTGTCAAGATTCCAGCTTTTTGAATGTGAATATTTTCTGGTTTCTTTCCTCCTCTATGGCAGCAAACTGAATATGTTTGGCTTGTGGAAAAAACAGGACATCTGAGGACATCATCATGGGCTTTGGGAAACACTGACAACATCTAACATTTTATAGACCAAACAATGAATTGTTTGAGAAAATTGACAATGAAAGTAATTGTTAGCTCCAGCCCTAATGTGCACACAAAACATACAACAGGATTTTTTTGCTTCTCATATGCCAAAGGTGCACAAAGACTCAAAAAGAAAAAAAAAGTGTGTGTGTATATATATATATATATATAATATATATAT
>NC_065515.1:12927188-12965126 GCF_006386435.1 Epinephelus moara | reverse complement strand
ACACACACACCAGAGGGTTCACGATACAATATTATCATGATACCATGACACTTAAGTCACAATATAATATTATTACAATTTTAATATGTTGCAGTATGCTGCAATTGCAATAAAATATATTGCAGTATATTGCAATTTATTACCTTTTTTCAACAGTACATTATGTCCCCAAAGGACAATCTGTTTTGTCTAATTAGATTTTCAGTCTGTTCAGTCTGTGCTCACTTCAGTCATTTTTTTGCAGCAAAATGTATCTAGAGGACTGAAAAACTAGAAAAAAAAGTCCAGTCCAGATTTGCAAATGTGAAGATGTCCTTCACTTCTCAGTTTTAAATTATTGTAAGATAAATAGATTTTATATTTTGTACAGTTTGTAGACCAAGTAACAGATAAATCAATAGCAAAAATAATGAAGTGTGCAGAACTTTACCCAAACCACCTCTGTCCATGTAATCATATACATACATTAGGTGTGTGAGGATGGGTGAGAAAACGGGTGTAGACAAAAAACATGTAGGTCATTCATTCTCCAACTTTGTCTGTCTTCAGTACCCCACAGATAAAATGCCATGAAAAGATGAGACTTCTCTACTCCACAGGGGTGGTGACATGTTTATTATGTTGTTTAGTTTACTCTGCAGTGATGATTAAAGAACCAGGAGTAAACCCAGAGTATGCCTTTAATACAAAAACTCTTAACATTAGCCTTAACACAGAGTTTTATTAGCTGAGTGAAAATGAGCATTGTTTTGCTGAAGAAAAAACCCCCCCAAAAATATGATATCGTTCACTGCGATACGACATTATTACATTTTCATGTAAAAGTGGTGATGTCTTTTCATATGCAGTTAATTTACAATATTAAGAAATAGTTCATTACCCAGCTCGACTAAGCCTTTTAAATTTGATCTTCATTTGTAATTTGTGATTTTTTTTATTGTTAATGGACAATTATTGTGATTGCAATGAAGCACTTCATAACTATAAATCATTACACCACGGCTCCCTCTCCCTCACTCTTTACTCTTTCTCTGTCTCTCTCCTGTACTGTATACAGTACAGATTTATTAGTTGGAGTCGGGGCCCCCGGACAGCCACCACTCAGCACTCCTTCAGATCAATAATTGGAAATATTAATTATATCAGTAGAGACGGCCCAGTCAGAGGGGGGCTGTTTATGCTCCTGTTACTGAGCAGTGCAGCAACATGAGCTTTGATGGCCCACTAATACGTATTAATGATCCCAGGACAAACATTACTCTATATTAAACCTGAGTGAAAGCCATAAGACATCACACATATTGTATAGCTATTAGAGCTATTTTATTGCAAGCACTGTAAGTAAGTGCTGTTGCATAACTGCTGTAAAAAGACTTTTACTACTGAGAGATGAGCTTCTGCAAAACCAGGACAAGATTTACTGGAATTTTTTTTCTTCTATTTACTGCATTCTCCTGTAGTGGAGATTCCTCCTTTTGGATAATATCAAAGTTAAAGACTAGCAAAGTTCTGGGGCTTGGAAGTGCACCAGGTCTTTAAAACACTTTCCAAAGCAGTATTATTGTCTTGCTACTGGCCCTCTCTGGTTTCAGCAGTAGGGCTGAAGGATTAGATTCAGAGGGCTGGAAACACCTTCACTTGCACACACGCTGCCCTGTGCTCCATGTGACATATGCAAATGACAGTTAAGATAACAACTTGTAAAATGCCACGTGCAAGCTTTGATGCTCGCAGTATGACCGTGTGAAAATGGCCAAGGATAGGTTTAAGTGCAGTCCACATGTTTTCATATTACTTGTTGTAAGAGTGGGGTAGGTAGTGTGTGGTCGAGAGAGAGACACACAGAGAGTGATGGTGGATGTGCTCAGAGCAGACAGGTGTAGGTGATCGGAACAGAGAAAAAATTAATGGTAAAGTTGTCTAGTGGAAGTAAGTGTACAGTGTAGGTTTCAGTGAGTCCATGAATGAACACTGCAGCTCCTCAAGTTCCTGTGTCTTGCTTCCCAACTGCTGAGCAAAGTGAAGGGGATTAGAGTGGTAGAGCCGTCAGTGTTGGTCTGCATCCTGAAAGTCGGAGATTCTGAGATTCAAATCATCAGTCAAACACCCCTCAGTCAACTGAGATTGTTTCAAGTCGAGCATAACAGTGTGCTGTGTAGTGTGTTTCTGGAGATGTTTTGGTTCCAGGATTTGCTGCAGAGTGAGTGCTCTTCACTTTCACGCTGCTCTTTGGTACAGGCAGCTGCGGACACGATGCAGTGGCCCAGAGGAGGAGAAACTTTGCACCATAGAGATAACGTTATCTTCTGTCCTCTGCTTAGAGATGATGATTTTACAGCTCACAGCAACTTAACCAGACACAGTCTCTGGCTTTTGTTTGATATTTTATGTCGGCAAAAAATGTTTTTTCAATCCGCTGTTAGTACAGTTAGCTTGTTTATTATATCACTTGTCACACTGAAGACTTTAAGATTTTGTATGGAAATAGAAAATGAATTGTTGAATATTCATATTGAACAATCAAATCTGATTTGACTGGCATTATTCTGAATCGGGTACAGCCCTATGTCAGTGTGCATTTTAGTTTGTGTAATTTGGAAGTCACAATGATTATATTACATATTTGCAAGGATTACATTTAAAGTTATAATGTTCTGCTGTGATTGAAGGTTTTTATAATGCAGTAGTGACATACAGCTTTGTTATTCATATCTATTCATGCATTAGTTCATCTCGTTTCCTCATGGCACATAGGCCTGGCCTACATGAGGGAGCAGTGTATATGCTGACTGTATCCAGTGTCGCGATGGTCATACTAAAGAATAATTTATTGCTTGTGTTTACGGAATAATCAGGAAGATGAAGAACTGTTTTAAAAAATTGCATACTGAATTGCAATCGCAGTATTGGTCTAAAAAAAACGCAACTATATTATTCTCCCATATCGTTCGGCCCTATAGAGTGCCCTAGGGATGGCGTTTTTCTGTAGGCTGACACGGGACTTAGCATCGCATTTGTACTCTTATCAAAAAGCCCGTAGGATTTTTTTTTTTTTCATTGGATTATTGCCATAACTAAGCTCTGTGGCAAACACATGTTTATGATACATGTTTTGTTCAGCAAGATAATCTTCACAATTGAACACCACTTTTGTGATTATTGAAGCCTGAATGCAGAAGTAAAAAGCTATTAACTAACTACGATTGCATGACCTAACGTCACCACCATAACAAAATTTTAAAGCTGTGTTTGGAGCGGCTCAGTGTGATGAAGGTCTGTATTCTCACCTAGCCACTTGTTGGTAGCCACATCTTGTAAGACAAGTAGAAGCTTCAGAGTTCACGAGTGGTATATTTTATGTTGTAGAACAAAATGTGAAAGTCTCTTAAGCTTGTGCCAACCACAGCCCTTATTTCAGTCATCTAACCAAAAATCCATTTTAAAAAAACACGTGACTTCACGACTTACTAACTTATTTCAGGGTTTCAGGACTCATTCCTGACACACTCTACTCAGCAGTGTGGAGTCTGGGACTCTGTACTGCTCGATCCCACTAAACACTACTAGTCATGAACCCATTACCGTCGTAGATAGTTCCAACAGAAGACTCTAAATCCTCCACACTACTAACAGGCCAAGTCCAGACTACAGATCCTTGACTTGCTCTAATTTGAAATCAGACAGTGGAGTGTCTTTTGTGGCCGGAGCCCTTTTTGTGGCGAATAATACTTTCAGTAGAAAGACGTTTGCTCCCCAGCCAGGCCAAACTTTACCAGGATACTGAAATAAAGTCAGAGAAAAGCAAAGATCTGTGTATTTTATCGTATGTTGCTTCAAGACTGGTCACATGAAGCCAATTTAATTTGTAGCCAGCTTCAGTCAAAGAATAAAAATGGCCCACAACAAACAAACCAAGAGGCAATGTGTGTATATTCCAGGCCCATTGCACACTACATTATGTACTTTAGGCCTGGGGGTTTCTATCTCACCCTCCATATAAAACAGCAGCATACTAGTGCTAAGAGCTTTAATTCAACTGACTCGAGGCTTAACTGGGCAAATGAGACGGCTTAATAAAAGCATATGGAACTATAGATTTGTCAAAGCCCTCGGAGCAGCACAGCTTTTGGAGCGAAAGAGAGAAAAACAAGGGGCTGCAGAAGAAAACAAAAACTGTATTTTCTACTAAAGGACGAAGAACGGTAACTAATTTAAAGGTTGTGAAGCCACTGAGTTGATGTGAGTCATCGGATGAGTTATCCTGATGAGTCAATAAAACCAAACATTTAGTTCACATTCACTTTAACCTGGAGTTTGAAATACAAAAGAACCAAAATGCAAAGCAGTGTCGTAAAAATGTCATTAATGTCCTTTGAAAGGTGCCCGCCTGTCCATGTCTGCTGTGTCTTCAGCATGATATTTTACAGCTTCTCACTGGCATGTGAAAGCACCGTGAGTCAGCACAGACTTGTCATATGAGTTTTTTAACTGCATGACCACACATTGTTCACTGTAGTCGACTTTTATGTTCCTTTTTTACTTATATTTTTGTTTCTCTTTTTTATTAGGCTAGTTTTTTTCAGACAATACTAAAATAAATAGATTAATAAATGAAATAATGGCTCCTGAGGACACAACAACATTTTAGATTTTGACAATGATGTTTACAACCTGTGATTTGTAGGGCTGAAACATGCAAAACACAGAAACTAAGAAAGCGTTTTTTCGGTGGACTACAGCTATGTTTCCTCATCAGTCGTCAAATGCAAATACTACTGAAGAAATTCAGAAAGAAGAAATTATTGTAGGAGACAAATTATCTGTGCTTCACTGGATATCACATCCATATTGAGAATGTCCTTAAGCATCTATATTGAAAAAAATGCTTATTAACAGCAGGAATGTCATGCCTGGTTACCTAAACCTTTTTGAATAAATCAAGGTATTTCAAGAGGTATTTTCACTGCTTGAAAGATGGTCTTGTTATAAAACTGCGCTGCCTGTGCAGTAAGAAGATGCAAATACTTTTGAAAATGGTGCTACATGACAAAAAAAGGGGGCTGTGGCATTTGCTTTTGCTCAAGATGTAGAAAACCTACAACTACCAGAAGACACAGCGCCACACCAGATGAATAAACTCTCCTGCTGCTGGGTGACATAACGATAAACACTAAGATAAAATATATGTCTGAAAACATTTTAGGCGAGAAAAAGGCACACACTAAAAGAATCTTGATTTATATTTGATCAGCGCTGCCTAGTTTTATTGTTTGATCTCAGTCATTCCAGCTTCCATTTTTACAATACAGGAAACAGTGTGGCACCTACTTCCTTACAGCCAAACAGTGCACTAAAATGTGTTTCTGAAGACTTTTTAGGTGAGAAATAGGCAATACAGTAACAGAAGCTTGGTTTATTTGATCAGTACTGCCTAGTTTTACTGTTTCATCTGAATTTGAGAGTTCTGAATCCGCTCTATACTCTTTGTGTCCATGGTGGTGGTGAACATACGAAAATGTGGAAGTGCAATCTGCAGTTTGAGCAACAGCCCTAGAGCCAACACAAATCTGCTGGATGATGGGTTTTTTTGAGCATGAGGGAGATTTTGGCACAGGTAAAATAAGATGAAGTTTACCACAGTTCATTTACTACACACACTGGTCTAGTGCAAAGCTGTTTGAAGTGTCCCTTTAAGTCACAGACACATCCTTAGGTAGAAAACCTGCAAAGGAAACGGAATATCATGACAGCTGAATTAAAGTTTCTCTCTTAATATCAGTTCAGGTTTAAAAACCATTTTCATCATTTGGCTGTTGAGTCAATTAATAATTGAAACGCTACATGTTTAGCAGGGGTGTCTGCAGGGAGGCAGGTGGTTGAATTGTAAATGTACAGTGTTTGTATAGTGCAGTTGTGCCGCTCTTTTTCTCTGTGTGTGTGAAAGTGAAAGGCAGGAGGTTGGACTCAGGGCAGTGGAAACGCCACTCAACAGCGAAGCAATCTTATCTAAGAGTTGCAGCCAGTTTTCTTTTTCTCTCTCTCTGTACGTACTATATCTCTCTTTTCCTTCTCTCCATCTCTTGTCTTCTTCCACTCTCTCTCTCCCCCCTTCTCTTCTTTTGGTCTTCTTTGTTACTCTTCCTCCCTCAGCTAACCACCCCTGCTCCTCTAACGTAATGAATGGAGAACTGAACAACGTCACAATTAAAACGTGTCGTTATGTGCACAGGCAGCAGCAGTGGCTGCTTCACTCTGTTCATTGTGGGTGTGTCAAGAAGCTACGAGCTCCAGCCCACAAACGACAGAGTGAAAACATGCTCCACAGTATCTGGAGTTAATGAATGGTCTCCTTGGCAACAGCAGCGCTTAATGCATTTCACATAAAGTTACCATTACTGTGCGAAGTGTGAGCATGCATATAGTGCAAGTGTGCTTTGCAGCATGCACTTAATATCTGCTGGAATTACACAATTTTATTTGCATGTGTTCAAGGGGAATGGAACAAACTGAGCGGCATCAGTAGTGACTGTTCAGGACCATAATGCATTGCTCTCGGGCAAATAGATAGACCATTAAGCTGGCATGTTGGAGGCTGAACAGTAACTAGCTTTAGAGAGAGCTGCCGCCCACACACAGGCACCCTGTAGAGACAGCTGAGATCATAGCATGGTGGAGGAGCCACAGCCGCGGATTTGGCCTCCTCCATCGCGCATTTGAACAAAAATCAACTGGCAGGATGGAAGCATCTTTCGTCCGTTTGACATGTCAAAGGCAAATTCAAAGATTTCCTGTGTTGTCAAGTTATCTGTGAATTTGTCTCGCGGATGTTTTTTTCCCTGCATTTGGAGGTGTTTCTGTCTCAGAGGTTGCTTTGAACACGTGTGCGATAGTGTCGCGGTTGATTCTGTAATCTATCCGTACATGCTGTGGAGCAGTGCGCCCTGTGGCTTGGCATTAGCATACTGTAGGGGTTACTTTGCTCGTGTTGTACAAGGAAAGAAAGCACTTGTAGATGGGGAGGGAGGAGGACGTGGGAGCGAGCCAAGAAACAAGGAGCCAAAACCTCAACCTTCACAAGCAAAGCATCCTCCCTGTTTTCCTACAAAGACTTAGCCAGTGCTAGTTATTATTTACGATGGGTAAATTTATGGAATAATTTCAGTGAGGGAAGGTTACTCAGTTCTTCAAGGTGAAAATGGATACGTTTAGCACTTAATGAATCGGGCCTGGGCCTCTCCCCCATATATCAGCATGTTATTAAGACATTTTAAAATCCCATTATGGTGTTTCTCCTTGAACATGTCATGCTTTTATTGGACTGCCCTGTCTTTAAATCTGACCTTTTCAGCCCTGCTCTGGAATTGAACAGAAAAAAGATACATGACAGGGTGATGGAACGAAATATATACATATGTAGGTATAAAAATATCAGTGCCGGATAGTTTTCAGTGATCTGACTGGGGATGCCCGGTAATGGCAAATAGTTTCCAGCAATAAAAACATGCTTAAATAGCAACTACAAATGGTTTACTGTAAATGGCTGAGTGTGGTAAGAGGTTGCTTTTATGTTCCAGTAATCTTGTTATAAATTGGTGCCACTTTTGGCCCCAATTTTATTAAAATGTGTGTTTTTTTTTATTGTTTAATCTATTTGTTTTGGATTGAATCACAGAAGGAGGGGCTCTGGCATCAGACCAGTGCACATACATTATATTGCAAGCTTTATGCTCTGCTACAGTACATATATACGTATTATATGTGTGTGTGGGTGGGTGGTTAAACAGTATGCGCACTAACGTGTGACTAGGAGGCATGTGTTCAATTAAAAAAAACTGTGCTGCAGCTGTAACAAACATATTGTAAATCACAGCGAGATCTTTTAGACTTTTCCTGTCTGGTGAAATTGTTCAGCTTGAACAACAATAATGAAAAAAGAAGGAGGTAAAATTGGGGAAGGAGGAGAGCGTGACACAAAGACTGTGATGACAGAGGCATCTAATCCAGGCAATGCCATTCTTATCAGGGTCCAGTGGATTAGAGTGAGCCTCCTAACCAGAGAATCCTTCCCAGCCAGACACTCTCCACAGCCCAAGGGCCTGGATCAATAGGCCTGCATTGATCTCTCTCCTCCTGTGGCTGGATTCACTTTTAGCAGGACTGCCTCGGCCTCTATCACTTAGACACACATCTGCAGCCTTGCAACTTCTCCGTGCACCTGCAATGAAATACCTCAAATACAAATGACACACAGATAGACACACACACACCTTCTGTTTTATGTGTGTCAGAGAGTTGTTTTGTTTACACTGAATAACAGGCAGCAGAAACACTATAGTGTCAAGTCAACTTAGCTGCATGATGGTGCTTTGGTTTCCTCTTCAGCCAAAGCACTTTGATCAGTCTCGCAGAACAGCCATTAGTATGGGAGAGAGGGCCTTGACACCTTTGGTTTGTGGCCTCTTGTTGTAGCAACGACAGCCCGAGTCGCCAGCGCTAACCTCTCTGTTGCTTTTTCTTCTCTCTCCTCCAGATGACTCGCCCCATCCAGGTGAAACCGGCTGACAGCGAGAGCCGTGGAGGTAGTTGTCTTCTTTTCTCCATCATTTATTCATGTCCCCTTTTCATCTGCCTTATCTAGGCTAATTCTTTTCATTCTTTCCCTCTGATCTCATCTGTTCCACTGCTCTCAATGCAATATTTCTTCAGCCAACACTGCTTTTTTTTTTAAAATCTCATCCCAATTCCTTTTATTCTCATGTAGCTGCTCTTACATACATAATGGCAGCAACTTCATCATTACAAACAAAGGCTTATCAGAAGTTTAAACCTGACTGTGGGTGAATGTATATTAAACACATTAAAGGAGCAGTGTGTCAGATTTAGGGGGATTTAGTGGCATCTCGTGGTGAAGACTGGACAATGCAATCAGCTGAAACTTCTCCCGTTAGAATTCCTTCAGTGTTTATTGTTCAGGAGGTTTTTAGGAGGAGCTGAGTTGTCCATAGAGGTCCCTTTCCTCTCCAAAAACAAACGTACACAGTGATTTCAACCGGCACAAACACTGAAAAAAGCGGTTCCGCTTTACAAATCAGTGTTTCTCCAATGCTTTTCAGCATTTTGGAGAGGGGCTGCTAACAGAGCACCTGCTTATGCATGCTCACCTTTTTTCTCAGATGACTTTAGATTCAGACGTTCAAGAGGTTTTTACTGGGAGCTGAATTTTCGGCAGGGGTCTCTTCCTCTCCAAAAGTAATGTAGCTGCTGATTTAAACCGGTAAAAACACTAAATAAAGAAGTTAAACTTTAAAATAACAGTATTTTTGCTGACACTGCTCATCGCGGCGGGGCTGCTAACTATGGTTGCCAATGCAAAAAGGCAGTATTTGGCCAGTCTGGGCTACTGTACACCATGTCAGTGTCCATGGACGAGAACCTGCTCCCTATGTAGACAAAAAAACGGCTCATTCTAACATAATGAAAACACAACAATTCTTATTTTAAGATGATTATGCACTAAAGAAAACCTACATATTATATTCCATTTCTGCAAATACATCCCACTAAATCCTCCACACTGGACCTTTAAGTTATGTCAAGCACAAAGATTTGATGTCATCTTTGTTTGACTGCTTTCCTCTTCAGCTTTCAGTAGAAATGTCTGTAATCTCACATATTGTGGCTTTTTAAAATGTGTTTCTGGTTCAAATCCTTCGGGTTTGTGGATTAATCTCACAGTCTCATTCTGCGAGTGCCCTTGTACTTGATGTAATTGATTTAAGAGTCTGTGTTATTGGAAGAATGTGGGGCTGTGATGGGCTTCCCTGCTGCCCATCTCTCTTTTCTTGTTCCCTATGCCAAGTACATTATCATTGCACTGTAAATTAGATAGTGATTAGGCTCAATACTGGAGCCATAGCCATACAAAGGCCCTGTTAAAAACCACACTGCTTGGTCTGCGTGCATTTGAAACAGGAGAGTAAATGGTATAGAGGGAGGAGAAAATGGAGCAGGAGCACGTACAGCTTGCCAAACAATCAATAAATTTGCAGGGTTCTTGCCAAGATCCTCATTACTTGGCCTTAATTCTGTCGTCTTTGATCTCTCCCGTTTTTGGAGGCTTTCATTTACTCACTGCCTATCTGCATATATGTTAATGGGATGAGGAGGCATCCTTTAAGTCAGTGTCAGAGACAATGAACCTTGCTGTTATTTTTTTGGTGTGCATCTCATGTGTCACCCTGTAACAAAACAAGTGCCTTTTTGTTGTTGAAATGGGTAAGCGCTGTTTTCAGTCTTTCTCATCCTCGTGGAAGGAGAGAGGGAGAGAGATTTGGAAGTGAAAAACAGGCAGGGAGAGAAAATGCAAGCACGATGCCAACTGCATACAGCTGCCGTGCTGCACTTCTGAGGCTTTACCTAAAAACCTCTGCCTGTTTTGGGTGAATTAGGATGGCTGGCCACTTGGCTGCCTGTCAAATGCACACAATCTTCAAAGGACAGCATAACCCCTTGAGATGGATGGAAGAAAGGCCAATAAAGATCACTGTCAGTCCTCCATGTTCTCTTTCTTTCTTTCCTCCCTTTCTTTCCTTCTCTCTTTCTTTCTTTCCCCCTCATCTTCCCTCCTTCTCGCAACCATTCATTCAGGCTTTAGAGGAGTGGTGAGACAAGCAAAAGGGTCTTGTGCTGTCAAGATTGATGTCCCCTATAGCTCCATTGATTTTGCCATTGTGGTGCTGTGTGTCCACATTAACAATGACACTCAGCTGTCTCTTTACTTGGTTGTGAGTGGCCGGGTTTAAAGCTCCCAGGGCACTCTGGTCAGTATGGGGTCCTCTTACTGGCCAGCCGTGGGGACCCAACTGTGGAACAAATGAGTGCTCGAACAGACCTGAGAGTTGCACATCATCTTAAATGAACAGGTCAGAGTGGCGCCACAGGGGCAATCAAACACTAGCGTGACTTTAACGGGTTAGGAGGTAGAGGAGAAAGGGGGGACAGGGAATGGATCTGATTTTCACTTTTTAAATCTTGTGTTCTCATCCTGCTTCCAGATTTCTGGGTTGAATTATTTCTGTGATTATCCTTGGCAAAGATAATTTTGCTTTCTCTCCATATCTTGTTCTGTCTTGAGCTGCTCTTGCTACTGTTAGCTGATGGACTGTGCTGCAGATGCGCCTCCATGGCCTACTTTTACAAGCCTTAGCTCCTTATTTGCTGTGAAAGATTGAAGAGAATTTCAATGTGCTGTAATAATTACAGGGTCCTGTAATTATTGCACTCCTTCCTTCACATTGTCAAAATTGCCAAGATTAAATTTTTGTAATTTTGATCCTTATTTGCCTGCTGTTGCCAGAACCCAGATCAATAACTTCAGGACTATAACTCAGCATGGTGTGCAAGAGCTGGAAGAGCTGATGCAAAAAATATTAATTAGCCTCTCAGTGCAGTAGAGGGAGGGACACCAGGGACAGACCCAGTCTGGCCTGTTCTCTCAAGGGCCACGCAGCTAGTCCGATAGGGGGCATATATTCCTCAGTGCACACAGTCACACTACAACACACAGTCATACTAATTAGTCCCTTAATCTCATTATGAGGAGGACTGTTCAGATCACCTCGCTAGGTTGGTCGTCCATTAGGGAAAGACCTGTTACCATGGTTTTATGCCTGCTGGACCTGCGCTCCTCCAGGAGCAACTCTCTGCTGTTATTAAGACCAGACAGGCCTTGACCAGAACAGTGTACTTTCACTGGTTAGTGCTGCAGTGCAAATTTAAACTGCCAGCCTATAGTCGTCAAACAGGAAGAGAGTAGAACATATGCTCATAACTAATTCCACTGAATATTTGATGACTCTTGGACATTTGCTCAAACGGAGCAGTTTCCTGATGGAAATGTTCACAGCGTTCACCTTATCAGATAGAACTACCTGGTAGAAATTAAGGTACATCAGGCCACTAGGCAGCTTCACTGAGGCCTCGCCTTTAGAAATTAAAGGGAAAAATATGGTAGAGTAAATCCATCCAAACACTCTGTCAGCCCCTGCTGCCGCCTAACAAAGACACACTGTGAAATGAATATTAATGGCCAATCACCTACCTAATCTAGCAGAACAGCAGCCGTTACACATTGAGCCACGAGCGCCGTGAATGTCTCCGTCACTGATGACGCAGACCATTCTGGGATGTTTCTGTTGGGGAGACGTTTAAAGAGGTGCGGTGAGGAGGCAGCAGGGACCTGTCTCTCTCGTTTTCTCCTCACAGGTCTCTGATATGAAATAGATTGATTTTCCATCACACATGGCACTGATGACTGGCACTGACTGCTGCTGATATTTCATTTTTGAAGGGCTGTTCAGTGCCTCCTTAGAGGGCTTGGTGTCCTTACACGGGATAAATCAGCTTTAACCACTTTGATTTCATCCTAAACCCTTTACCAGCGGCACCCCCTTGGCATTCCACCATTACTATCTGCCCCTTCTTGTTTCCCTTTTTGTGTGCTGTCATTTGATTTTCTTTTATGTCGTTTTTTTTATTTTTTTTTATAGATAATCTTAAAAGAGCCGTCCTGCTCCCAGGCTAAATTGTTTTTCTGTTTAAAAGTCCAGCATGTATTGTTCCTTCGTGGCTCTTCACATTTTCCAGCTTAATCCATTGTTAAAGTTTTGAGCTCAGAGATAGTGCAGAAAGCAGAGAGAGGAGCAGGCTAGCTGTCAGCTGGGGCTCTGTTGGTGTTGCAGCAGGCCCGCCTGGCACAGCTAGATCTACAGCCCACTGAGGAGGCCTGGATTAGAAACAGGCTCTGGCATTATCAAGGCAGGCCTGCCGCCCACGCACACGCCCACACAGAGAGGACAAACAGGCAAACGCATACATACCCATACGGCTCTGACACACACACACACTCACACACACACACACACTCACTCTCTCTCGCAAACACACACATGCACGCAGTGGGAAGTTGGATGTACATGATAATAGGAACACGTGTGCACACACATGGACATGTCCAGTTTATGTTTCATATTTATACACAGACACACAATGTACACATACTTTCTTTTCATGAGCTGTGTTTCATGTAGCGGGCCAAGCAGCAGTGTTGCTTTGTGTTTGTGTGTCTACGACTGAAGGACAATGAAAAGGTTTGCTCCAGTTCACTGAGATGTGACGGGAGAGAGAGAGAGAGAGAGAGAGAGAGAGAGAGAGAGAGGGAGAGAGGGAGAGGCAATAAGTTAAATGGAGAGTGAGGACACAAAAAAAGAAAAAAAGATTGGGAATCTAGATTGAGAGAACAGGTTTACATGCTCTGTTGCTGTTCTGCGCTCAGTTTTTGATGATGAATTTATCTGGCGTGAAAGACAACAGAGTGGTCCATGTATTAAACATCAGTGGTGTTCTCCTTTCCTTACTAGAGAGACGAGCTCCCCATGTCAGAGCAGCTCAGTAATGAACCAAGCAGGAAGGCCTCTAAGCTCCACTGATCCCCTTTAGAAAAGGGAGGAGGAATGAAGGAGAGAGAGGTAGTTAGAGGGAGAGGAATGAGGGGTGAAAAGACGGATGGTGAGAGTAGAGAGGTGAAAGAAGGGAATTTGTACTGAGAGACTGAAAGTGGGTGAGAGGGAGAGAGTGAACGAGTGCAAAATAAACAGAGAAAAGTGTGGATAAACCAGCGAGAGGGAGGGGCGGCAGGGGCATAGCAAAAAGCTGAACAGTATATCTTCTCCCTTTGGAGAGAAGAAAACTAAAGATTACTGGTCACAATGTGCTTGGCTGGGCATAAATGGAGAGATCTTGAAATAGTAGGGAGCATGTTCAGAGGTTGTGGGGATCAGGGTGAGCTAATCCAATGGTAAGGCCAGCCGTGGGTCACACATTCAGAGCTCACACTGCTTGTCCAAATCCCCTCTGGTGCTCTTACACAAACAATACTGATACACAGGCCTCGGCTAGCCCAGAGTTCAGTCAGCTAACTCCACCGAGCTGGCCTGGGATGTTCAGGTCACTCTGCCTGTAAGCTCTTAAATTTACCCTCACATCAGCACAAACTGGTTCGTTTTGGAGGGGAGGGGTGGAATTAGGTTTGTGGAAGACAGACAAGGGGAGGGAAAGCGGGAGAACAACAGACAAACAGAGCGAGAGAAAGAGATGATGAAATCATTTCTATAGGGATGTGCTTTGCTCCTGAGGGTCAGATTGTGCTGAGGCTGTAGGAGTTATGCAGAGTCAGTGGAAGAAGTAGATCACAACAATTCGCTAATACACTGGGTAGGTGGAGATCAATTAGCCTTATCTAACAAACTACTAATGATAATACCAATGCAGAAGTTGCTGACGCGGCAAAGAACAACAAGAAGAAGCAGAGTGATGATGTAATGAATTTAGCTAGTTGAAAGATGCAGTATTTCTGCAAACACAGTGTCTCCTACGAATTACACTGTTACTGCAACTTCTATGGTATACTCCGTCAGCACATACACAGATGGAAGCAGCAGCTACTTGCAGAGTGTAGACAAAGTACCAGAAACACCTTAAAATATTGCATGTGCATCACAAAGTCAAAAATTATAAAAGCTGACAATAAAATGTGGACGTTGAAAGCTATGCAAAGATAGCGTTTATAGCAGAGCATTTGATTGCATGATATTGTACAAGTGTTGCGGTTGTTACATCTACCCCCAGCGCTCGCCTTTTAAATATGCATACATACATAAATTCAGCAAAACACACATTGATCCTCACCCCCCTATTTTAAAAACACACACATCCCTTTCACTCCATCCCTTGTTCGTTGCGATGGTCTCGTAGCGTAGGCGGATCAGCAAAGGTTACTGTTGAACACAGAAAGGAAAGGTCAGAAATCATGTTTAGTTTTCCTGGGGCCGGGAGGTAATTCCAGCCAGCAGATTGTGTTCAGACGAGCAAGCAGGCAGGGCAGGCCAGTGGTGGAGATGCTCATGCAGAAGGAAGCGAGGCGGGGATGGGGACAAGGTTATCCAGTCAGCCACTGCCTCTCAGCCCCTCCGCTGTCACCCTTAATAACACCCTCTCCCTTATCACCGCAACAATCACCTTGAGAAACAAACTTGTCTTCTTTCAGAGAGGGATGGAGATGGGGAAGAGACGGCCCCCGTATGCATCTGGTCTGCCATTCTCATTACAGCATCTCAACGTCTTTGGGGACAGACAGACTGCAGATCAATTTAGTGCTCAATTCTCTACACTTTATAATTCATTCTCCCTCTCTTTCTCTCTCTGTCCCCCTCTTCTTCTCCTGTCCTTTTTTTTCTCTCTGTACCCTTTGAACACATCAAAACAAGGAGATGATGTACAGTACTTGTCCACATTGCTGCGACAATAAGGGATCTTCTGTTCTGCACCACGCAGATGTAGTGCTTTGATGTTGGAGTTTTCATTTGGTGAGCCATAATACATGAATAAATGTGACTGGGAAAAAAAAGAAAAAATCAATATGATACAAGATACTGTGACACTCACTAAATAGTCCCCTTTCATCATGCGACCACCATGTAACTTCGGAAATCAGTTGACAGGGGTTCCATAGATACAACAATATAGACCATAATGAGCGTTGTGCTTTTTAGAATTATGAAACATTCTGTACAGTATGCATGCAAAGATTTGCAACGTCAAAAAAGAGTAAAAAATCAATAACATGCTGTTTTTTAAATACTGTATCAGTCACATTTCACTGTTCATTTTACAGGCACCTGCCTTTTAGGGCTTTTTGGATGCAAGCAATAATCTCACAGCGCTGTTACACACTTTATAGAACCTTGCATTCACAATGTATGCCAGATTAGCGAAGAGGCTTGCTATGCCAGCCTACTTAAAATGTATGAGGTACAGTGGCATGGAAATGGGTAAAAAAAAGCTGTCGTTTTTAAGGCTTGCCTTGTATAGACTTTGTTTGGTGAACTTTTCGTTTTATTGGCATTTTCATTTCCATTTCCTTCACACAACCTGTGCAGTATATTACGGGAGAAGCAGCTTCTGTAGCAGCCCGTTTTCCAGCAGACATTTATTCTACGTACAGTTAAGGGTCTTTCATAGCCCTGTATTTTTAATACTGTTTCAATTTAAGTTAAAGTTTTTTGAAGTCCAGTGTGTAGGATTTAGCGACATCTAGCAGTGAGATTGCAGAACTGAAACTTCTCCTGTGTGCCATGCGAGCAGAAGAACTATGGTGGCTAATGCAAAAACATGAATGGCCCTATCTAGAGCCAGTGTTTGGTTTGTCCATTCTGGGTTATTGTAGAAAAACATGGTGCACTCGGTGGAGGAGGACCCACTCTGTATGTATATAAACAGCTCATTAAAAGGTAACGAAGACACAGTTCTTATTTTCAGGTTATTATAAACTAATGAAAACATAGTTATGAACATTCTTGACCATTTCTACCCCTAGAGACCCCTAAATCTTATGTACCGGACCTTAAAATGTAGGGTTCTTGCAGATTTAGAATTAAGAAAAGTTAAAAAAGTGTTGCCACAGAAATTCAACATGTGATTTATTTAAAGTGTGACATTCATTTTGATTTAGAAAAAATGCACGACCCCATAAGACCTTGACTGTGACATGCTGATGTCAAATCTTCCACAGCGTAAGCAGTTAATGGCAATAACGAGCCCATACCTAAAGCTGATAAACTAGTATGTGTATTTGTGTGTGAGTGTGTCTGTGTCCTCTGTGGACTTGGTGCTCTGTGATTGCAGTGGAGCTGGAGGAGGCCAAGTGAGGGCTCTGATTGGAGGACAGAGTCTGTGCAACCTCTGCCAAATCACTGCAATCACCCGTTTGCTCCTTCTCTCTGCTTTAATGACACCACTTCATAAGGAACCAGGCTCATCAAGCAGCCCACACACACACACACACACACACACACACACACATTCACACACATACTCACACCAAGAAAAACACACACATACGCACAGTGAGGTCAGGCTTGGCAGATCGGGCGGGGCACGGCAGGCCTCAGAACAGGGAGAGGAGGTCCACCAGCAGATGGGAGGAGATTAAAGCAGACTGGAGACACACACACACTCACACACTCACTCATGCACACATATAAATATTATACTCATACATCAGAGATTCGAGCTCCACTCTCCACTTTGGGTTGAGTTAGACTGAGTTAGACAAGTGTCATGATGTGCAGTATTGGGTTTCTGAAGTCTGTATTTACAGCATACAAGTAAGGGAAGGAATAATGATTCATACAGATACTAGAAGGTTATTGAGATAATTTTCAGGCAGGCTGATCATTTTCAGGCCAACAGTAAATTTTAGATTTTGCTCTTCTCTCTTCACTGCCTGGCCTCAGCTCAGCGCTGAATTCACTGCCCTAATTTTGTGAGACCTTTGCTCCTCACACTCCATGTGGAAATAAAATGTCCCGTTTGTTCACCGAGAGAGGCCAAAGACTATTTGGGGCTTTTGTGTATACAAAAACAGACAAGAGCGAGAGACGAAAATAATTGTTACTCATGCACAAACATTGGCCCATTTGAATTCAAACAACCACTAATAGTAGTCGGACTGCAGTTTCCAGTTGTTGAAAGCAAATAGAGCATTATGACTCTAATTAAGAAATCTATTTTTAAGGTTTGACAGTGTGAATAAGAAAAATGGCCTCTTTTTTGTTGACCATTACATGAAAATGATCTTTAATCTTTCATGACTGGGGACATGAAAAGAGCATTAGTGACAATAACAAAATGACAGACGGAGCAAACACGAGAACGAATGGCAGGGCAAATAGTGATGACAAAGGAAGAGACAGGAAAGAAGAAAACAAGAGCATTTCCCACCTCAGGATATGGACAGAAAGAAAATGCCTCTCCAATCAGTGTAAAAGAAAAATCAAAATATATGCAATGCAGTGCGTGCACCCTTTATTTTTGTCTACAAAACACAGCACTCTGTAATTTCACTTTCAAATTGTTTTTGGAGCACTTTAGTGTGTGAAAATGGAACATAATATGTTGCCTCCAGATAAATGAAAATGCCAGCTCATGTATTTGATTTTTTAAAACATAAAATCAGAATGTTACACATTAGGTGTACACAAGAGGACAGTAATAGATTTCAGGAGTGCATTTAAAGAGGACCTATTATGCTCATTTTCAGGCTCATAATTGTATTTAAGGTTTCTACTGGAACATGTTTACATGCTTTAATGGTCAAAAAACCCTTTATTTTCCTCATACTGCCTGTCTGAATATATCTGTGTTCTCCTCTGTCTGAGATGGCTCTGTCTTAGCGCCTGTCTCTGAAAGCCCCCCTACTGAAAAAGCCCAGCCTGCTCTGATTGGTCACGTTTCTGGGTCTTCAGTATCTTGGCATGTCTGCACTGTTGTTGCAGCCGGGCAGTGACTGTAATGGAGAATAGCAGCACTTTCTACTGTGAAGACACACTGAGAAAAAACCTCTAAACACAACCGGACATGTTCCAGCAGGAATCTGATCTAAAATCAGGAGAAGTTTACAACATCGGCAACCAAGTTTATATATAGACCCTTTGAGGGCCGACGTCACAATGACGTCATTTTGTTAGCTGGAGGCAAAACATGACTCTCCACCACAGGGCTGTAGGCTACATAGGAGTCTTAAAATGTCGTCTTGTTGTGTTACTGGGAGCCAGAATAGAAGGAGTCATGGCTCAAAACTTAAATTGTATCACATACCAGCCATCACTGCCTGTAAAAAAACCAAAGACAACTATGGTTAAATGTGATAAGACGAAAGGACTGGACGGAGGCAATCATCAAATATGCTCCCATGTGCAGCACACACTTCATATCAGGTTAGGGAAAAAGTATTTCCTGTTGTAGGGATGAATAAAGTTATGTGTATTAAAGATTATCATGTCCACCTCATCAGAAAATAGGGAAGTATTAAGATGAATGTTGGATTTCTCTGTTACACTAACTTTTTTAGCACATTAGCTAACCCTAGCTTCAGTAGCAAAACAAATTGGAGGAAACCGTTCAACAGTCGTTCTCCTTTGTAAGATCGGCATAGTAATCAACCACAAAGCTTCCTGGGACATCATCCATCCACTGAGTGAGAGCATGCGGGTCAGCCAGTCTGGTCCCGTTGGTCAGTGTTAATACACCACTCGTATCATCTTCCTCCATTGTCTATAACAAGCCAAAGAACTTGCTAGCTAGGGCTAACTGATGTCTGTGGAGAAAAGTTTTGCCTCCAGCTAAGCCCCGCACACCCAAAAGCGTCATGCTGTTTACTAACACTAAAAAGTTGTTTTTTTTCCCCTGACATTAGCATGTAGCTTCATGTAGCAGTGTGGGCTACCTGATGTAAACACTTGCAGTAGCATGCCTGGAGCGGATGACCATATAAGAACATCTGGGCCACTATGATGTCATACTGTAACCAGAGTAGAAAAACAGTTAAAAACGGTGCATTTACAGTAATACTGTAGGAAACCTGAGGTTTTGGCTCACTGGGATTACTTATACATACATACAGGTTTACCTCATTAAACTTTGACCGCGTTTTATGCGAACCTCCTTCACTGTAACACAATTCATAAGACACAAAATACAGAAAAGCATAATAGGTCCCCTTTAAGCTCTGCAAATATAAACCAGTTGCAGCTTTAGGGAGGTAGAGAAACAAGAAACAAAGTTATGGAGAAAACATTCAGCTATAAAATGAGATCTGTATTCAGATTCAGTACCTGTAACTCAGCTAGCTCCTCATGTCTGTCCCTCCAATCTTACCTCTTCTTTCCTCTATCTCTCCATCTCAGCATATTAACTCCATTAGCCTCTCATATCACCCTCTGTCTCTCTCACTGTCAGTCCACTTAAATCACTGCATCATGCTACCGTTGGACTGGAAAGGACACCTGCTTTAACCAAATGATTCAGGCAGAGATATGGAAGCAGTGGATTAAACAGAGATTAGCACTCCTACAGGCCACAGAAATGCAGTATTTAGTGGAGTATGTAATCTGTATGGAATTCAGCTATGAATCGTAATGCCTATATTGTCTGTGACTTAGTCTGTGGCAGCTATTAAAGCAATGACAACAGACAAGGACATAGGACATAGGGATGGCAAGGACTAGCATGGGATGACGTGCCTGTGATGCACCATTAGGGAATGCCAACGTTGGTTCAGTGGGCACCGTAAAGAGGCTTTTAAATAAGGCCCAGCCACGTCTCACCTGCCTTTCCCATCTCATCTGCTGAGACGACAAATAGTGCTGTGAGCACGCACGCACTGTGACACACAGTCCCATGATTGCCCACCCGCCCACTCTCCATCCACTGTCTTTCCACCCATCTGCCAGTCAAACGAGTGCAGAGGTAATGGAGAGAGAAGCAGTCATTCTGGGGCTGTAAAACTGCGGCAGCCGAAAAGATGATTGGGGTAACCTTTGCTTTGGTGCATAAAGAAAGAAGAGTGTTTTAACATTATTCATAAGTATTCATGTATGTGTGTATTCCTGACTGAGTCATTATTGCAGCACTACCGCCTGAAGTGTTTATGCGGCTGTGCTCTGACAGCCCTGGCCTTGCCATGGTTCATGGTAACTTGTAATGTGAGTTTGTATTTTCTCCTTTTTCAAAACTTACCTGATATTCCTCTCCTCTCACTAGACCTTTGAGATCTCGCACTGATATCTGTACCAGCTTTATTCTATCCCCTAATGTGTGCTTTTTTTGTCTTTTTTTTCCTTTATGCTTCTATCCTGTTGACTTTTCCCCGGGCCCCCTCACATTGACGAGTCTATCAGGCGAGCTGGCATTGTCAAGGATGATTGGCGAATGGGTCTCTGTGCAAAGAAGTTAATAAGCGTATCCCCAGACACTTCAGTTCTTAGGGGCCAGGTCCAAACGCGGGCCATCTTGATTGCCTTTTTGCAATAAACATGAAGAGGGCCTCTGCTGAAGAATACAAAGACAGCCGGGGTTGCATTGGGGAATAACTAGAAAGAGGACTGAGGCTTCAAATGACTGCCGTACCTTTGGCTGCGGGAACTCTGACCTGACACTTGAACCAATTTTATAGAACGTGAACTTCAAAGAGGACTTTGATAGTGTAGGGAGTCATTGGGTGAGATCTGAGGGGCCGAACTGTCTTTTCATTCTAGATTAGCTACTGAGTTAGACTTAGACTAATGACAGAGGTGGAGCATTGTCTTGATAAGGAAGAGATCCCCATCTGGAACAGATGTTATTTGCTGTAGAATGACAACAGCTGATAGAGATTCACTGACATGCCTTTTTTTTTCTTTTTCATTATTGTAGTGCAAATCCTCCTCTTTAGGATCCCCCTACAGCAATAAACTTGTCACAAAACCCAAAACATGACACACCATTGCTTGAAATATAAATAAGCCCATTCGTTACCTATTGATTTTCCTACCATTAGGGAAGCGAATGGCTCAGCTGCTGTTGATGTAGAAGATATTGTGGGTCAATATTGTGTTGCTCTTAAAAGCCACGGGAGATTTTCAAGAAATTCGGCAGGGGCAAAGAAAAGAGGCCAGTCTACAACTCTAATATTAAGAAAATGTCTGGACTAGTTCAGGGACATCTGCCTGGCATTAATGTTATCAGGGAATCGGGGAGCAGTGCAGGCACAATGTGCTTTAGGGAACGGTACAGCCCTCAACAGCTGCCTGCCCGGACTGCTGGCACACATCAACCTAATACGCTGGATTGGAAGCAGGGATTGATTCCTGAATGTTAAAGTGAAACCTTGAAGCACTGCTGAGACCATCTCACTCCGACTGTTGGAGGGAGGGGTGCTTTTGCGAGGAGATTTGGCATCCTAATCTGATCGGGTCTCTTAATCTATGGCAGCTCAGTTAAACAAAACCAATCCGACAGCAGGGGCAGCAGCCAGTGACAGGAGGAACATGTTGAATCTTGGCCTATCAGGCGTACGACAGGAGGACGGCATCTTTTTGGCTGCATTGTGGGTGTAATGATGGCTGGAACAGCAACGGTTGCAAGAGATGCTACCTATCCCAGGTCAAGGAGGGACTGGTGGTTGAGATGCTGAGGGATCACAAAGTCCTCGGCTTGCTGGCTGTCAGCCCCCTCCGATAGTTGTCGTCCTATTCCCCCACCCTTCCTCCATCCTCCTGTTATTTTAGGAATCTATTCTTGGCCTCCCAGCATGTACAATCTGAATTATTCATCTGGAGAAATGGGATCCCTGCATGACAGTGAAACGGGATTTTATTTGTACCACTTGATTCCATTAAAATAAACAAAGTGCAGACCCTGCCATGATAATATTGCCGCACTCCCACCAAGGGCCAGGCAGTAATGCAATATTATCATTTATTTAGTTCCATGTAAATCATATCTTGATGATGAGTTTATTACTATCATCATCGCTGAACACATTTCTTTTGTTCATTAAGAGACCGCTGTAATTTTAAGAAAAGTTTTTGAAGAACACTGTCCTTATTAATGTTGTGATGATTACTTCAGCCATGTCCCGCAGCCCTATTCTCACTCTCCGTCTTTGTAGTCACCTCACATATTAAGCCCCTTTGCCACTGGACAAAAAACCCACCTACACCCACTAACATCTGACTTTTGTATTTAATGGGAAAGGTTACAAACGGCATTCACTCTTGGCACAAATGACTGATGTGGTAGTCACGGATATTTATAGGCCCCAGCTTTGATTGACTCCAGTTGGCAGTGATTGAAATACGACACCCAGGTGGACGCGCTAATTTTAGCCCCTTTGCCAGCGTGATGCAATGGCACACTGCCACAAAATACTGTCTGTGTCCATCTGAGTGGCACTAGAACATCATGTAAAGCCTAGTCAGCACCAGGTTTGAGAGAGAGACTTAATAGGTAAGAGATGAAAAGTGTAGTATCCACCGTAACATTTTCAGTGGCCTCCATGCTGCTGTCTTCTGTTTGCTAACCTGTCTCCTGACCCATCCGTGATATTGAATGTGACACACCAAGAAACACAGGGGCCATTTGCACAGCTCTGATCTACTAGCAAACAGAAAGTAGTCTATTGCGTATTTTTAATGGGTTTTTCCACATTCAAAAAACCTGCATACACATGCTTATTTTGATGGAAACAGAATACTATAGTGTGTACTGTATGTGTGTGTGCGAGCGAGGAAATTATCCTTCTTATGTGGGATTCCACTAGTAACCCACTTATTAATGTCCTCTCTGTCTTTATTGCACATGATGAGGGCAAATTGCTTCTCTCTGTTCTTATCACATGTGCCCACAAACACAACATACAAAGCAGAAAACAGTCAGCTCCGTCTCGGTATGAAATGAATGTGACCTACAGCTGCGGAGAGGTAATGTACAGCAATAGCACGGAGGAAACAAAGGGTTCTGTCAAAAATCCTCTGCTATCTCGCCAGTGTGTCTGTGGAATCCTTTCTGCTCTCATGTGTGCATGTCAAGCTGCCTCGCCTTCTATCTGGATAACATTAATGAAAGGTGAAAGAGGGAATAATCAAAGATCACAATATTTTACCTTTGATACAGATGCATGTTCGTACGCTGCCGGCAGGAGAGATATCCTCACCGCTCAGCTCAACTCTGATCTGACATTAGGATTCAATGCTACATTTCTCTCTCCAGCTCACTTGTCTCGCTTTCTCTCTCATTCCCTTGGTGCCCCCGTGCTCCCCCACCCCCCACCTCCACCCCCCACCTACCTCTGTCCACTCAGCCTGCTTGCCTGACTGCAGCTAAAGGGTAAATGTAGCTCAGGGGAAGTGTGCTACCTCCACCATAAGGTCCTGGTTCCCAACCATGTGACCTGGACCTCCCAACATCTTGCTCCTCTCCTCCTCCGCCTCCTCCTCCTTCTCCTCTTTGCCTTTTCTCCACACACATCTCTTTATCTCTATCCACCTCAGTGACCTCATCCAGAGAGACTGAGAGAACGAACCTCTAAGAGCGAACGGCTTCTCCATCAAACAAAGCGTAGTTCAAAAGTTAACCCGTTTTGCAGAATAGCACTGCTGACCATGCAAAGTACCAACGTGGACCTCTTCTATACACAAGCAAAACTGATTTGAGATGTTTAAATTATGCAACTGTAGGTTCAAAATACTACAATACAGTTTTACTTCTGGACAATTATAGTTATACAGAACAGAATGAAGAAGGAACTTTAACTGAGTACTGAAGAATATCATAATTTATGTCAGTATTTGGGTCATGCTAAATTGGATATTTTAACTGCAGTACATTTTTTAAGTCACTTGGTTAAAAGAAAATCTCCTAAAGATGAAGAGCAGCAGACATGCAATACTCGTATGTGCAGAGCAGCAGTGTTAAAATTATTATGTGGAGACACAGAATTACAGTATTCAGTAGATAAATACATAATGCATAATATTAAGTAAATATTAAGATAAAGAGTGTAATTCAGAGTGTGTTATTTGATTAAATATTTACAAGGGACACTGTGGAATTGCCAGCTAAGACATTTACTTGTAATACATGTCTGGCTCCTAGCTAATACATTCATATTACTGTAATTCCACACTTTGGATGATCTGCATGTTTTGATATACATTGCCCGGCTGGGAAGATTATATATAGTTAAATATATGGCTCAGCTTAACAGGTTAATGCGCTGTGTTCCGACAGCAGACGGTGTTCCTTTGAATATGTTAGGGCTTTGGTGTGTCATTCTGTGTGTGTGTGTGTGTGTGTGTGTGTGTCTGCTAGTATGCGTGTCCATGTGCGTCTAGCTGTGTGAGGCTGAATGGCACCTTTCAGAGTGGGGGTGAGACCATGTGGTCTGCACTGACTGCTTTGGAGGGAGGCAGGAGAGCCCAGCTGGTTCAGGGAGAAGAGCTCTCTGACTAGCCAAGGCAGCCTCACAGCCTGCCAACCAACCTCACACACACACAGACACACACACACACAAACACGATCACACAGTGCATGGGTAGAGGAAGATTGTACACAGAGAAAATGCTGAGAATCGCACACTCCTCTCCATGCAATTAAAAAGATTTATTTTACCACCAATGTGGTTTGGCGATGACTTCTGCAAGGTGCAGTTTGTCACTGTGTCTCAGCTGAGCTTGTACATGGATATAAACATAACACGCAAAGAAGTGTGAAGAACACATTCAGGCCTCCTGTTTACATGGGGACAGTGCTGTGTGCACCCACAGAGCTTACAGAGATCCAATCATTTCGGCTGACCTGCAGCCAGGATTTGGTGAAAATAGCCGCCTACCTCCAACAAAATTGTCCAATATCCTTGAATGCAACGTGCAGGGAAAAAAAAATCTTTATTTGTTGGCAGCCAGGTGCTGGCCCTGCAAATTATACATGACCACAGGTCCTATTGATTCTCTCTTGTTTTTCTCTGTCTCATAACACATTGTTAGAGGAAAGTTGGTTCAGCGGACTCTCACAAATTGTTTTGTAAACACAGAGGGGGAAAAAGAACATTCCAGAAGCTGTCACATGCAACAAAATGAATTTCTCAGCCTGTAATTCCATATTTCTCTCTGATTCAATATGTTGGGATCCCGTTGTTTAAAAACGCCACAGAAAAGCTCAAGTGTTTCTTTCTTTAACATTAAATGAAAGCACTTAATTAGATGTACGTTTTTTTCGTTGATTTTGTGGCACAGCAAATCTATTCCCATTTTACTGTATTTACCCACAGCTGCTACAACACATTTGCAATAACAGTAACGCTGATTGCTACTTCAACAGCTTTGACAGAGAACAATGGTTGTTGAAACAATACATATTTTAAATGTATTTCTCCTGGGTTGTAGCAGCTCTATTTATTCTGACCTCCATCCCGCCATACGGTCCACTGGTTCTCTAGCGAAATCTGAAGTGTATCTCTAAATGGTGTGCAAGTGCTGCAAGACTTGCACAAATTAGCTGTGTTAAAGTATATGTATGCCGTCGATGGAGGGAAGGCTCACTGGAGGCACTGTGCTGCTTATCTGAACAGTAGGAACGTGGACAGAATGATTAGGTAGTCTAACCATAGGCGTCCAAACCCCTCTAGCTTGGCCATTTTCACTACTTTTCTATATAGCACTTTTTCTCTCTCTCTCTGCAAATAGTCTAAAGGGTAAGCCTAACCAGGGGCTATGTGTGAGTGGATGGAAGACAGAGAGAAACAAGAGCTCTAAAAGGAATTTGTCATTTTAAACAAATTGGCTTGGAGAGAATCAAACTGAGCTTTTCTCCCCATTTAGCCCTAACTGTCAGAACGGACAGAAAAAATGCCTGACCTGAAGTGGGTGTGTTACTGCTTACCTGTAAAACCCGTAAACCTGTGAGAGGACCTTACAGCGTGTGGTCCCCAGTTTCTCCATTAGAGAGCCAGCTTGGCATTCGGAGGGAGTAATTGGCTGGATAGGGTTTCAGCAGGCTTAGCCACCCTGCTGGCACAACAAGCCTGTCTGTCCCCATCCCTGAGTTGATGCTCTGCTAGGCAGGATCGTAGCCAGCTCAACTGCTGCCACGTCCCCTTCAAAGCCTGCGAAGAAGCTGGGGATGGCAGCAGCTGTTGTCCCAGGGGAGCCGGAGGAATTCAGGGCCTCTGGTCATTAGTGGGAACCACTGTGCTGGGACGAGCCTGGGTCTTAGACAGCTGGGAGACCTCTATCACCCCTCATCCCTTCATTCCTCCATCCATCCATTCCCCCGTCCCTGCCAAGAAGGATTCTGTATTCTCAACCTTCTTTCTCTCACGCAAGACTAAGAAAGTCTCAGCCCCATGTGGCAGGTGTGGAGGGACTGAGAAAAGACTGTTTAAGTTTTGCTTTTGGAGAAATGTGTAGTTTTCTTGTATTTTTTGAGTATGCCTGTAGGACACTGTGGAAGAGAGGATGCTTAGTTTTCACCTAATTAATAATGAAATAAATCAGACAAAGGCAACCCTGCGAGAGGATAGTCTAACTTGTTGCATTACAGTATGTGGGGCATTTAAAAGATGTACAAACAAACAGAGGAACATTGCAGCTTATTTGCTGTGCCACCTGAAAGTTTTGATAATACAACGATGGCCTATTGTCTGCACTAGTGGCTAAGTCAATAAGACAGTCATTCAGGAATATGGGATAACACTTAAAGTGCAATTGTTTACAAGGGCAAGAAAGAGGAAAAGGAAATGGTGACATTTTTACACATAACAGTGCCACTAGTTGTTAGGTTTTCTTTCCAGTTGCAGAGAGTTGCCCTTGGGAAAGCAGGTTTATGAATACTTTGCCAAGTCCCACCAGCAAACCTATCCACCCTGTGGATTACGATTTGCCGCTCCATTTTTCTTTATTTTGTACATTCAAATCTGATAAAATTTGTTTTCCCAGCATGTGTGACCTTGGTGCCGCCAAAGTCAGAATTACACAAATGTTATTTTAGTGTATTTACAGCTAGAATATTTGACTGAATGGATTTTTTTGTAAGATGACGAAATTTGGGAAAAATATGCAGTCATTTTTGTGTGAAATAAAAATTGAGAGAGGCTTGTGAAAATTGTATGTGTCTTGTTCTAAATAGGATAGAAATGCTAATGCTTATGCAAATTGAGACCCTGACGTTTGCTTTATCCTCGCCGTTTCTATGGTGATCCTGTTTAGGGGTGCATATTGTGTGCGCGTGTGTGCCTACGATTCTGAGCATATTGTGATACCATCTGACCTGAGAGTCATTGACATTTGGTGTGTGCTGAGACATTGGTCTCTGTTGAGTGGAGTGGGGAGAGCATGCCCGTGTCTGTACAGTATGTGAACATCTGGAGGGGCCCAGGCACAAACTATGTCTGAACCACTGTCGATACTCATCCTGATATGTTGTCCCTAGTTTTTCTTAAGGCACTATGTCTATCTGGTGAAATACATACATAATACATATTCCTCTATCATTGTTTATGGATAAGGCTGAGGGGAGGCTGAATGGGGAATACTCAGCTGTTGCAAGAATGTAGAAGGGGTGAAATAAGTATCAAGGGCATTGAATTTAAGATAACTAAATCACACTTCAAAAGACAGCTACATGCCAATGAGCAGCCTCTTAGCCAGGGTTCCCACGGATCCTTAAAATGTCTTAAAAGACATTAAATTCATTAATGTAAAAACAAGGCCTTAATTGGTATTTAAATGTCTTGAATCAATCTTTCAAAAGCCTTAAAAATACTAAGACATGGGAAATGGGATTTTATAAATATTTCTTTTTCTGACCTTGTATTGCAAAATCTCAAAATACTTGGCAAAATCCATTAAAAAAAAAAAATCTGAATGCCTCTCACATTAACATTAAGCAGATCAGAATAGCTCAACCAACACTCCTATTTTGTTTCCGGCCCAGATGCTTGGAGCAGAGGATCCACTGTCTGCTAGCTAGTTGTCACTGTACTGACAACTGTACTACACTGTTGGTGGCGGCAGTAGCTCAGTCCATAGGGACCTGGGTTGTGAACCAGAGGGTCACTGGCTCAAGTCCCCATCCGGATCAAATATGGAGTGTGGACTGGTAGCTGGAGAGGTGCCAGCTCTCCTCTTGGGCACTGCCGAGATGAACCCCCTGCTGCTCGGGGTGCCTGTCTATGGGCAGCCTCCTCGCTTTGACATCTCCCCATTTAATGCATGCATAGCTCTTGTTTGTGTGTCCGTGTGTATATGACAACAGAGTGAAAAAACTGAATTTTCCCTCCGGGATTATTGAAGTATAACATCCTCTTTTTCTTCTATCCTACCTGGGTGACATTGAGAAGTGCAAATTCAACAAAAGTTGGCTATTTAACCAAGTTTTCACAGCATGATTGAAACCAGTGCGAGGCAATGCACATAGAGGCTTGGTGTATGTTGTGCAAAAAGTTTTTCAAACTGGGCACGATGAAAATCAAGACAGTTGAATCACACACACAATGTCAAAAACACTGGCCAACAAGCACCAGGTATTTCCCAGTTGTGTTCTATCCTTGTCGCCGCCACGTATAATTATGTTACAATAAACATTTAGACAAAATTGTCCTCTCCAAAAGTAATTGATGTTGATAAATGTTTTCTAATTCAATTTTGGTTGTTGTAAAATTAGTCTTTTTCATTTCATTCTGAGTTGCAGTTAAAGTCTTAAAAAGTCTTAAATCTAACTAGACCAAACTAAACCTTGGTCTTACCTTTAATTTTTTTTTTCAGTACATAAAGTTAGTAATATACAAATAAGACACAACTTCTAAGGAGGACAAAAAAATGGTTGCAAAAGTTTCAAAATAGTGACAAAATGTCAGTATAATGTAATGTAGGCCTCAAGGTAACTTTACTGCTCCCCTACAGACAACAGTGGCTGAGGTCAGCTTGGCCTCATGTCAGACGCAGATATTTTTTCCTCCCACTGTGAGTCATTACAGCTGATGATTGTACATCAGGCCTAGAAGCACCCTGTTGGTCAAACATTGTTCCATCATGGTGTTCCTAAGATAATGTCTCTATAGTGTCTGTTTTTGTCAACAAATGTCTCCCAAGTTAAGGCTGCAAAGAAACAAAGGAGCCACACTGATCTATATGGGTGATGATTAATGTATATTATTTAACAGACAGGACATAAGTGTGATGTTTGTGCTGCATTCACAACACCAGGCGTATGTGATAAACTGCTCCAGGCAACTCTGCGCACATGCCCAAGAGAGAACATTTACTTTTTTCTATCCCTGCATTTTCCTCTGTTGGCTTTGCATGCATTGTTAAATGGGACTGATGGAAGCACCCTGGCCATTACTCACTGCATTGCCTGGCTAATTTCTGTGCTCTTACAAGTACAAAGATGTCAAGCAGGAGCAGCAGGCTTACCTTGGCTTCCCCTGAGACCATTAATCCTTTGGCTGGTGTCGTCCCTGCCTGCACTGGCTCACCTGGTTCACAGTGCTGCCAGCAAACTGCTGTTCCCAGCCCTTTTCCCGTTCTATCTATTTATTTTGGTTCCAAGTCAGCTCCCATCACCAACAAAATCTGATTGCACTGGAAGAGCTGAATATCTATTTAGGCATATAGACTCCCTTCTTAGAGGGAGAATTGCAGAATCTGTGGAAATGTTTTGTTGTGTGTGTGTGTGTGTGTGTGTGTGTGTGTGTGTGTGTGTGTGTGTGTGTGTGTGTGTGTGTGTGTGTGTGTACGTGTGTACGTGTGTACGTGTGTGTGTTTCACAGTAAGAGGAAAGTTGTGGAGGTGGAAGGATAAAAGCCGGTTATCTAGTAGAGGCAAAAGAGAATGAAACTCGTGCAGAGATTTGTCACTGTGACCTTCATACAGTAGTTTTGTTTTTCTGAATGACATGCAAACCTTTAAAAAAAAATCTACAGCGCCACTGAAGCTCTTCTTAAATTTACTACCACATACTGGTTTGAGAAATTACATGTTTTTTTTCCTCTTTTCCTCTTCCACCTTGTAATATATTCCAATTATACTATGTGTGTGAACTTAAATATGGCTGTAGGAGACATGTGCTTTGATTACAGCTATCAAACTGTGGATAATTAAGTCTTGGGATATAGACTGTATAGAATAATGGACGTAGCTACCGTTGTCATGAATGTGAAAATTAGCTGTGGAGAGTTTTTCTGTACCAGGCTGTAATCATGTTTATTTCTGTCGGCCATTTGAAGAATTGCAGGTTTTGGCACTTCCATGTTAGCTTCCCATTTTCAGTCTTGGAGGTTGCAGCTTTGAAAATACCTGTATTTTGTCCTCCACTTTGCAATAGATTCCAGTTATATTATGCATGTGATCTTTTGATTGGTATCTGTAATAAGAGCAAATGACTCCCACAGCCAAATTTCAAAGAGAAAAGTCTTAGATCAAAGATCAGAGATGGCTCACTCAGTGGATATTGACCTTTAAGTGTACACCCACATATTAATAATACACAAATCAGGAGGCAATTTGGTACATTTGCAACCAAAGAAATGCCCTTCATTGGTCTTCTAGTGCACAGACCATGTTTGCATTTGTTGAGCAATATCTCACAAGTAGTTAAACTTTGTGCATGTGGGCTTTGGGCACATGTTTTCAAGTTTACCTGTTGTCTGTATTATTTACACTTTCAATAGATGGAAAGACTGAGAGACCAAGATGAATCAATTCCATTCAACTTTGGAAGAAATCAATAAGCCTCCTGAATGCACCAGGATCTGCTAAGAAGAGCTTTGTTTTCAACATTGGCTGAATTTCATTCTTGGCACCCCCAAAAAACATTTTACCAATACGTGTGGTATTTCCAGTTTGCTGTAAAGGCTGAGCTCACTGAGGATGATATTCTGCACAAATACTCATCTTTATGCATCTTTCCGGAAGATAATTATGATATGCACTTGCTGGATTTATCAAGGCTATACAGTACCTGTATATACAGTCATTAAAGAATGACAGCAGAAAACATGCAGTCAGTAGCTGCATTTAACACCTCGTACTGGAGCCCTTTGTTGCTTATGCTTTATCATTAGAGCCAGACTTTGTTACTTTTTGAGTAATGAAAAGTCTGTGCCAGTTGTGTGCTGTTGTTTCAGCTTTAAATAAATTAGCAAAGGTGTTTCTTAAGTGTTACTAATGTCATTTTGTGCATGCACTAATTGTTCTAGATTTTATAAATCAAAGTAAATTCATGCAAATGACCCAACCTCAGGATCGATAGGTTGATTGTTAAAGGCCATGGCTATCAATTGAAGTTGCATAGGGATATCCACTCCATTCAGCAGCTGTATTAGAAAATAGTAAAATTCATCTTTACCAGCTTTGTTGAGAATCCAAAACATTTGGACATCAAACATTTCTTCTGAAAATTATGATAGATCTTTTTGTTGTCTCTGTAATAGAACTTGTTGTCTATGTTCAAGCAGGAGCATTAGATCATTCGCATCACCCCCATCAGCTGATCTTCAATTGATCTTCCTGAGCGCCAACTACACAACCACTCACATTATAGTTTTTGGCCTTTTCAAAATGAGATGGCTTTCTGAGCTGGAAAGCTGCTTTAAACAGAGCCATTACACTAACGTCTTTGCCATAATGGTAAACTATGATGAGAATGTTTCAGACTAATGTGTCGTAATAGCATGCAAACAGGTATAATAGCCCACAACGGTGTCGTTTTTAACCTTTAACAGAGTGAGATGATACTGAGCATTGCAGTGTTAACCATAAACTTCAAGAGATACTCTAGGAATTAATTTCAGAGTCATTGCTCAGGTGATTTCATGCAGAAGTTTTTTGGGGGGAAAAAACAGTTCAAGTACCAACCTTAGATTCAACTAAAGATTTACTCAGCTGCAGGCTGTACCATATCCAGTATTTTTATTTTTTTATTTTTTGCATTCTCTCCTTCTCTAACTCCCCATATCTTTTTTTAACAATTTCTCCTAGTATTTCGGTATGGAAGAACACATCTTTATCCAGCAGTGAATCGAGGGAAGTGGGGGTTGGTGATGTTGGAGGTAGAGGGGGAACAAGGGAGGTGGACTTTAGATTACCTTTGCAATTTCAAGAGAGAATGCAGCTTATAATGATCCGGGATGTTCCCGGGAAAGGTCAGCTGAAATTGCAACAAGCGTAATTAGTAGCTTATCAATAATGCATCCAAGGGTTCAGTGGGTGTGCAGCCTCAGTCTGCATGTGTGTATGTGTGTGTGTGTGTGTGTGTGTGTGTGTGTGTGTGTGTGTATGTGAAGAAGCATGCACGCATGGGTGGGCAGGTGTGTGAGTGTGCACCTGTGTGTACCCAGGGATGACCAACGAGATCTCTTTTCCTGACATTCATTAACATAAAAACACCTGTATGTCACTCAGGGGAGCTGCTATAAGCATTAGCATGCAGATCCCCACTAACAAACCATACACTACCCCACAATAGTGTGGACACTACTGATGGCAGTACAGAGTGATGGAAAACTTCAAGAGACACATCGATCACTAAGTCAATTACTATCGATCACAGTGTCAAAATTAGGGGCCATAAGGGGGAAGAATATGAGATAAGGGTATATTTTGCATGAAACATGCAGAAAATATTGGAGTATTATGCAGAATTGGTATCAGCTCTCACGCAATCACTGGCTAATTATCTAGTAGTGGAATACATTCCCTCAAGCACCGTCTCGGTCCAGGCACACTCTGTATCATTGGCTACTGCTGAATGTCAAGTCCTCTCTTACAGGAACTACATTACATATTTTCTTACCTATAAAACTTCCAAGAGATGTAAAGGAGCCAGCTCTGGTGCTGCACTTATTATAACTGAAGAGGAGTACTGAGACGACTATTTGCTACGTGAATTATACATATATGGGAAGTGTGTGCTTAAATTTCTTGTAGATTTGTTGTTTGTTTTTATTCTTTTACTTAATGTAGGACAATCCACTCCATAGTCCAATCCTGTTGTCACCCTGTAAGATTGCCAATACCTGATCCAATTGTCGGATGCAAAATAATAGATGAAAACATAGTATTTATAAACCTATGTAACCAAGACAGAGATGATTGCTTAAATCAACAACGTAATAGCCAACAGCATCAGGGTCATCAAACCAGTTTTGTCTGTTTTGTAATAATGTAATACATTGATGGGAAAATGAGCTAAATATCATCTTGACATTGACAAAGGCTCTGGCTATCCTCTGATCATGGTCAACCCCCAAGATCATTGTCTACCCGCACAACCCTACTTACATTACAAGGTCTATCTGTTTACACTGGACGTCGTCATCTAGCAAGTCCCCACGGTGCAAGATGACACAAGTCTAGGTTATAGTAAAGCACATTCAACAGACGTCTTTACTGATTTCATTTCGTTGGGTTGCATCAGAGACGTGATCAAAAAAAAATGCCCTTGTTTAACTTCTTTCTTGACTAACACTATTTCCATTTTCTTCCATCATGTTGCACATCCACACAAGGCCTGATAAAGTAGCCACTGACTTTTGCCGAGCACATCTTCGAATGATTTCAGTCAGGGCATATAACTGAAATATTAAACTTGAAAAAGGAAACTTGAGTATCTTGCATAAATCATTAGGAATGTTCTTAGTCAGACCCTGGTTCGTTGATAAGGAGATCAAAATTGAGGTAGACATTAGCTCGCCCACAAAACCCTTTCCTAACCTCCTACTCTTCCAGCGGCAGGTGAAGTGTGGGAACTCTTAAGATCAACATTGTGTTCGAAGGAAAAGAGAAACCTGAGGATGCATGTTAGCAGTGTGGAACCTAGGGGGGAGATTGCAGGGGTCGAGTGGACCTCGGGGAGCATGTTTGTGCACACACGTGTGTGCTTGCAAAATTGTTGGTGTGTGTGATGTAATGATCCCAGGTTCTTTGGCCCCTGCCTGTTGATAAGTTGCTGCAGCACACATGAACAGGGGAAACGGGAAGCAAGCGAGATGAATGTGATTGGATTGCCGGCCGAGTGCAGCCTCTCCCATCTGTCTCAGAGTCTGCCATCCCATCTCACAGGCGGCAGGAGGTAATTGGGTTCATTGTTCTCACCACAGGATCCCCCGGATTGAAAGCTTCATTATCTGGATAACCATGAATGTAAATGAACCACACGTATGCAGTGGGGTAATGGGAAAAAATAGATCATTGCTTGCCACAACCACAACACACAGCACATCCCCAAACACATACAGTGCTCATGCATTTTTTGTGCAATCACATGCAAAAATGCCTATGCTTGTGCATACGTGTAGCGTTTCTTTTATCCCTCTTTCTCTGATGAACACACAAACACACACATACACACTAGCTTTTTTATTGCATTGGAGAACATAATTTGGCATTAGATCTGCAGTTTTAGGTCAGCTTGCGAAAAGCCTTGTTGTGTTCCTCTGTCTGTGAATAAAGAGTACAGTGAACAAGAGAACAGTGCTGACTGCTGACGTATTCGGCCTCTGCGGGCTGGTAACCATGATGTAAACTTTCATGGCTGCAGCTAACAGAACTCTATGTGACAATGCTGTGATGAGCTGCTCACCACACTTTCTCTGTAAGCATATTTGCATGACTGGATGGCAGGCGCCCGTACACTCACTGGAGCTTCTACCATGAATGGCAAGAGAGGGCCTGAAGAACAACAGTAAGCCTTATGTGCTTTGAATTATTCATGCAAAACCAATGTATAACAGAAACCCAGGCATATCTTTCTCTCTAATTAGGCAGAGTTTGTGGGTGAATGTGAAAGGCAAAGCCTTTGGACAGTTATCTCGCAGTTGATGACAGTATGCTGCTAGCTCCAAGATTCACTGGCCTCGAGTTGCTGGCAGCAGCCAGAGAAGGGTTAAAGCATCTGCCTTCTGAAAATAAACAGGAGCTCACAGTGGAGCCCGACCACTCTCAGATCCTCTGGCAAATCCATCAATTAGCTGCAGATGTGATCTGCATTCGAGATTACTGCAATTTAAGCATGTCGGGAAAACAGCCTAATCTGGTCTCCAATGGGCGCTCCAGTTTTCAATTTGCTTTCCAGGAGGGACCTGGGATCTGGTAGGACCTGGGATGGAAGTCTGCAGAGGAAACTGCACTAATACCCTTATATGAATGATCCCCTCATCCCTCTGGATTCATGTATCCCATTTTTATTTCAGAGTGAAGTGTGAGCGTGACTTTGAACATTGAATATATCTACACAGTAGTGAAGCAGAATAATCCAACTAAAGTGTCCAGATTCAGCAATGAGACCTGATGTGTTGTGGGTCATCATGCAGATTGGAGGCTGGGAAGAAAGGAGGGACGCAGCAGAGGAGAGCAGAGTGGAGCAAAGTGCTGTCCTTACTGAGTGTGCCATGCTGTGCCTTTGCGTCTGTTGTAGGGCCCTGTCAGATTGTGTTTACTTTCCTGAAGGACGTTTCACCTCTGGAAGCCTGGGAATGAATGGAGAACTCATTTCTCCAACAGAGACTAGTCAATCACTCCACATTTATTCTCCTCCCTCGCAGTGACCTCTCCCCGGCCAGGCGAACAATGGCACCCTCGTAAACTGCAGATGAGTTTGACTCAAAGCAAGGCCTTATATACTGGGGACGTCAATACTGCAACAAAAGCTCAGTGAAATCAAAGAAAAACATTGCATTAGACAGAGGCCAGGGGGGCATTTTTCTTGATATATAGTGCACAATAGTTGAGTGAAATACACATCTTACAGGCTGCTGCATAACCTAACCACAGTATATGTTCATGCTGCTGAAAGTATTTAGTGCTTGTGCCATGTTATGTCTTTCTGTGAGGCATGCATTTGTTTGTGCACCGGCACTTGACACAGAGCGGATGAGGGTTGCTTCATCTAAAAGAGGTTTGAAGCTTAGCATGGCTGCATAGTTAATGTCATGACTTGGGTCTGGCAGATGGCAGAAACAGTTAGGGATCTCATTAGATCAACCAAGCGTCTATGCATGTTGCAAAACCTTTCATTAAAGTTCCATTGCTGGAATACCACTATCTCACAATATTGGTCAAAGTCAAGAGAGGGTAGAGCAAAGTGTTGAAATGTTACATCTGTGTAGAGCCGAGAGATTAAAACGATGCATGTGTCTAATCAGGAGAAACACAAAGCAGTGTGCATGTGTGTGGTGCACAGAAATGTGTGTACGCGTTAACTGGAGTCTTTATATCTATGTGTTTTCATTTATCTGTGCGTGCTAGTGTTTGTGTGGGTGTGATGAGTGATGCATCCTTGCTGAGCATAGCAAACAGGATTGTAATGGTCACAGAGCACATTTTGTACCATTTGCCTTGTAATTAACTGGAATTTGTTCAGCACAAATGCACTGCAAGCGTGGGAAACTAAAAAAAAATCTTCTAGTGCAAATTATTGACAGTTGGTGAGGGGAGGCAGATTTTTTTTTTCAGGGGAAGGATTCAAAGTGCCTTCATGTTAACACTTATTTTATTTGTATTATCTTTAATGACACAGAGGCTAAATGGACCATAGAGGGAACTGATTAGCAGCCCCCTACAGCCTGGCAGCCTCAAGTCAATATGGATGTTTTATGGGTTTTTAAAGGACATTTAAAATGAATTTTCATATATGGCTTAAGGCATAGGGCTAATCACAGCAAGCAGTCTTCTTATGAATGATGCTCTGCACTCAGAGGCATCAGAATTGCTGGCTGGCAGCAGTCATTACAAAAAAAGAAGGGCATCACTATAGAGAGGATGATCTTAGACAAAGCAATAGACACAGCAGAGTGAAACGGCTTTAAAACGACTCTTTAAAGGCACATTTCCACAACCAAGTGAAGGTGCCATTATTTCTAATGTTGATTGATGTGGTTTGAAAGAGATAAGTATGAGAGTGTTTTTGACATTCAATTCATGGCTTTTTTTTCAGTGCTTATACTCAAGTGTAGTCAGTTGCTGAGCCAAATCTCACAGAGTCTACCAGGACTCTCTCTACATTGTAACCACAGAGTGAAACTGAGTTAAGATATCAAATGTCCCAATTAGATTATTACCTTATTCTTGACAGATATGTAAATATGATAGGGCTTTAAGAGTTTGAGGTTCGGCGGTTCATTCAGGGTGACATTGATATTGACAGACTATAGTAAACAAGCCAAGTTAGTCCTCCCAGCTAATGTGTGCTAACAACACATTGGAGATGTGCAACATTTTTTGCAGACACTAGGGGCTCTAGTTTCGCAGACCGGGCGAGGCGGGGGCGCAGCGCACCTGCGCTTCGCCCGCTGGGTGTGGCCAGGAGGATTTTGCAAGTTTGGCACACCGTGTGCCTGGCGCAGCTATTCCTCTTTCCCACCTCCGTCCCTCCTACCTGCGCAAGTCTGAAAGAGGGAGGAGAGAAGGCGTGGAGTGGGTTTTACACACATCACACCAATCAAATGAGCCCCTCTCCTCGCCCTTAAATGTGCAGCGCGAAGGCGTAATGAGAGTTTACTCAATT
>NC_065515.1:12806861-12927096 GCF_006386435.1 Epinephelus moara | reverse complement strand
TTTGATCTGACATCAGATGTGACGGGACAGTCGATATAGAGATACATTTATGTGCTGATTGCAGATAGTTGCATTGAATAGTGGTTTTTTGGGTATTTATTGCATTGTTAATGTGCCTGATATTCTGGAAACCTGCCTGTGAGATTTTGGTGACGTGTGCGCACTGTCCGCCGGTCAGCAAACTTCCACTTAAACCGGCTGCGCTCCGCCTGCACTGACAGTAGACCTGGTTTCAGCTGGCGAACTTTTAGCGCACCTTCGGCGAAACCTTTTGGCACGAAACTGTCACTGCGCCAAGCTGGATCTGTCGACACCGCCCCCTGCTGCGCTGCCACACCCATCTCAGCGCACCTCGGTCTGCCAAACTACGAAACTGAGCGTGCCTCGGGTTGCGCTGCTCGAAACTAGCTCTGTGCGGGGTTTGCCACCCTGCGCTACGCCGGGAAACTAGAACCCTAGATATCAAATAAAAGCCAGAGACTGTATCATATTAGGTTACTGTGAGCTATAACTTCACCACTTATAAGCAGATGGCAGAAGATAATATTATCTAAGAGCCTGAGCAAACAAAGTCTCTTTTCCTTTGGGCAGCTGCCTACGTCTCACTCAGATTCATCTTGGCTCTGGGTCTGCAGCTGCCTGTACCAGAGAGCAAAAAATAGAACAGCGGCACACATAGTTGAATTCACTTATTTAATATGGACCAAAAAAAACAAACATAAAATAAGTGAATTCTACTATTAGTGCCACTGTTCTATCTATTTTATGATAATCTCCAGTACCATGCACCTTTTTTATTGAGCTGTGCACACTGCTATTTTTCATCACTGTACTGGAGAGCAGCCTGAAAGTGAGGAATGCTCACTCCGCAGCTAAATCTGGGGACTGACCTTGTCCATTATAGTTCAGCTCGTAACTCATTATGGATGTATGCGTGCTACGTTCATGAACGTGACTACGTCAGGCTGATATCAAAACAAAAATATTACAGTAAAGGCAAAACTTACTGTCCTGGCTCTCATAGTTTAAGTATTTTCATTTGAAATGTAGTACTTTGATAGTATTCTATATATTTTAATTAATTCATGTAAAGGTTTTTTTATATTTCAGAGATTCCTCTGCGTAAAAACTGTTGTGGATTATCCTTAACAGGACACACAGTATGCCACTGTTTATGTCCTCACAAGACGAACATGGGATAAAAGAGACTCTGAACGCTCAGAAACTTCTAGCACATCACACGGTGGCACCATCAAACGCAGGACGAGAAGTTTGATCTTTCAAAGGCAAGAAGCACAACATACTCTGGATGCCTTTGCCCTGGCAGACTCGGATTGAGTTTAGTTGTTGTGAGCATTACTGATCAACACCTTAGGAAAGCAATCGGCAGAACTATTATGCACAGTGATTTTTCCCTGTTACCTCTGGTGATAGGAGAGCACGGAGGCCCATGCCCACAGCTCTCTGGTAGATGGTGCTTTGCTGGGATCTGTGGAACAGAAAACCAAGCTATTTACAGGGAACACAGCAGCCTCAGAAGTAGCTCCTAGCCTCGGGGTGCAAAATACTTGAAAATAAGCTCCTGGTCTCTTTGATGTGTGTGTGTGCACCAAATCTAAAGGCATTTCAAGTAGTGCTGCCTTTGAGCCAAGGACGAGTCTAAATTGTCTCTTGGAGCTGAAGATGGGTGAGGTGGGGAAGAGGGTTAAGCAAAAATCAAGAAATATAATATTTTTTCTGATGGTTACATTACCATAATGTACACTTCACACGCCTGCTGACAGGAGTAATCCCAGTGGTGTTTTTTAAGTTGGCTATCAAGGATATCTGGAGCACCAGAGGTTTATTGTTCATCCACTGATGAGTGATGACAATAGTCTTGGGAGGCTCTTCTGATGAGAATATGAGTTTTTATTTAGGGGAGACATAACACCTCTTCGCAGCACTCAGCCCTGTTTAACAGCTCTAATATGATGGAAGAAAACTCTTCTGGAGCAAATTAAGTAACTGGTTTATAACATCTGCCTCTTCACAGATATTTCATTTTGTATTGCTGCTGCATTAAAGGCCATGTTCTGCATTGCAATCTGCTGTTGTTGTTGCTGCTCAACAGTTATTTGTCACAGCAGATAAGGCATGTAACAGTGATCGCACGTCTCAGAGCTTGGAAATTACCGACCAAAGCAACATAACGTATTCAACTACAGAGTTGGGGAAAGATATAAAAAATACATGCAAGAGATAAAATTGTCATACATGGAGGGATAATGTTGAATATCAATGCACAGCTAAAGTTATGTATCTAAAAATATGATGAAAGGAGAAAGGGAGTAAAAGGGGGATGGTGGGATGGAGGACTTATTCACATGAGAACAGATCAGACGTCAAGCAGCACTAGATAGCCACTCTGCATGGTGCCGGGATAAGCTACGGCTGGTAAAGAAGGGAAAACGTGATGGCGTACTGTAGAAAAAGCTTTCCACAATTTCCTCCAGCCTGTAGACATGGCAGGACTCATACAGTGCACTGCCGAGGATCCCAGGAGGTCTGAATGGCTCACAACATCTGAAAAGACCTCAATTTTGAAATAGGATGGTTACTAAACTGCTGTAACCAGTTTCCTTGTGCCCCAAAAAAGGGAGATGAAAAATAACATTTCACAATCTCTGGACTTGAAAGCTTTCTTTTTCCAAGAGGAAAAAGGAAAAGAAAATTTTCAGACTTTTCACGCTCCAACAGTTATTTGGCCTCTTTTTCTCTTCTGTGGCCAGTGAGTCACCTTCCTCCATTTTCTCTCAGACACACTTTTCCCAAGCAAAGGTCCCTCTGTCTCTTGTGAAGACAAGTGTTGGTTGAAAGGCATATTTGAAGATAAGTTTTGAGGAACCATTTTTCATATTTTGACAAGAATGGAAGAGCCCTCCGGCACAAAAACAAAGGCAGTCTGGGCCTTGATAGATTCACACGGTCGGGTCAGAGTTCACACACAGTGGTACTGAGGCCATTGGCTCTCATCTTAAAATTCTGCTACTGATTTTGCAACAATATTTCTTCTTTTTTGCCCGAGGGTTTTTGGACTCTCATGATCATTCATTATTCATGGGCTACGGCCTTCATTGTGGCTGTGGTCAATTTAAATTTGTGTCAGATACAATGTATATACACTGCTTCTGCTTGTTGCTGCACAGTCAGACACTAAACTGTGCTTTGCTCACTGGTGCTGCTGTTTATATGAACTCTATGTAGCTATGTGTGTGTACTGTCATATTTGACAGTTTCACATGTTTATTGTATGTTGAAATTCTGTCATGTGTAACGAGTCGTCCAGCGGTTTGTTGTACTTCCATAGAGATAGGGAGAGACAGATTGAAAAAAGAATGATCACAAGTGAAGCAGAAAAGGGCGAGGAATCCTGACTTTTAGCCACTAGTGTGTCTAAGGATGGCAACAGCTAACTGTTAATAGGTTAACCTCTGAGAATATTTTTTACTGGTTACACGTGCCAGTCCATAGGTTAGTTTGCATACACACACACACACACGCGCACACACACACACACACACACACACACACACACACACACACACACACACACACTCAGATAACAGCTTAACTAGCTAGCAGTCTGAGGTAAGAAAATGAAGCGTGCTAAATTAATTAAGTCGCTTAATCACAGGGGGGACCTGAGGGACACCTGCGGGTGGGCACCCTGTTTTAGCATCATCATAGCTGAATGAGCAGCGCTGCTCACTGGTTTTGCGCCCAACCCAAGTTCTGGCTAACCAGTGGAGACTTGAGGGCCACAGAAAATAAAAAGTAGGACATTTTCAACACAAAACTTTAAATTTCAGCTCCTCTAAAGCAGTGTCCAAAATGAACTTTGTGACTCACTGACCAAATGGACTGGTAGATGAAAACACCCACTGGCCAAGCATATTTTTTGCCGGCCAAAATAATAAATTGCCTTTTTGTGTCACATATATATTTGTTTTAGTACATTTCATTGAGATAATAAGGTTTTATGTAGAGAACAAACTTTAACTAGAGGCTGGAGCAAAATTTAAACCAAAATTATTATTGTACAACTCATCACGACAGCCTCAGCATGAAATTAAGTTCCCTCTGGCAAGTGCTGATGCAGTGTATGTGCATCGGACTTTTATTAAGAAAGGTACAAACAAAAGGAGTAAAGCTGTAATTCGCTGCCGTTGACAGTGTGGGTGGCAGTAAGAGTTTGCCATCTTGGTTCAGACTACTTAGCCTCTGTGTTATTATTTATTACCTTCATAAGTATGGGCACAATTTATAATCCTCGGCTTCACGTTAGCCTAACGTTAGCTAGCAGCAGACCAACAGTAAGTGAGAGTTAAGTGGACTGGCTCGTGTCCTGTACGCTAAACAGTGGTGCAAAACTCTGAGTCGTGGAGACTTGTCAGTGTCATGGCACCGTTTAGATGCATGTAAAAAAACACATCTGTTGTGTGTGTGAATGTGTGTCTCTGTCTGCGTTTGTGTGTTTGTGTGTCAGTGTATTACATGACTATTTTGGTACAAATATTTACCTTCCAGTGTGGGGGATAGCCTTTAAGATTTACTTGCCAAACGGATAGTCTACCCGCAATTTGCGCTTGGCGGGTTTAGACCCTGTTCTAAAGGAATAGTGCTTTGAAATGTGTTGCCTAAGCTCGCTGAGTCAGTGGAGTGCCGTACTCTAAGGAAAGCACCTTTTGTATTTTCACGTCATTTTGAGGTTTTTTTGTAAAAATAGTTACTGGTTACTGCCAAACATTGACTGAAAATCTCTGTTTTGAATTCCAAGTCGAGTCCCAGAAATGCTGGATCCTATCTTTCCCATAATGCAACTTGATAGTGCCTTCTATTAAATGTTATGGATGATGGCGATATTATCATATTATCTAATCTCTTCAAATTTTGGAAAGCTCCCTATGGAGCCACAGAAGACATGCTGAATACAACTCCCCTTAACAAGTAAATCCAACTTTGTTAAAAGTGGTCTAAATAAAATCCTGTATTGTTACATAAAGTAGATTAATGTTACCTACTTTTGATGGGTACTATGGATATGAAGTTGTAAACCTGTCCAACCTGATCATTCGTTTGTTGCATAGGATGCATACTTTTGTGTTCTGCATCAAAGTGTGAGCAAGCTATTTGTTAGTTTACGTCTTTGCGTATGCATACTGTAAAAGTATATAAAGGATTTTTATGATAGCAACACGTTAAGCATCACTTATAATGGTAAGATCTGCCAGACTAAATAATTACATTTAAGTCTGTCACATTAATTGATAGAAGACGAGATGGCGCACTGGATGGACTGACTTTGAGAGCAATTTGTGTCAGGTCTATTCATTTCTCTTCTCACTGTGAAACTTGCCATTTTGTTCTTTTATTCTTTAGAAGTTAGAGACTAGTCTCACTGAAGTTCTGCTCTCTCGTTGAAGAGACCAGATGTGAAGCTCTAATGGTCTCAGAGGGCAGGGCCTCCATCACCGGCTACCATGGAGACAGTACTTATTCTCTCCCTCTCGTTTCCCTATTATCCCTACATCTTTGAAGTCTACAGAGAGAAGTTGTGGCTATAATTCTGGGCTGGATTTCTTGTCTAAGCCTCCTGTGTTCAATAGAAGCACCTGCATTAATCCCAGGTAACACCTCTGATCAAGGATTTAATTTAGACCTGGAAAGGGTGTTCACACTGCGATCCTACAGGCCAGATTGTTGTGTTGACAACAGCGGTGATGGATGTGTTTTGCCGTAGGCAGAAGGAAAGGCAGAGATCTCTCACTTTGCTCCTTTTTATGGGTACTACAGTGCAAACACAAGAGGTGACAGGAAATAGAGGGAAATCACACTCTTTTCTTTTTATTGACATTTCTGCAAATTTCCTCCGTTAAGCCACTCTTCCCCTGAAACACTTGAGGTTAATTTGTTTTGTTTTGTTTTTTCCCCTTATCCAGAGCACAATATGTATATATGTGCAGGAATTAGGTTATTTTTCTTTTCCTCCAACAGTTTCAGATTTTCACCCGACTCGACAAAGTGCAGAGGGCAGGAGTGGAGGTTAAAAGCTGTGATATCCTAATGCCAATTCTCAAAGGCAAACTTGGAGGAGAGTGTATACGTCTGGGTTGGTGCCTACTTCTGCGGACAGCAAAAGTGCCAGCATTTTACTCCTGAGTGATTTATTTTTCACTGAGTGATCTTCCAAAACAAAGATGGTCTTTCGTTTGCCGTGGAAAAAAAGGAGGCTATTGCCATCCCTCAATTCAGAGTGTTTTACTCCCGGCTGCATTGATTTCTCTTGTTACTGCAGGTCAGCGAGAGGAAATTGAATTGGAAATTGTAGAAACACTCTATTATTTCATTTTCTGGCATTTGTATTTTTCCTCGTCCCCCTCTGTATTTTCAGAAGTCAGCACTGAAACTAATGGGGAAGAGCAGTTACTGTCAGGACAGTTAAATGACTGCTCTGACTTTGGCTTCTCTAATAACAGTCCTCAATGCAAAAGGTTACATTCACCCCTGTGGTTTTAGACCACATTGGTTTGCATTTATGGAAGCCCTTTCTCCTTTTCTTTGCCGTCTGCCCTCCGTCTGTCCACATGGGGTTAGCTCTGTTTTTACAGGGAGAACATTGGGTCAGATTTTGTTGGATTGCTTCCTGAGATATCTTACCTTTGGGGAAGGGGTGAGGTATAAGAGTAATAGGGAGGTGAGTGTAGGTAGTTCGGGGGCGTGTGGGTGGAAAGAGGCAGACACAGGTCGACATGACACACGCTATTTAATGTTATGCTAATTCTACATAAGCTTTGACTCGTAACTGTGCTCCTTAGGCTTCACCACGTATTGTTGTGTATCTGTGCACTGGAACTTTGCATATCTGTGACTGCGGCAACCCCTCACTTACCTTTCTTTAGTCACATTGAAAGCAACATATGGCAATACGATCCATTTCCATTTAATGGCTCCAAGGAAAGCGTCAGTGTATAAGTGACTGGGGAAACTCACTTAACATTTTTCTCTCTCTGAAAACCAAAGTTAGAAATGTGTTTATGTGCAAAAGCAAAAGAACTAGAAGTGAAATGCACATTTTTACTTCTCGTGGAGTGTTGATTTTGAAAATGATTGCTTCATTACAAAGATATTCAGGCCTGAAGCCCCAATATGAGATGTGCTTTATGAGATGTCTGAGGTGCATTGCTTACCAACAATTAGGGGGTCTTGAGGGGGAAGAAAAGGGACAAAGCATTAGTGAATGAGGAGTAGGAATGCCAAAGCCCCAATAGGATTAAATAGGTAGCTTTTTCATTTGTAACACCTTACAGGGACTTGTTTCCAACTGGGATGAAAGGTGGACGTAATTAACTTTATGGAGGGATACGGTACGAGTTGGTAGGATTAAAAACCAGCAGTACTATGGGTCCCCAGGAACAGGACTAACAACTGCTGTTGAATGCAATATCAGGGCGACAAAACATAGACTGTAGCATGTTTCTATAGTGGAAAGACGATTGCTTTTGCAGTGTCAACGTGAACATTCAAACTTTTTTTTCCATCAAACCCGCTTTAAACTCCTTCCATGCTTCTGCGAAACATGTTGAACTTATGCACGTCATAATGTTTGTGCTTCCCAGATTAACTGTATTTACATGTGTTTATGGAAACACGCAGATTTGGCCAGTGAGGGTGTGTTTACAATGTATATCCTTGAATAAAATTGGCACATTGCCTCTCACACTTCCCCATGGGTAGCTGGATTAACCAGAAAAGCACTTCAAGATTTAATTATGGGGAACAGAGAAATGCTTGTTCAGTGCTGAATAAACTAAAAAAATGTTAGTTTTTTCCAGAGTTTTGGGCCTGAAATATTTACGTCATGGTAAAGTTAGAAAAAGAACAACCACTGGAGAAAGTGTCACAATATTATCTGGTGAATTACTGTTGATAACATATTGCAGTTAATAAATCATAAAATAAATCAAGAAAAAGTCAATTTTGATCCTAAATTTTATTTAAAAGGTAAATCCTTACAATGATCTGCTGCTACAAAAAACAGCTCGTCTTCGAACGAGTGATGTACTGTACATCTGTTCTCTGTTTGTCTCTGACAGGGTTTTGACCAGGGTTTTTCTGTTTGGCCATTTATAGCATGGTGAGCTGAATCCAGTATCGTAGCAACAGTAACTATGGGAATAGAAACCTGTGGAGAGGTCAATGTGATGGCCTCCACTTGGCCTCTTTGTACAATGGCTAGCACATTGATTTTTCTAATTCACAACATCTATAACCACCTCCGCCACACAGCAGCCGACTCTGCACACAAACAGGATCTTATTTAATGCCTTCATTTTTGGTTTACTCAGAGGCAATATCTTACTAATTGAAGCTCGACGGAAAACATTATTTCACAAGGATTTCAATATGAAACATGTCAGGCTGTGGTTAGGTCTTACCTGCACCTTGTTCCTTCCTGTATTTTTTTTTTTTTTTTTTACTTTGCTATAGTTCCCTCTCTTTTACTCCATGTCTGTCTCCTATCCTTGTCTTTTCCTCTGTGTGTGCATTTGATGTCGGCTTCAGTCCTCATGGGACAGATCCTCCAGGGACTCTTAATTGACAAGTGTGTACAATAACTAATCAGCGGAAAAGCAACTGCCCTTTAAGATGATGAATTAACTAAACTAATTTCAGATAATCCCTCACCATACTGGGCCACGCTGACAGTGACAATTGATATTTGAAATGCAGACACCCCTCCTCTCTGACTTATGCCATTCATTTCACTACACACCCTAACCCCCCCCAGTAAAAGTGGCGTGGTTGATATACTGCTGATGGAGCTCTGAGAAGATTAAAACAATTTCCCTAGCTCAATGTGACAAACATACCCTGTCATACCCAGATACAGCTGCACACACACAGTGACATTACCTTAAGCATAGACCACAGTTACTAGCATGCTTATATGCACAAGCCATAATAAATTAATTTGAAAGGGCAGGGTTAAGTCTAGTGGGCATTTGCTCATAAAAGTTTATGCCTTATAAGAGGTTTACCAATTTAAATTCTATTTCTGTGTTGATGCCTAACCTCTCCCCCCTAAAGCTCCATAATGTGTTCTGTCAACACGGTCCTCTCCTGCAGATTAACATTGTCAGACAGTTGTAGAGTGAAAAGGACGACATGCCGTTTTCGTAGCAATAGGAGGAACTCTTGACAGATTGACCTGACATCAGCCATCAGTGTGTCCTGTAAAAACAAGCCCAGTGTATCTGTAGTACACAAAAACAAGGATACGTGTCGTTGTGTATCTGCACATTCTTATTCCAGTGAAATATGCTGCGGGGGATGTAGTGGACAAGATGGTTTAGGTTGTTAAAACTGATTGACTTGTTCTGCAGGTGTCTAATTGCCAGCGTTTCTCTCTCATTACATCACTTCTATCGTGTGATTAAGGAGGCTTGTGAAGGTTGTCGGGGAGACGGGAGCAGAATATGGGTTCTTTGATTATAGCTATCACCGGACTGGGAATTGACAGCCGACAGGTTTCTCCATCAACTCAACTGAAAATATGTTGTGCTTTTTTGAGCATTTGTTACATGTTGCTTGGTAACTGTGTTTGTGTTGCTTCATTCTATAGCTTGTGGTGGCATTAGGTGTGTCTTTGGAGAAAGGCACATTTGACATTACTGTGGAAACCATGTATAGAGTTTAAGGTTACAAGGATATAAGGATTTATATGGATCAAAATGCCTTGGACAGAGTCATTCCTATACAAATGCTGTTAATTGCTGATAATTTGTTTATAGTAGTCAATAAGTCAACTTTCAGTGTTCGTTTTGGGTTGTTTCATACATGACAACATATGAGAAAGAAAATTAAACTACATTAATTCTTTTTTTATTTTATTTTGCTTTTCTCCTATTATACTTTGCCTCACAGGAACCCGTCTGGCCACCTGAGGCTGGTGCTGCGTGCATATTAAAATCATGACAGGATAAAGAAAGTCATTTTATCTGAATGAAAAACTCCTCCAAGCTCACTGTATGACAAACTACCAAAAACTAGCTAACGAGATCCAGCAGCAAAACTTGGGTGAAAAAATGTACTGGGAACCTGTGCTTGAAGCCACCCCTGTTCGTCAAGTGGATTGACAATGCCTGGTCATTTAATGAAACAGCTTTAAAGTATTTTAAAACAGTCAATAGAGTTCAGTAAATAGTGTAGCTGTCTGTTTCATTAGTTTATACTTATGCAATAAATATACAAATGCAAATTAGATAGTAATCTGCATTAGAAATATCCTGCTCATAGTAGTGATTTTTGTAGTTAGTGTCTGTTTTATTGACTTATATTCTTTTTTCTTTTGCATTATTGGTGTTTAATTAATGTTAATTGTAGCAGGTTGATTTCCACGGTCCAGTCTGACAATGCCAGTGATAATGTTACAACAATATTAAAGGTTACAACAAAAAAACTTGTCTAAGAAACAAACAAAGCAGTTGAAAAACTTGAATAACTGATGAGACGTCTGTGACACAATCCCAAGTCTGTAGGTGAGTAAAGGCTTCAAAATAAGAGCACTTACAAAAATAAATGGAAAAAAAAAAAAAAAATTCTCACAAACTATATACATTATCTAAAGCATAAATCAAACACATATTGGGCTCAATTACAAAATACAAATACAAATAGAACTGGATCCTACAAGGACAATGCAGTAACACAATCTTTGTTTGTATTTGATCAGCACTGCTTAGTTTTACAGTTTGATCAGAGTTTTGTCTGAGTTTGAGAGATACTCATCGCGTCTGTGGTGGCGGGCATTTAAAAATGAGAAAGAACAATCTGTAGTTTGAGCAACAGCCCTAGAGCCAGCGCATTTTAGCTGGGAGATGAGCAGGGAGAACTGGGTGCTGGTAAGATGGAGGTCATTTTACCACAGTTAATTTACACTTACTACCCACATTGTTATTATTCAAAGCTGGTTGAAAATCGGCAGAGTATCCCTTTAAATATCAATGACTAGTGGAACAGCGTCACCATCAGCCCTTATGTCCAACCAACAATTCATTTGATTTCTATAGATGGCACTTTTCAGCCTGTCCATACAACTATCAATTAAATATAACCACCTTCATCATTGCAGCCTCACTATTGTTGCCCAAGAAAATAGGCATAACTCAGACAAACAAAGACACTTGATAGACAATTTAAAAACATTCTGTGGACACCATGACACATGCATGCAACTTTATTATTTTCATGTCACTTATTTTTTTCCAAAATGAAATCTTCAAACACACGTATGGGAGAAGCCACCTGGATATCCTGTTTATCGCTACTCTAGCAAGCTGTGCCACTTGAGGGCTTCTTTGGCAGCGTTACACTGTGTACCAGGAAAACAGAAATACTTTCCACACTGTTTGGATATTTTTCCACTTTTGTTGGGTACTTTCTTACCTAGCACAGTGGGGGATGCTGTCTTTTGTTTCAACAGTGACTTGTGAGTCACAAAATGTGACCAACATGTGTCTCTAGAGGTCTCTATGTAACCTTGCATGCTGGGGGCGAAGTAAATCAAGTTACAGGAAAATAATCCCATACAAACATTCACATGAAATTCTAATCCAGCATCAATTGGTAGGCTAATGTATAATTGATTTAATGAGCTCATAGTCTAGAATGTTTATTCATATCTTAAATGTTGGCCATACATTTAATGTAGTAAGGTGTCAGCATGTGTGAGTGTGTGTATGTCCAGTTTGTCTGCATGTTACTTCTTTATTCTGTATGTGTTTAGAGGTGTGTTTGGCCAGTCAGCGAAGCAGCACTGTCAGTCGAGGCAACAGGATAAAGAGGAGGAGAGGATCCACGGGAGCTTCCTAGTAGACAACTGTGTACAGGGAGCCACTGTCCCCCTCTCCCCTGCATGCATTTTTCATCACACGCTCCCTTTTTTACACTATTTAGCTTTTCCCTCCCCTCTAAACTTCCATGTGGTGCGTGCTGACATGGCATTTCTCAGCCTTGCACACAAAGCCCTCCGGTGCTCTGTGTCTTAGAGTTGGAGCATGTCCGTTTGTGTGCCAGCGCTTGTGTGTACACCATGTATGCATACATGTGAGTATTGGGGACGTTGAGCTCGCTCATTCTCCCCTGTCTTCCCCCTCCTCGCACACTCGCATCACACTGTATGTGATCCCACAGTCCCATAGGCAAGAGAGAAATAGAGAGAGAGCGCTCTCACGGAAAGTCCATTTAGTCAGTTGGCAGCACCCAAACTACAAAATAGTTGAGACTCCCTGCATAGAAAGGATCATCTTAAATTATTCTGAGCTGAAATTCAAATTTCATTTTGTTTTGGCCCTAAGCAACGGGCAAAACTGCCTGGGTGAGATCAGTAAAGGTCAGGGGGAATTAAAATGCTTACTGTAAGGTTTGTCAGTGAGGGAGAGAGTGAGCTAGGAAGAGATAGAAAGCCAGAGGAAAAGGCCATCTGCCTGATAGTTTAGTCTAAGTTGGTGAGAGAAATAAGTCAGCCTTTTTGCGGTCTAATGCTATTAGGTATCGGCTTGACAGGTCCAAATTTCTCCATTCCCTCATATCTATCATATTCCAAGATATAGATTGCATTTATACATTCTGCATGCAAAATGGAGCCTCACGGTTCAAGAGTTTCATCAGCAGACAGCGTGTGCTTTACAGTACATTTCTATGCATGCCAGGACACTAGATGATTTGCAATGACAATAAACAAATCCAATAAATCTGATGCATGAAGTAAAACAGCAATGCGAAAATGTAACTGACATCCGACGAAGGAATCCGCCCGCCCCTCCTGATGATTTGTTCAATATATAGATATTTATTTCATTAGATATCAAGCAAAAATATCTTGGAAATGAAAACAAATGGGCTGTCAAGAAGATGGGGGCGGAGAAGAGAGACAAAGAGTGAGTGTGTGTGTGTGTGTGTGTGTGTGTGTGTGTGTGTGTGTGTGTGTGTGTGTGTGTGTGTGTGTGTGTGTGTGTGTTTGTGTGAGATAGAGAACATTGCAGGGGTCATTTTTGCCACACACACACTTCTGTATCTGTTCTTATATGTCTTTATCTTCTCTTATAAACTCTGCGGGCTCTGCAGATGGATGATATTAGCTGAGTGACACCCTTGTTATCATGTTTGTATCAATAAACATGGTAAGTTCAGTTGTAGTGTTAAGAATAGAGACTGGTTTGCACATGGCAGCTTCATAAATTTGTGCCACATTTGGTCTGTCTGTTTCATGGGAGGAGGCTGCTGTGGAGAGTAAAGGAAGGATTGTTGATGTTCCTGTAAAGGAGCAAAAACATTTCCCCCTCAGCTCAGCAAGATTCTTTTAAACAAAAAGTGAGACATTAGTAGAGCGTAGAAAACGCACTGTGCAATACACAAAGGTGTTGGTTTAGCAGAAACTGTAGTTTGATTTACTCAGAATCTAAAACTTCTGTCTAGCTTGATATCCTTTTTCTAAAATGATTATGAGCACAGACACTGAGCAAAAGGGCCCCAAAGAGTCCTGTGAAAATATAAATTAGATATACAATATAAAATGACATTTTCAGTTATTCCTCCCCGAAAAAGTTATACACAACATATGCCACAGAGTGCTTATTTTAGCCAATGAACCCGCTCAGCTCAGACATCAGTGTACAATTCTGGCTGACTATGCACCTGCGAGGGACGATTCAAGGAAGCCAATTTGCTTGTTGATGGTAAAGCTTCATAACAGTTTCCAGAAGAAAATTGAAATGCATTTATCCAAGCAGGGCAGAGAAAATAAAGCAGGAAGAGGAAAGCAAAAAGTAAATTGTTAAATTGTCAAAGGTAGCTTTTTTTTTTTTTTTTCTCTGCAGTGGATAAGTCTTGCAAAAGTGCCACAAGAGAACAGCGTGCTGCTAGCACATGTGATGTTGCTTCATCCAGTAAAGTTAATGATGATTGCAACACTTCCTCCCCTTGTGATAATGGTGATGCTGACAAACATGTTACATTCTCTTCACACATTAATAATTAAAAGCAGAGCTCTGAAAAATGCTACTCTTTTTCAGCAGCGAGCAGGTCAAGTCAGGTTTATATGTCAGGATCCTGGAGCAGTGTATTGTTAATTCAGTGACAGTAGTCGCCCTCGGTATATGATGCCATTTCTTTTCCCACAGATGTAATATAGAAGATATGTCATGGAAACCTTTGCAGCAGTTCATTAGTTCAGCAGTGCAGGGCTCTGTGAAAATATATAAGTAGATCTGATCTCAGAGACAAGAAAGGATAAAAAGTGAGCATACACGTGCTTGCCTGAGGCCCCTAAAACACTACGGCTGTCCTGGATTATGAAATGCTTTCAGTAGAATCACATCCTCTAAAAAAGTGCTGATTGACCTTCTAGCCTAATTAAAGTGCACCATCGCCAATAGAGAGCAGATAAGACAGCTTGGCTGTCAGTGTGACTGACAGGGTTAGGCTCTCCCCCTGCAGTCACATCAGCACTACAGAGGCCATGCATACAAAAAGCACACGACAGCACAGAGAGTGGAAAAGCTCGAAGTTTAGCGTCTCGCCTGCTATTAAGAATCAGCTCAAACTAATAATATGGAAATGGTAAAATATAAGAGTACACCAGCGACATGCTTTAGGGCTTATGTATTTATTTATGTATTTGAAACTTTACCTCATACAGCATTTCCCCATCTTATAACTGTTAACACTGCAGTTTTTTTTTTCTTCAGCGTAAAGAGATGCTCTGCAGTGAACTGGAGTAAATTCAAAATGAAGCTGCTGGCTGATGTCATATGTATAGAGCAAATCTGAATCCACTTTCACCAAGGTCTCTGTAGGTCTAGGCAGGTGCGTGCTGGAGCGCACCCTATATTCCCCTGCAGCTCTCGCACTTCTGGCCGGGGAAAGCTGACATGCAGGGTGGCCTGTAAGCCTCTTTTGTCCATGTGCAGCAAAGTCATCTGCCAGCTCAGTTGCTCTTGCAGACAAAGCTTCAGAGAGATAGCCCATATTCTGGTACATCCTCACTCTCTCTTGAGCTGGAGTTGGGCATGGCCCCTCGCTCTCTATCTCCTAAGCCTCCTCCCTTTCATTTCTCCCTCTCTCGTGCTCATCCGCCCTTTTCACATTTTCTCATTATCTTTTTCTTCTGCATTTCTCTTTACTTTTGTTACTTTTGTTTGCTGTTCTCGAGCATTAATACTGTAACCTTTAGGTATTATCTTACACTTTTGGTCTGTCAACCTTTCCATTGTCTTTTCCCAGATAGTGGTTTTTGTTCCAGCATGGGTTTATATTTTCTGATATTGCGGTTGTGCAGAGGTGAGGAGGTGAGAGGATATTGGTATTGTACTCTATATTTAACACAATAAGATCATGGGGAAGCAGGATATCACATGGGGCTCAGTTTAGCTCAGTGTATAATGAAGTTTGTTGTCTCTTGCTGTAGTCAATTTTGTCCTTCCAAATGAGAAAAAAAGGTAATTACTTGAGAGCAACCATGAAGGCTAATGAGTTACCATGAAGGTAACTCATTAGCCATCCAAGATAATCACAAGGTAATATGAGATAAAGAAGAGAGATGGAGATAGTAAGGCAGAAGGAGAGGCACAAAAACGGGCAGTCAGACAAAGAGAGAAAAAATATGTACGAGAGATGATACAAGACTTACTCTACTGTAAGGAAGAGGAAGGAAAGAGAGGAACTGTGCGCGTAGGAGAAGGGAGGTGGGGGTTGGTTGAGGGGGCTGGCCGAGGGGGTGTGTCCAACATTACCCTCATGAATCAGTGTCAGTGGAGCGATGAGAAAATAATTAAGAAACAGGCTAGCGCTGTGTTAAATACTGCCAAAGGTAAAAGGCCCATTCTACTGTATAGAAGCACAATCTGGACGGGAAAGAAGAATGGCAATAAATGGGATAGAGGAAAATGGGGGAAAGAAAATCCATATCATAACGGATGCCAAAGTGCCCTTCAGATGGCATTATGAAGGGAGACAATATAAATAGCGCTGCCATATTGTAAATGTTTATATACAGTAGCTACGTATACACGTTGCACAGCAGTTTCAGGATTTATGACCGTAGCCGTAATACACTGAATTCGACACAAGGCTGTGAGTAATATTTCACATTTGTTATCATATTGAGTGTAAATTTGCTGAGACGTATATGGTGGAGATAAAATATTTTAAGCAATTTCTCCTTCTATTCTTCTCCTTTCAGCTGTTCTGTTCTGAGGTGTGTGTGGGGCGGGGGGCGGGGGGGATGGAGGCTGACGACAGGGCTACGAGCTGAAAAGACTGTACAGACAGGGAGAGAAAAGAAAGGAGCACACTAAACACACATGCACGCCAACAGTTCAACTTACACACCTCAGAGGTTTTACATAGAGCATTTAGGGAAGTCAGATGGCTGTAATTGTATGTTTAAGGCTTCCAGCAGGGGTCAAGATGCAGCTGAAATCCCTCGGCCCGCAGCACACAACAGAGCAGCCATTAGATCGCACTGATGCATAAAATATGTGGAGCTCTTTGGAGAATATTGAGTGACGCACACGAGGTCCTGTATGCCCATTTTGTGTTTTCATATGTACGTTACCAACATGTGTGTGCACGCGGACGTGCGTGTACAGATGTGTGGGTGAGTCTTTTAGGTGTCATATACAATATCCATCATCCTTTCTGCCAGCGGCACAGAGAGAATTCATGATCACTGGTCTCCAAATCCCCTCTGAGATGGAATCGACTCGGTCGGTGTGCGTGGAGGAAATGTGTACGGTTGGAATGCAGAAGCTATCTTCCCGTGAGGCTGCTGTGCGGTAACACATTATAGTTTGATCTCGAGCTCTTTTGGCCTGACTAATACGCTATAGGGCTTGTGATGCAACAGTTACCAACCGCAACCTCCCACTGCAGTGATGTTTGTTTGTAGAAAGTGCTTTGCCTCTTGATACCGTATATTTGTATGTATATAGCACAACATATACTGTATAGGTTTCTGTATGTGTGGTAAAGCTACTCATATTTGCAAGCTGCTCTATTTCTCTGACAGCCTGTATGTATGTTAGTGTGTGTGTGTGTGAATATCATTTTATGGTTACTTTGTGTGTTGGCTGCCTGTTTACAGTGTTTATGCATATATGAGCAACCTTGTGTCAGCGTGCTTATATGTACTTACATGTATGTGAAAGCAGTGAAGCCTAATCCATCCCAGAGGGGTGCTTAGTGAAGGATGCGCTGTTTCTGCAGCATGGCTATCAAGGCCCTCTACACAGCGTTCAATGGCATTTTTACTGATGGCTTTTATGGGTTGCAGTCGAGCTGCCAATGAGCAGCCTTGACACCAAAATGATGAAACTATGACATGAAATCAAGCTGGTGTCACCGTAGGAGCTCAAAGTAAGCGGGTCCCTGTAGCTACTGCGAAAGGGAACGCGTCTACATTGAAATATTAACTGAATATATGCAGAACATGGACTTTACAGGCAACCCTGATAGGCATCACAGTGAAATATAGTCTTTAAATGTGGGTCCACTCTCTAATTTTCTCTCCATTCTTTATCCAGTCCTATATGTTTTAATAGAAGTCTATACTGTGTTGCTTTGGTGTTGAAATTGCACAACAGGGAGCACTGGGTTTGAAGGCTTTTTGGTGGGAACTACAGTATTGTTTTCTTTGCAACGTTGTTTCCAAGCAACATCTCCGAAGTTGTGAGGGAAACAGCACTAATAAGCTACCTCATTAGGGCCGGTGCATGGTAGGCCTTACAGTTTGTGCTGTCAACTCTGTGGGTTAGCATGCAAACTTCAAAGGACAGCTGCAAATACAACGCATACACACAGGAGTGCTAATTTACTTTGGAAATTGGTAAACAAACTATTCTATCAACCCACATTTCTTTCTAAGTTGAAGGTGTGCCGGTGGATCCTACCAACTGGGTTCTGTCTGAAGTGGCTCCAGCGTTATGACAAAATACATGTCCGTCCTCTCGCCAGTGATAACGCAGCACATAAAAGGCTCATTATTCAGGAGTTAATTTGGCAGCGTTTTCTCACCCTAAGGCTGTGCCAAACCTCAGACTCCCTCCCTCGTCGGTCTCTCCCACTTCTATCACTGATCTCTTACTGTACACAGGATGGGAAGGGTGCCCTCAGCACACCTATACACAACAGGGCACACACACACACACACTACTGTACATGTGCACACACACTTTTATACTCACCATCTCATTAATGCAAACACAACCCTAGTTAGATCCCTATATGTAATAAATTGGATTAAATTCCACTGGCTAAGCACTGTGATCTCTTAGGGTTAATTAATTTCATTCCATTCTGTCTGTGTTTTTTATGCTTGAACACATGCTGACACTGTTATTGTGTGGCATCCTGCTCATTGGAGAAGTATAATAGGCTCGTGAGGAGAGGGAGAGGAAGCCACAACGTTTGGTATTCCGGCTACAAAGTGATTTCGATTCTTTCTTTCTCTCTTTTGACAAGGAAGTACGCTACAGTAGCTAGCTCTAATACGGTGGATCCTTCCCCTCCTCACAGCCTCTCTCCAGCTCTTATCTTCCCCTCCAAATGAGAAAACCTGGATGGCTTCTCAGGGCCCCTGTTTCTGCCTGGATGCTATCTCATTTGGTTTTAATATATTTATCCATTCATTATTGTTCCCTTTTATCGGCCAGCTAATATTGTTCATAATTTGTCCTTATCTCCAAGCCTGACAGTCAAATTTACACTCCGGCTCGGCAGACAGATGGAGAAATGACCCTTCCCCAACCCCTCCTTCCCTAACTCCTCTCCTCCCTTCATTCCTCTCCTCCTCTCCAAACTCCAATGAAACATGACTGACAGCCCGCTGTATAAGTAGTTGTCATAGCAACCTCCCCATCCTTCTGACAAGTGCTTTTTCTCTATCGCACACCCTCTCCCTCTGTCACAATATCTCTCGCCTTCCTTCCATCCCCACACCCTTGCTGTTGCAACGATTGAGAAAGAGACAGACAGAGAAGGGGGAATTTGAAAACCAGAGAACACCTAAGGCAGTCGGTATGCTCTCCTTCCCTGTATCACCCCCCATTCCTATCCCTCCCCCTCTCAGTCTCCTCCCACCCTTCCCTTGCCTCATCCTCCCCACCCCTGACAATGATTTACCAACTCCAGTGGTGCACCTCTTTCATCCATCCTGGCTTATCAAGGACTGCAGGACTGTATGCACATCAACTTACAGTTCTCAGTCTCCTACACACTCACTCTCTCCCTCTGTCCTCCTCCTCTCTTATGCTCTCCCTACGTCTATCCTTCCTCTAGCTCTCTCCTTTTCTCTCTCTCTCTCTTGTTGCTCCAAAAACTACTCTGCCCCCATTGCTATTCAATAAGTCTCATTTCACTGTCAATCCTCAGCAGTCTGCATTGTAATCACGGAGCATACAGTAATAAGTCTCTGGACTCTGCTGCAGAAAGTGTATACAGTATGCTGTGTGGACAGGAGATCCCTCAAACTTCTAGGGGAAATAAACATTATGTAACAAAAGAAGGCATTGTGCAGAGATTTGGGGCACATTTACAGGGAAGGAATTACAGTGCTATTGTTTGTCATGCGCACGCTATAATGGTCAGACTACAGCATGAGGAATTAAGATATGAAATATTACTGATATAAGTTGCTTTTGCGCAGTGACTCAAAGGCTTCACACGAGGCCAATGTGCTCATACTGAAAAGCTTATATTGATTAGAGAGGGTCCAAATGGACCCAGTAATCCTCAGTATGTATAACCAGGCAGCACACTGCCATTTCATTATTCCAGAGTTTAATTTCCAATGCATTTATTCCAAACAAGCATCTGTTTAGTAACTCAGAGTAAATTAAACATGATGGGGGGTGAATTTCAGGATAGCCGTGGTGTGTCACAATGAAGTTGCATACAGTACTCTGCTACAGTGAGCTGTAAATGCATCTTAATGCCAGCATGCTGCACAGTTTTCACAGTTAAGTTGCTGCTGTTTATTAGAGCCCTGAATTGTTTAGGTGATGGCAATTCCCTGTTAACACTATAGCGCTCCAATTTAGGATGCTGTTCATGCTCACTAGACTCCGTGTGTTGTGATGTAAGCTGGAAAAAAAACAACTCATAATTTCTTGTCTTATTTCGTATTCATCTATACAGTAGACACCATTTACCACAGGTGAGTAACGGGAGCAGAGAGATGACTCAGCCGTTTTTTGAAGGCTGTGAAAGAGAAAGGAGCCTTCCAAAACAGCATTTGCTGCTAATCATGTTTTAACCTCTCAGCTTTGCAGAGTGCTTCAGGGTTGCGTGTGACTGACAGTTCAATTCACTGAGCTGAAAACATGATTCAATCAGAAACATTCTTTTCATGACTTACTTTTAATTATGTTAATGACAGTTGACTTTTGCTTAATGCTCCAGTTCAAAGTAGCTTCCTTGTCAAATGACTAATCCGTCTTTTATTAACATTATGTATATATTATATACATTACTAAGCTATAATTAAGGACTACACATGCAGCTGCAGATCTTTGTTAGTGGGTCAGTTCCCCTTCATATGGCACATGCCACTTGGCAGAGAGATAATATGCTGCATGAAGTGAATGTACTGCATCAGTGAGGTATAGACGTGAGTGTACAGAGAAATACTGATTTGAGATTGAATTGCAGATCGAGGATGAATGCTCTTGAGTGATTGTAAAGAGCTTGGAGAAGTCCACGTGTCTGCAGAAACTAGCTGAAGTTGATGTCCTTGGAACAAATTGGCCAGAACTCCAATAGAGATAAGTCAGGATAAAGATCAGGATTTCAGAATCTGTGTAAACACGCTAGCTGATGAGGGAACCACAGCGAGAGACAACAAATGTCTTTTTTCTTTACAGACAAATATCATATATACCCAGCTTTGCATTTCAGTAGAATAACAAACAGATGAAGCAGGATTATTGGTGGCGTGTTGTGGCTTGTAATGCAGCTGTGGCCACTAGTCCAGCGATAGCAGTAGCTACAGCACAAGCTAGCAGCAGCTCCGTGTCTACACAGCCTACATAGCGAGGTGTCAAACAGCCTGTGTAGACAGCTGGATTGATTGAAATAGGAGTGTCACTGCTCGGACAGACGATTGAAAGCGCTGCCTAAAATACTCCATTTGGGGGCACAATCCTGGCAGGAAAAGCAGCGATGTCTCAAGTATAAAACAACCACTTTTCCTGCCACTATCCCTGCTGGAAAAACAGCGACCAGCTTCTACAAAACACCCACATTCAGTGGCGAAACAGCTGCCGGAGACGCAGTAATGACTTGCTAAATCACAACTGGTTTTGTTGTGTGTCTGTGGAACAGTGGTCTGCAGCTTGGCAGGCGTCTCGCCTCGGTGACACGCCATCCACCATCCCCTCCACCTCCCAATGACAAAGTCAGCTCATATACTTGATGTGATGGGTATGAAACGTGAAAATGTAACATATCTGTGGTTTGCAGAAGTGTACCTTACCAGCATTTTCCTCTGCCGACTGCACTTAGCTGATAGTTTTGTATGCATGTATTATACTCTGAAAAACACAAACCAGACAGCACTATTCTAAAGAAAAGCTGCCCTTAAGAAAAGTTGATGTATTGTAGTTACGTGATCGTTAACAGTGGCATGTGAAAACTATGTGTGTGTCCACGTTGGGGGATCTGTCATCTGTGATCCTAAGTGTCAGGGTGTGAGAGGGTATCCTCGTTTGTGCATGTAATTTTTCCTCCCCTCTCCTTTGCTTCTTTTTCCCCTCCCCCTTCAGATATGTGTAAATGACTGTAGGTGTTTTGCACTCTCTGTGTGTCTGTTTGCACACTGCCTGTGCAGCAGTGTTGTAGATAAATGAGATAATGTTTCTATTGGCGACGAACACAACACCTGAATTCCCAAGGTAGCATTTTAGTTCAGAGCAGCCACAGCAGAATCCTAGACGGTGGAACAGATCTTCTAGATGATCTGTTTTCATGTGTTGTTAGCTTGTTTTCAAAGCACAGTCACTCTGCGGAACATACACTCCATCTCTCTCTCAGCCACAGATGAGGAACTCCCACTAAATGCTACTGTTGAAAATACAAAATTCATATAAAGTCACATCTCTCTTACAGTCAACTCCTGCATGTATGTTCAGGTAAGGTGCTCTTTCAGATACGAAAAGCCAGCAGACTGAACATGACTCCAGTGTGTAAGGCTTTTGTGTAGCTCACTGTGAACTAATATTACACAGGGATGTGATGTATAGTAGCCAATAATCCCATTATACTTGGAGTCTTATAAATATTATTCCTTTCAACTGGAGTTGACGTGCCAGTTAGCAGTCTTTCAGCTGAAGGATGGATGTGATGTTGTATTTTAAGACATGCCACATGTGAGCTGTTCACAGTATGATCGTCGTAGTGCAGCTCATATGAAATTGATAGGGTCATGCATTAATTCAAAACTTGTCAGATCCCCATCATCTACTTGAAGAAGGGAGTTGCAGCCAAAGAATGGCCAGGAGGAACGCAGAGGGTGGCTGCAGTTCACTTCTGTGTGCTGTGTGTGGCTCTCCAGCCGTATACAGGAACGTAGATGAGATGTGGTCTGGCGGCGTTCATGGAAATTTGTGCAGTCCAGCCCCTCCCCCCTTTCTCGACTCATCTCCCCCATCCAACCTCAGAATTTATATTCTCCCTCCAGCAAAAGGAAGGACCATCTTGGCCTTTCATTTTCCAGTTCAGGGCTTTCCTTTTTTTTGCAGATAAATGCTCTCCAATCCACCCTGACAGATGTCACATTGCATCACTTCCGTTTTGATACATAGCCTCTGATCCTGCCACTTGCAATAAGGAGCCAGCACCAGGGACGCCCCTCCCTAGACAACGCTCTGACACGGGTGATTATTTTAAAGGTGCATCATTGGTGCTGCCGAGTGCTGAAACCCTGGCTGGGCGCCGTGTCCACATGCACTCGCTGCCGTGCCCGCTGCAGGAATGTGGGTATCGGCTTGTGTCTGGGTCAGGGAACGACAACAACACGACACACTCAGTAGTCGTCACAGGTCACCCTGACACTGTGCAATACCTCTGGCAGCGATTTATGCCGCTCTCAACCTCTTCTCAGCAGCGGCCTGCTAGTCCTGTCTCTCACTCAGTCTCTCCACTGTGACTTCGCGGGTCAGAGTTGGAGAAACAATCTGTATAAAGGGAAGGTTTTAGTGCCTCTGCTGCCAGCAGAGACTCGCTGCACTGTAGCATTAATCATACAAGGCCAGAGTACATCAGTAAACACAGTGTGTCAGGTCAAGGTAAAGATCAGATCCCACAGCATTTAACAGGACTCAATAGCATACAGGCTATCTATTGAAAAGTCAGCGTTATTCATGGCATGTCTCAGAGCCTTCGTTGCTCGCAGGAGAGACACGCCATTGTTCACTGAAGAGCATACTGAAATATTTCTCTGGCTACACAAAAAACACTGGATCAGCAGCAATTAGTAGAGTAAGAGAGAGATAAAGAGAGGATGGGAGGGAGGGAGGCAGTTGAAAAAGAATGAGGTTGAAAAATGTAGAATCAGCGAGAGAAAAAGAAAAAGCAGAAAAGAGAGAGGGGAGAAAGAGACCAAGGCGGAGAGTGGGTAAAAGAGGGAGAGAGCGCGAGTTTCCAGCCAGTACAGTGTGGTGTGTAGGAGGTTGGAGCTGCCTGGAGCCCCTGGTGCTTTTAAAGGACCAAAGACTTTCTCATTGTCTTGGGTCTCTGTGCCTGTGTGTGCGTGCCTGTGTGTGTATGTGTGGTGTGTGTGTGTGTGTGAGAAACCTCTTCATTAGTCTTCCCATTGCTCTTCCCCCCAGCCCCTGACCACTCACTTACCCCCAGCAGCTACAGTATATGTGCCCATATGGGACTAAACCCAGTTATACAAGAGATTAAAATTATCAGTCTTGGAAAGGAGATAATACAATGTGACTCAGGCCCAGCTGGCGCTAAACAAACCAAGGCTGTGTGAACGTATATCTGTGTTTGCTTCTGCGGAAAAAGAGACTTCTTCTTCTTCTTGAATTACACCCTGATTTTACTAACAATGATGAGGTTTCACTACTGTACGTTCTCAAATTGGTTCAGTAATTGAGGTAAAAGTTATAATTTAACCCTTTGTCTCGTTGTTTGTTCCAGAAGACAGGAAGTTGTTTGTCGGGATGCTGAACAAACAACAGACGGAGGAGGATGTTTACCGCCTCTTCGAACCCTACGGAGTCATCGAGGAGTGCACGGTCTTAAGAGGTCCTGACGGAAACAGCAAAGGTGGGAGCCATGATATAGTTGTCAGCATTATTTAGGTCACAAACAGAGATGTGACAGTGTGTGTGAGTGTCTACGTCAGCTGGGGTATATAAAATATATGTGACATACGCACCAGATGTGGGTCAAATAGCGCACAATTACAAACATTTTCACGCCGCACTGCTTGATGTGCTACTTGGCTGCAGGCAGTGACAAAAAAGTTAAGCTCAGTGAGTCAAATACTGTTTGATTGATGTCTGATTTCCATTATTAGGAGCTATGAGAAAAGTTAAGTGGATAATTGGTTAGTTTTTATTCTCCCCTTTTGTTCACTTTGTAGAGAATTTATTGTCATTTTTTGTAGCAGTACACCCTCAAAGATTTAAGTATTTTAAAATATTGTCATATTTAAAAAAGGAATAATAATATAATTTTTTCTTTGTTTGAAAACAGGAGTTTTGGGTAGCTAAAGGGATAATCTGTGATAAAATCCAGCAGCCGGATACAAGACCAGGACTCTCCCATTATATGATAGCCACCAGCGAAACAAGACACCCCATGTTATGAGTAATTGTAATCCCATTAAATGCAGCAATGATTCAAAAAATGCTCGTAATTTGAAAATGCTGACTTTGCCATCACAATCTCTTCCTCAGCATGTATCTTGTTTCTGAAAGAGGATCCTTACAAAGCAATCATTTCTTTACTGTCACCCTTTTTTTTGCGGTGTTAGTATGAAGCCTTTTGTAACTGTAACCCGAATACTGTAGTGTTGATATCTTGCAGGCCTTTTTTTAAGACAGCCAAAAACTTTTGGAGACGTCAATTCCCTCTGACATGCAGCAAAGAGCAAAGGGACTAGTGGTTTTTCATGTCCCTAAAGCCTATTCCCCAGCCAGCGCTTATGGAAATTGTTGTGGAATTATATCTAAGGGGGTTTGAAGCCAGAGCATTCTGACTCTGCAGTGGTTTGCAGGAGAAGGGAAAGATGGATGTCAAAACGATTCAAGTGACCCCACTGTGAGGATGGGGGCAGCCGAGGGAAGTCGCCAGTGGTGGGAAGTTACTAAATACATTTACTTGAATACATTATTCAAGTATTTCCATTTTATGCTGCTTTTTACTTCCACTCCACTACAGTTGAGAGGCAAATAATGTAGTATTTACTCCACCACATTAATATGACACCTTAAATTACTTTGCAGATTTACATTATTTATACAAAATAAAATCAACAAATAAATCATGATGCTTTATTGTAGAATAAGCCACCCAGCAGAAATTAAAGTAGGGATGCACCAATATGAGACTGATATCAGCCCAATACTGATTTAGATAGCTGGATTGGGTATCTATCACAGCAGCCGATCTATTAAATTCAATTCTATATTAATGTCTAATTACATGTGAGTTTTACAGGGCTCAACATTAACACTTGTCCAGGGAAGGTAAACTCTGTGTTTGGGAGAGTGTAACACCTCTTGCAGTTGTGCGATCCAGCAAGCTATCTGAAAATTAACTGCGTACTGAATCCTTGAAGCAGAGCTTTTCCTAGCTGATCTTCATGTGCTAGCCTGTCTCACCACCAAGTGTTAAACAAGACCAGTAGTTAACAAGACTAGGTCAAAACCTAGTACATGGATGAGCCGTGAATGTAATGCCAAAGAGCTTTATTTTGGATTGAGGACTTTTAATTTGAAACAGGAAGTGGCTGTCAGTTACCCAGTCAAGGACTTCACTTTGCCTTATTGTAGCTTTACAGAGCTGGCATGAGCCGGCCTTGTTGCTGCCAACATGTCAATACATGTTAAAATAAAGAACAGTACACTGAGGTCTTTTAATCTCAGTACACAGCAGGAGAGACCTTCTTTCTGTGGAGCTGTTGCCACTGATCAGCTCCTTTTTGCTCCATTCAGCGCAACCCTCCTCTCCCATCTTCAGCTCCGATTGTAGATGTACGTCCCCGTAAGACTGGTGGAAGCTGAGCAGTTATTGGCCAATATCAGAGTCAAGTTTCACCGATGACAATAGTTTGTAAAATTCTCTATCAGTGCAGATTACTATGGAGAATTTTGTGATTGCAGTGGCACCTGTTCCAACATTTGTGTCATACAGACATGGCTTTTCCTCTAACAAACTGATGAGGTGATCCTCTCTTCCGTCCAAAACTGCCGTTTCACCTGTGGCTAGCTGGCTTATTGATTCCACGGTGCTTTTACAGTAGTTACAGAAAGTGAGCCGAAAAAAGTTATCGCTCATCAGGTGATAGCAACGTGCTTTCCTACGCTGTAACAAGAGTGTGTGGATGAAGCATGAAGTCGTTGCATACGTTGCTAATTCCACTATGCTGTCATGCTACACTGAGTACAGAAAATGAGAAATACAGTAAAACAGAACTGTTAGCATCCACAGCTCTGTCAGCCTGTCAGTGCCTATTTATTTCAAAAGAACAACAGCCAATGGGGAACATCCCACACTAACGTCATGAGTCACTCCAACCAATGGTGTAACTTCATCACATGTTCACTCGCTCATGGAAAGACTTTTTTTCGCATTTATAGGGCTGACCTCGTCTCTGCGGTCCAGCCAAAAAACCAACACTTTAAAAGTTTATTCCAAGGTTGACAATGTGGTACAAGACATAATGTTTCTAATGTTTAATATCTCTGAAATTCTGTACGCCAAAGACTTTTCTTTTCCCAGAAGCTAACCTTCAAGCTGCCCTAATGAGGGCTCTGCTGTGTCTTTTTGGAGACATTTTTGAAATCCATAATGATAAATACAACACTGAATGTCGTCTTGATTATTTATCCATTTTACCGTGTTGTAAACAGTGGTTGTTAGCCGTCCATGATGCCTTTATGAGTCTGTCAGAAGCTGTGTTTCTGACCGTGTGGCAACTTTGACCTCAAACACACTGCACAATAGAATAATAAGCCACTGTCTTGTTTTCAGCTAAAAATGTTCCTTCAACCACCAAAACTGGCCAAGTGCCAAGAAAAACAAGCCAAAAAAAATTAAACAGGGCGAGGAGAAAAGAAAAAGCTTAATGTCATGCCTGGCGTACCATGTCATGCGTCGCCATAATGCCAGTAGACTGCATTTTGTTCTTATTTTATGCAGTTTTATTGCTTTATACTGGAATTTTAATTCCTGTTTATGTTTTGACCAATTTGTTGCTGCATTTAAAGGGTTTACAGTCAAATTGCAATTCCTGTTACTTTTGAAAAATGTTTACCCAAGGCGCTGGTCCAACTCATTATTTTTATAATTACAACTCCAGTAAAATTGTGTGTTTTTGTTACATTTCATCTTATAAAGTTGAAATGTTTTAAGTTAAGCCAGATATTTCGTTGCACATAGAAGAATGAATCCAGTCACTTCCACACAGTGAGGCATACAGATTATTAACACTGGTATCAGATTGGTAGTCGGTATCAACCGATACCCAAAACCCAGGTATTGGTATCAGGACTAAAAAAGTCAAATCAGTGCATCCCTATATTTAGTAGTTAAAATCACATTAAAGTGATGCATTCTGCATTATAAGTACTTCTTTTGTATTTTGATGCTGATACTTGCATACTTTTACTCAAGTAATATTAAGAATTCAGGATTTTTATTTTTTATTTATATAACAGAGTATTTCTACGCTGTGGTGCTTTTATTCAAACTTCCACCTTTGGATGTGGCTCTACAATATATTTGTCATCTTTTTGTGTTCAAACACTCAAAATGTCAGACTCCAAACATAGTCATCTTTGTCTGCTGATGGATGTCTCTAATAGTTTGTGATATTTGCTTATTATTTTCTGATGAAAGCCTAAACAAATAAAACTTGCCAAACCCCAAATCTGTTTTTGCTCATCATCCTGTTTGTGCACCATTATGTGCAACAATATGATTACTATAAGTTTAAATATTACAGCTACACTCTCCTGTTTGGTTTATTCTAAAAGAGCAGAAGCACTGCATACTGCAGTATGCACAGTATGTTAAGGGTTAAATGCATAATTATATTGGCATATAGTTTGTACTACTGTAGCAAAGTCCTTGTACAGGTCATGCCGAGCTCAAGCTCTTTTCTATCCATATCTCAACAGGGGGTAGTGGTTTGACAGCTGAATGGGCATCTTGATTGGCTGGTGTCCACAGGGGTAAGCCCATTAAGAGGGGAAGAATGGCAGGGCGGCTGGGTCAAGCAGTAGAGATGATAAGAAGAATAAAGTATGAAAGATTAAATAAGAATAGAAAGGAAAGTTAAAATGAAATGAAATTAGGTGAAATACGGTGTAATTATAAGAGGGGACGGCAGCTCAATAGTTAGTGCTGCTGCCTCACTGCAACAGACCCTGGTTCAGCGTTCACATGTTTCACAAGTTAATGTGTTGTGGTTTCCTTAACAGCAGATGCCAGAGCAGTGAACCGGACACTGTATAATCTGTGCACATGTATCATTGAGAGTGTGTGTTCTTTTGTTAGCTTTGTAGTAGACTGATCATGTGCACCACTGGTCTCTGCCTTCCACCCTATGCATCCAAAAGAAAACATAGATAAAGACAGTAAATGCATTAAGTATAATTCATATTTTAACACAACAAGCATCACTATCGTTACTTATTATGTTGTTAATAAAATTATGATTTGCAAGTGGATCTCTATTTTAGCATGTTTACTTAGGCATGGGTACATATGGACACTGTACTGCAGTAGTTTTGAAAATTGATTGCAGTATGTTCGTGAGTTTGTTTTAAGTAGCGTTAATATTTGTTCAAGTACTAAGAGTTTGGAGTCTTTTTAAAGGATACAAAGTGTTAGGGATGGGTATCGTTAGTATTTTATTGATGCCAATATCAGTACAGACACTACTAATCAGTACAATAGTCGTCGAGACTCTTGCTTGTACCTCTCTTAATAATTTGGTTCAAAAAATGAAGAAATTACATGAAAAGTTGTGAAAATATTCCAGAGTTATTACAACAGGGTTAAGTGCTGTGTCATTTCCCTACTGTTGAAAATATTAACAGCCATAAGCAATACAAAATTAGTTATTCCTGGTTGTCAGGACAGCTCACGCTGGGTACCTTTGTAAATAGCCACTCCAAGCACCAGAGTTAACTCTAGAATTTACCATTTGTAAATTTGGGGCACTGTTGGTATATACTGTGTAGTTATTCAGAGCACCTCACACTCAGAGCGGCAGAGCGTACTCTGTGCACTCTGTCTGAGGAGACGGGGCCTCAGAGCGCCATCCATATGTGAAACTGCTTTAGTCTGTGTTTTTATTGGTTTTAATCACCTGGTCCGTTTGTTTTGGAGAAGAAGAGATCTTTGCGGATAATTTGGCTCCTGATAAAAACCTCCTGAACAATGAACACTAAGGAAAATCTGACCTGGAGAAGTTTCAGCTGGTGGCAATCTGTGATCCTCACTGTTAGATTCCATTAAATCCCCCTAAAACTTACACACTGGACCTTTAAAATAGAAGTGCCTAAAACTGAAGCTATTATCAATATTATCAAAATCACAATATGGTCAAGTGGAATATCCAAGTTGCAGGAGCTGCTATTTTTTATGATGAAGGTAAAATGTGTCATAATATAATATTATAAATGAAGCATTGTGTTACTGAAGAGATGTGCCATCCTGCAAATCATATTCCAGCCAAAAGGGAACATGCTTGCCAGCAAACATTTCATCATCATCATCATCGTCATCATATTTATATTGTTTTCAGTTAAAAAGATGCAATAATTACCATTACCATTAAACTATTGACTGATATCACAATCGCAATATCTATCAGTATAATCACATTTTTGTTGTGATATAATCACATTGTTTTTACAACGATAAGGAGTGTCACCTTGACTCAAAGAGGTGGAGACAGTCACATTTTTAGTTTGACAAATCCCATCAGCATTAATAGGTGTTTCATGAGGTTGCTGGTGTTGCCCCCTTAACATGCAATTTTCAGTTGAGTTAAGTGAGCTCATGCTTTTGAACGTTTTGCCTGGTCAGCCGTGACTGTACGGCACAGAATGTAAACATGCAGTTACACAACGTCAAACGTAATCGCCTGGCGCTGGCAGCTTCATTATCATTAGGACAGTTAGCAATTTGGAAATGCCAGCCTTATTAAAATTCATTAATGATACATGAATACCAACAGGAGCGCAGTTTGTCCAAGAGCTTATCAGTACTTCAGTACTGACCAGTCAGGAAGTGGTACCAATTTAGTACTGGTTCTTGATACCCATCCCTACAAAGTGGATGGCTTTGAGTCAAGTTATCCAGTTCCAAAAATCGGGCCATACTCCAGTTTAAAAGTTGAATAATTAATGTACAACAGATCACATTACAAACCCACAAAAGCTATCTTCAACTTGTTTTCACTTTATCTACTCCTCACAACATTCCTCAAGGACATTAGAGCGAGTGTTGGTCCTGTGGTTCCTGGACAGACATCGTCATATTCACAAATATTGATCAGAACATCCTGTTGTGGGAACAAAAAACTGTGCTGAGTTCTCAGATGGAGCGGTTTTCTATTTAAAAAAACATTATGAGTTTAGCCGGTTTAGCTCGTATTTAATATGCACAGACAGACATGTGGTGCTAAATAGCATGCTTTTCTGCTTCATCAGTGCAATCTTTAGCCTGCAGCTTCTGCCTGCTTGTCTGCCTGCCTAATGCCCAGAGTGGGGCAGCCTGCTGTGCAATGAGAGCCTCTCGCTGCACAGTGATTTCTGTGGTGTCAAATACAATTCAACATCCTTTATTAATATACCGTAGGCTTTTAAACTCACTCGATTGAATACATTTACCGTATATATACTCTGTGTGTGTGTGTCTGTGTGTCTGTGTGTGTACCTGCATGTGTGTGGTGTGCATCTGTTCTCTCTTCCAGGTTGCGCCTTTGTCAAGTTCTCCACACACACTGAGGCTCAGTCTGCAATCAGTGCCCTCCACGGTAGCCAGACCATGCCAGTGAGTACAGCTCTCTCCCTCACACATGAGAAACATACACACACCATCACGCAACATCCATCGCATGCACAACATGTACACACAGACCACCAATCACAATAGCAATGTGCAGTCCACCTCTCTTCATTAAGAGCTGTAAACCCTCAGTTTTGAACTCACCCCCAACTCTAAAGTTTTAATCAATTTATAGAAAGTGCAACCATCCTCATAAATACCCCATCTTTAAAAACAGATACAGCCAGAAATAGCCTTCTGTCTCTTTAATTAACATGGTACTTTAAAAAAAAAATCCAAATCTAATTTCCAGATAAAACTGTTTAGAATGATAATTGAATTTCGGGTGAGTCATCAATCAGTAGTTCTGCTCGCATAATCAGTGAATATAACTCCAGTGTGAGATTACATTTGCTCGTTATGTAAGCACACCATGTCCTCTGAATTCTCTCTGTATTGGATTTACTATGAGCGCAGAAGCTGTACTGCTCATTTGTATGTGTCTCATGTTTAGGCATGGTCCCTGTATACCTGATGGTGTCAAAATAAAAGCTACTTACTCTGCACTCCAAACCTGAATAGAGTTATTCTCCGTGACATCCGGCAAGCGGACAGAGAGTCACGTCCCATATTATACACTGGCTTGAAGTATACTCTGCTTTTATCCTCATTTTTGTTTCGGGAACTCTCGCCTCAGAGAAGCGGGGACCCTGAACTCTCTCCCACCCTATCTCACAGATGTTGTGTTTCACTGTATGATTTCATTATTAATGGTTGCCAATGTGTGGCTCAAGAGAGGAAAGCAGAGAGAAGGACCAGAAGCCAGCTGTGCCATTTTGGCGCAACCTCTGAGTCAATCTAAGTGCAAATGACTGCAGGTCATGAGGAAAGACTCTGGATGTCCATTCTCCATAGATACCCTCCTTCTCTGTTGCTCCATCCCCCTATCTCTACTAGCTCTCTGCCCTCACTCGTCTCTCTTTGGCAGCCTCTCGGGATATTAGGCAATAGACTTGTTTACTCCACCTTTCACCACATTGGCTGCTGAATTATTCATCTAACTATAAGCAGGGGGCAGAAGGGAGGGAGGAAGAGTTAGAGGGAGAGTGAGAGACGGAGAGAGGGGCAGAGGGAGAATGAGTGAATGGACAGGATTTATACCTCCTGCTCTGGTAAATTGATTATAGAAATCTGATCAGCATCTCATATCCTGTGGCTGCTGGAGGAGAGGGCACAGTGTGCCTGCCTCGCTGAGATTAGCGGACCACCGGTGGGCCATTACGCCTCAGTAGGACGTTGCTATTCAGAGCAAAGTGTCCATCAATGTAGCAAAGATCCTGGAAAAACCTCTGACCATACATCCTGTATCCATTTGGGTCCATGTTGATTGCAGTTGAGACACAGTTGCAGAAAGAAGTCACGTACAAGTGAAATTGAAGGAATGAATAAATAAATGATCATTTCATTTACACCTCTGGATACATTAAAAATGGATACATGAATAAAACAACACATAAAAAGACTACTGACAGGTTCAGACTCAACCTATACTGTAAAGAGCATTGATTGCCTGACAACTGTTATAAGCAACCATCTCATTACAACCGATTCTGCTTATTGGATTTATTCTTCATCAGTTCTCCTATTGCAGCAGTTCCCAACTGGTCCGTACACGGGGTCCAGAGTTCTTCTTAGTCATTAGTTCGAGGTCCACACAGTTTAATACATTTGGCGTCATACTGTTAGTTTGCAGTCTCTGTCAAGTAGCCGTCCGTTAGTCACTCAGTCTACAGCAGGACAGGGCACTTCAAAATAAAAGCTCTTTGCCAGAAATTTGCTGTATGTTGGAGCCACAATAACATTAGATGTATGTGTTTTGATTTATGTTTAATTAACAGTGACTAGATGTAAATGCAGTTTTGTTGTGTGTACATGGGGCAGCGCACTAGAGTCTAGGGGCAGGTGATGAGCAGTAAAGGGGTAAGCAAACAGTTTTTTGATTTAAATGTAGAGTCTTTAAATAAAAAACATTACATTTAAGGCTCTGAGAGGTGAGCGGGTGAACTGGAAGCAGGATGAAAAGCATGAAGTATTACGTATGGACAATGCTGTCGCCCTTCTGTGTTATGGTGAGCATGTACATATTGTATTGAGAATAAATGGTCAAATCCAAAGAGATAAAGCGCACTGAACATTGGTTTATTGTTAGCCCAGAACACGTGTCCGGAACAAGTTCACCCAATCACCTTAAATGATCCTTAAATGTAACGTTTTTTTATTGAAAGACTCTTCACTGTACGTAAAAATAAAATGTGTTCTTTACAAACTTGACATGTTTGCGACTTACTTGTGGTCCATTCAGAATGGACCCAGAACCCACTTTTGGACCACAACCCACCAGTTGGGAACCACTGCCCTATTGGTTTGTGATAAATTTTCTGTGTGGGAAACAGTAGGCCGACCTAGGTTCAGCATCAGTGCAACTGTTTTATTATCTGGGAGTCTGAACACAGTGTGAGACAGAGTAGAAAACAGGCATGCATGTGACACAGCATGGTGCTCATGTCATTATAACATAGGATATTTACCCTCAGTAACAGACGTGCCGCTCGTTTGGGAAGCAGTCGCACTCGTGTGTAGAGTGTCAAATACATGGCATTCCTAGAATTTAAACCTATGTTGCATAGAGAGATGTTTCAGCATACTGCTGGTGTTTCCACCCTGACTTGAAATGATCATTTTACTGACATTACAAGCACCACTGTTCTCATCTTCCCTCATGAAATGAAGCCACATTTGGACCGTTTCTTCCTCTCTGCCATGTCTCCCTCTTGTTGCCAAGTTTCCTGCAGCATAGACGCCAGTTTGATGTTATTGTTTTGCAATGCGCAACTGTCACAAAAACATGCCGGCATCAATAAAAGGAACTGATAAGCTCAGAGGCATATCATTCTGATCTCTGTGAGTATGTGTGTATTTACTGCCACACCAAGGCTGTGGCTGTGGAGCAGACTCAGAGAGATGACCATGAATAAAGCCCAGCCAATAGCATCGCTTCGCTAGTAGAGGTGTTGAAGTGCACTGAATATTAACGCTACAACTAAGTACGGCAGTTTGACAGATCTACTGCCAATCCCCCAAAGCACGAACACTGGCTTCTTAGAGTTTATGAGTGCGCACACACACTCACATGCATGTGTGTGCATACATAAACATGTACAAACAGAAGCACTTTGTGGTGAGCACATTTGCATGAGCACACACACACATACACACGCACACACACACACACACACACACACACACACACACACACACACACACTCTCACACACGCACACACTCTTTCTATATTGCTCCTCTCTCTGTTTCTCTGTCACATGCTCGTACAGCCACAGGCTAGGGTCAAAGGCTCCCTGACTGATCTTATTTTCCAGCTCGGAGGACTTGAGCTGAATACATTTGTGTTATTCATGTAGAGGGGGAGTGGGCATTTTGTATGTATTGTATGTGTGAGTCGGGATGGAAAGAGAAAATCCACATGAAGTGTGTACACATATGTGGAGAGTATTATGCGTGTAAATAAATGACGGTCAGTGAATGCAAAAATATACTTTACGTATGCACACATCTGTGGGAGCACATATACTTCCGTGTACTCTTCCAAATGAAAAATTATCTGTCAATATCTAACTACGACTTAGTGTCACTCTATGACAGATGATAGCAAGATAGTGTAAGTGTATGAATTATAGAAGTGCATCTGCAGATCACATATAAGACCTTGGCTGGATCTCCATCACACTCTAACCCGTCATATTTCAAACCTGCATACCTCCACTTCTCATACACACCAGCACCGTCCCTCAGCCTTGTTCAGATTCCACACACACGCACACACAAACGCTGCCACAGTTCAGGATATGAGTGGCTCAATTAAACATTTAAACGCTAGAGCTGTAAAGCAAATTGCCGGGATTCAGCAGGGCTGTGTAGGAAGTAAGTCCCGGGACAGAATTACACCGAGACGAGGGGGGGTGCGGGTCAGGTCCGTAGAGCCGTGCTGATTTTTTCACTCCGTGTCCGCGTCAGCTCAGCCTGGGTTTGAGGCAATTTCAGCTGACACAGGGCCTGACACAGAAACACTGGAGCAGGATGATGGAAGGATAAGAGCAGAACAAAGGAAAGCAAATGAGGTAAAGTTTGCATAGAAGAGGGAGCTGAATGACTGAGAGTGAAGAGCAAAGACAGTAAAAGAAAAAGCATCCAAATGTGATCTTCTCTATTAGTTCAGACGGAGAATGCACACATGCAAGTGCCAGGATTTAATACTTAACATGACACATTGTTTTAATGCACAGATCAATATATCACTGTCTCAAATATTGATAAAATGAAAGATGGAAAGACAGAAAAGCAGCAGATACTACGGCATATAAATGCTGGTTTAAGTCAGAAAACAGTAATGGTCTCATTGTGTATTCAATGAGATGCAGAGTTTTAATGTCAGTGTTTCACAGGGATGATAGATCTTTGCGCTGCTACTCATTAAACAGCGTTCTGCCTTTATATTTTTAAGTTAATGTTTATTGTTTAAGATCTGTCATCTCCCCCACAAGTATTTCTACGCAGCCAATTTACATTCTAATAACCTAATAGATTACAGTCATCCATTATTTTACTAGCCAAGCTCAAAGAGGATGTGTATTTATGATTCTGTGGGTGGTAATGCCTTATCAGTACAATAAGCGTGGAATGGTATCGTGCAAAGGGCATAAATTATAAGATATATAGTGCAGTTCTTAACTGTATATGGAGCATCACTAAAGCACCCAGGGGGGGAACAATGGATAACTCATAATTCTGAATGTGACGGAGGGAAATTTGTTATCAACCCAATTGCCAGGAAAAATGTACGTTTCTGCAAAACCAAGGATACATTACATTTGTAGGTTATTATGTGGCATATGTTCCTGCTTAAGGTTTCTTTGTTTTTAAACAACACTGTGGTTAATGTGTTTGAAGGTTTAGGCACAAAAAACAAGATTGTGTGTTGGCTTAAGCCCAGTTCAGACCAAAGATATTGCGGCAAGATTAAACCGTTTTAGAACGTTGCAGAGAAAAGTTGCAGCAGTGTGAACCAGCCAGTCTGAGATCGACTCAAGCCGGCTGATGGTGTCACCTGCAACTCAGTTGGTCAAATCACCTGTGGCTGGTTTTATAACATAAAGCACATCACCTGTTTTAACAGCCAGGCAGCTTGTGGTGAAGTCCACCGGTCAAGTCAAAATGACCACAGACAACGTGTTCGCTTGCTGGTACTCCGTCCCTGCCGAGCCCTGTTTTTTTCTGTTTCGTTTTTATCCTCAGGTTGTGTCGATGTGGGATGGTGGGTTGCTGCTGCTGCTGGCTGTATGTGCTTATGACCCCCCCACACACACATTCTCATTGACTGATTATTCGGCACTGGTAATGTATATTATTGTTGTGCATTTATTATGATTATAGTCCATCTGATACTCATTTTTTTTAAATATTTTTTTGCTGTTTTATCACCACTACAAATGCATCTGTAGCCAGTATCTCACTATCACTATCCTCATTCATATTTCAAGAAGCTACAAATTATAGTCAGCCACAAAATAAGCCTGAAAAGCTGAAAATCAGAATGGAAATACAGAGAATTGTTGCATAGAGATGATACACCATCTCGTCTAATTGCATTGGTGTGAACTGGCAGGTTTTTAGAATGTGCAGAACGCCATATTGCAAATGGCTGCCTGTTTCAACTTGTCTCGTCGCTAATCTTTGGTCTGAACTGCTTTTCGTGGTTTTATCCCAGTAGGCAATGCAAGAATGTCTCGATAAAAAACAACCACATTTGGTGGCTAAAAATCTCTGGAAAATCAACCACAAAGGGTTTAAGAATACCCATGTTTGATGGCTAAAAAACTGCTAGAAAAACAGAGACAGGTGGCTAAAAAACACCATGTTCGGTGGCTAAAAAGCAGCTCAGAGCACAGTGATGACTCGCCAAAAGACAGCCTGTTTTGTTGTTTGTTGGTCTAGAGCATTGGTCTGCAGCTTGGCAGGCATCTTGGTTAGGTGTCACGCCATCCACCATCCTGTCCCCCTCCCGATGACAAAGTCAGCTCATATACTATGTCATCTAGAAATGTAGATATATGATATGTATGAAACATACAAATGTAATGTATTTGTGGTTTGCAATGCCAACATTTTCCTCTGGCAACTAGGATGTTATTAAATATAAAGATATGTGAAACCCACACTATTGTCAAAACAAACATGTCAAATGGCGTCCAGATGAGCGTCACATGCTTTGCCCTCATGTTCCTGAGGGAGCCACTCTGGTTAAATGAATTTTTAATAATAAGTCATAACTCCTTGAATATGAAATTGTATTTTAATCTATGGAAAGCAGTGTGGCTGGAATATGATGCCATATGTTGTGGAGAAACAGGCAGCTTTAGTGGCAGTATATTCTAATTAAAAGAGGCTGTTTTCATTTTGCAGGCGTTGATGACAAAGTGTCTTTTGTGAGGATGTTGAAATCATGTTTATCTTATTTTTTATTTTTGTGCTAGCACTTGAACAGACTGAATCTTAGTTAGACTAACCCATGCAGACTTGGACAACTTTAACGCTGTCAACATGTGAAACCAACACAGCTAATGTATATACCAATACAGGACACAGGATCCGTCTTCCTTCTAATGCGAGCTGGCTTATGTTTAAAGTTAAAGAAGTATTGGATGTATAGCTGGGCGTGCAGCTTATACGGACACCAAGCCTTCTTGGCAATGAGAAGGAACTGTAAAGAAGCAGACTCCCTTTGGTTCTGGATCTCTGTAGTGCCTTTTTTTATCCTCCCTGTTTAACTCCCCTTCCTTCGTGGCTCTCTAGGCAGCTGGGAGCCGCCTGGCAGGGGGATTCTGCTCACACTTGGCAGCTTAAAAATTTAATGAGACTTTTACTTCACACTTCATCCTGCTCTCTTTATAGCGATGGAGATTCTACTCACTGATATCCTGACAGGCCTAACTGGGAAAACCTGGGAGATAAACAAATTTGGCATTGGATGCTTAGCCGATAAGCCATACGATTCAGGTGTCCTAAGGAGAACCAGTGGGAGGGCAAAGTCAGTGTATAGACCTCCTTGGAAAAAAGCTTTGCAGAGAGTGGGACATACATGCATGAGTATGAAAGAGAAAGGCACAAGGCTCTTAAACAAACACATGTCAGTTTACAATAAACCATGTACCTATCATTTAAGCAGGCACACTCCAGTTTAATTGCAGTTAGAAAAGAAGTGTTCTAACTTAATACTCTCAGATTGTAAAACTCAGCCTTCCCCAAAAGTTAGAGAAGCAGAGCAGGAACACGCAGCTCTCATTACTGAAGAGGGTAGGCCTTTAATAGCTTTTTTTTCCCCCACCGTTTAAACATTCAATATGTACTAGCTCATCTCTTCTGTATTCTGGTCCTGCACTGCCCTGTCCTGGACTCTCCCAAAGTTATACCTCATAATAAAGTTAATGATGCAGATAGTAAAAAGCTGGACAGACACAACAGACAAACCCTGAACCCGTAACTGTGCCAGAGTTAACCTTGAAATGACTGAGCGTTGTCTTAAAGGGACAGTTCACCCCAAAGTCAAAAATAGATATTTGTCCTCTTATCTGCAGCGCTGTTTATCAGTCTAGATCGTTTTGGTGTGAGTTGCTGAATGGTGGAGATATCAGCTGTAGAGATGTCTGCCTTCTCTAGAATATAATGGAACTAGATGGCACTCGTCTTGTGGTGCTGAAAGCATGTAAAAAAATAAAATATATAAACATTTGAAAAACTCAATAGCATTGTCTCTTTCCAGAAATCAGTGGTGCAAGGAGAGCTAGCAGTAGGTTGGTTGGTGTAGTTTGGTGGAAAGAAAATCGTTTCTACATGAAACTGCTCACAACAAGGTCTATGGATTATCTTTAGTAGCTTGGTCATGATTTCTTGAAAGAGACATTGCTGTTGGGTCCACCAGCCAGCACCACAAGCTATCTAGTTCCATTATATCACAGAGAAGGCAGACATCTCTATAGCCAATATCTCCAATGCCCGGCATCTCCATAGACTTTAGAAAATAATGGACATAGCTACCGTCAGTTCACCAGTTGGTTTGTGGACTCCTGTTTTGAAGCCTTGACTTCGACATTTTGGCCGTTGCCATCTTAGTTTTTTTTTGGAGCCAGAAGTGACCTTGTTTGGACGGAGCGAGGGGTAGATCTGACTGAGAAGCTGAGGTGAGGCCTCGCAGACAACCTGCTACTAAGGTTTGACTTTAGGCCTTAATAAAATGTAAACGGGTGAAATAAAAATAAAAATTCACCCCCTGTAAAGTTGTCATGAGGGGGCCATTAGCTATGAAGACCAAAACCGTTTTTGTACTAGGCTGTAACAGGGCTCCCACGGATCCTTCAAAAGTATTAAAAGGCAGTGAATTTATTAATCTATAAACAAGACCTTATTTAGTATTAATGTCTTAAATCAATCTTTCACAAGTCTCAAAAATGCTGAGACATGGGATTTAAATTGTTTTTTGTTTTATAATTGCATTTAGGGCTGAAACTGAAAATGGTTAATGCAAATTATCTGCATCAAAGCTTCACTGTACTGTGTTTGACGTGGATGATTATTGCTGTGGCACAGTGTGCTAACACTCTGGACAGGTGACTAAAAGAAGATAGCTAAAACATTCTTGCTCAGTATAGAAGACGTGATTTGATAGTGCAAATTGCAAAATGACAGAGACAAAAAAGGGAGAGGCAAAGAGAAGAGATGGACCAGAGAAAATGACAAAAGTCTGAGATAATTTCAAGCTGTAACAAAACAAAAACTCTGTATAGAGTGTCTATTGTAAAACTGAACTAGCGTACCACAATAGCACGACATCAATACTTCAGCATCTCAACTGAACACATCCAGTCCATGGTGCAGACCCGACACAAGGTAACATTAACGTTAGTATTAACATAAGCCTTCCTCCAGGCTGCCAGCGCCTTGAGCTCCTTGTTCATCCGCTGGCAAAAGCACCAGGTGACGGGAAACCCGGGGACCCCCACTGGTGAATGAGCGAGAAGCTCTGGGGCAGCACGGAGGAAAGCCAAACACTGTTTATGTGCACACACTGCCCACACTTGTGACACAAAGCCGTTTGAAAATCAGTTAGGTTTCCGTCTTAAGACTGTAAATCAATATGGTTGCTGGTTATGTATTTTTTTTACTGTGCCTTTTTTCTTGAGCAAAACTGACCTAAGTAAGGAACATTACTACAGAAAATAAGATGCTGCAGTCAATTTGTGAAAGCCTGAGCTCCTTTCATGGTATTATTATTATGATCTCTCTCTCTCTCTCTCTCTCTCTCTCTCTCTCTCTCTCTCTCTCTCTCTCTCTCTCTCTCAAACACACACACACACACACACACACACGCACACACACAGTGATGTATAAAGTATCCCAAAAAGCTTGTAGCAAACTTGTAGGCAGTTTAAGCAATAAAAATGTGTGAATTCTTTTGGGGGTTTTTTAAGGACAGCAATACGTTGTTTAGAGACCTGACTTATTTTCTTTTTTTATGTTTACCGTTACTCTGTAATATGAAGAAGTGTTCGTTATCTAATCACTCGATTAATTGATGGATTAATCAATCAAAATAATTGGTAACATGTTATTTTAAATATATATATTTTTGAATATTCTCTCACGTAAATGTTACACAGATCAGAATAGGGGAATCGGCAACACTCATATTTCGTTTTTGGCTGGGATGCTCAGAGCAGTCTCTGTGAGCTAGTTGTCACTGTTCCCTGACCAACACTAGGAACTGCAAATTCAATGAATTTAAGATTTTGCAACATGGCTGAAACCGAACAAAAATTTCATTCTGTGTGGCATTAAAAATTAAAAAGTCTTAAATTTTACTTACTTAAAGCCGTAGGAACCCTGTGTAAACGTGTCTATTTCTGCTGTTAAGTTGGGTATTTTAACATTGGGGTCTATGGGGAGCCAGCCTCAAGTGGCCGTTCAAAGAACTGCAGTTTTTGGCACTTTCACCTTGGCTGTATTTTTCTGCCCCAGAGGTAACCGCTTGGGCAACTCACACCAAAACAATCTAGATGATAAATAGCACTACATATGTATTTTTGGATTGAACTTTCCCTTTAATATATGAGATGTTGCTTTAAGAGATTGAGAAACAGAAAATCTCTTACAGATTATGTTGTTCTGTCTCTTGTTTCTACCCTGTTTATTGTAGAATCATACACAGCAAAAACAATTAGTCACTCAGCTGACCGGAGTACAGATGTCAGCCGGCTTGACAGTCTGACAGTTAGTCTGTCAACCAGTTAGCCAACCATCTAGCCAACTAGCCTACCAGTTAGTCAATCACTCAACTAACTAGACAATCAGCCATTTAGTCAGGCAGCCAACTAACCAACTGGCCTCTCACCTACAATCCTTCAAACCTGTGATTTAACCAGCGAGCAAGCCAGGAGGAGAGGGCCAGGGGGAATATTGAGAAAAGTAGGAAAAAAAGAGAAAGGGAGGGGATAAAATCTATATGCTACAGTCGAAAGGTCCAGTGCCTGTCTTTGAGCATCTCTGTAGATGTCTTTATTAGCAGAACTCCTGAGACCTCGGCCACAGGAATATGCAAACAAGGGAAAATAACAACTTAATAATGAAATATGTAATTGTAACATGGCTAGCATAACAGCCATTTGTAACTGCTCACCCACAGTCCAACAGTCAGTGCTAGCAAACCAAGAAAACACCCCCTTGGCCCTTTAAAAGCCCCAACCCCCAACCTTCAATCCAGGCACTTCACCAGTCACCACTGTTATTGACAATCTTGCATCAATTTCAGGGGGCCTCTTATCGTGACTGACACACAACCTTTCTACACTGTCAGATCAGAGTAATATTTCGGCCTTTTATGTGGATCGATTGGCCAGTTTGGGGGCGCAGAGGGGAGGAGAGGCGGAGCACACAAAAGGTCAACTGTAGTGCTAAATCATTTGAAGATTCTTAATGAAGGGTGTGTGGCAGACACACCTGCTGTTTCATTATTGGGCTGCAGAAAGAGGTAATAGTGTTGATAAGGGGATGGATAGCCGCAGCCACAGAAAGTAACAGGGAGGCTAAAGGGAGGGTGGAATGAGAGAAATCGTCCTAAAAAGCAACATTTTCTTGAAGAACACTCTCACCAAGGTCAATAGCAACCACTGCCAATTGTAGCTCTTATTTCAAATCATTGTACATTGCAGATCTTTTAACCTTATCTGCGGGAGGGAACACCAAGGTTACATATATGTACTGTACCAGAGGAGGAAAGCCGGGGGAAAATATAAAGTATTTATGTCATGCACGGCGAGGCTGCTCTGCCCCGAGTGACTTTGTACATGTTAAACACTGATTGAAAGAACGGAAGGTTTCTGTCTGCACATCTGCCTACAGAGCTGTTCACTCAAATAGAATATTTTTATTCCTCACATATCTCTGTTAGGTTCATGTTTATGTATGCAAGCCACAAAATACGGAGGCACGATTCTCTGCAATAATACAAATGTGTAATGATGTTGCATGTAGAATGCCAAAAAAAACTCTGACATGCAATTAGAGGATCTCACTGGATATTGATGTTAACACCGGTTGTTGTTGCTAATGAACACAGCATACTAAGAAATCAGAAATAATAACCAATAGCATTCTTCATGCTCTTGTATCGGACTTTTTAAGCCTTTTGTTAGTGGCTGCCTCTAAATACATGGTAAATCCTAACAGACACATATGCAAATGATTCCTGAAGTGGCTCAAAGCCTTTTGGGGATTGAGGATGAGATGCTGTAAGACTGTGATCCTGCTGTTGACTGACTGCGCGAGTGTTGGCGTTAAAGGTGCTCGAAGTAAATCAGGGTTAAGTGTCCGCACTGTTTTCTCCTCTGATTTTCTGTTCTCTCTCTACCCCCTCAGGGTGCTTCCTCCAGCTTGGTGGTCAAGTTTGCCGACACAGACAAGGAGCGCACCATCAGACGTATGCAGCAGATGGTTGGGCAGTTTGGCATCTTCAACCCAGCCATCGCCCTTCCCTTCAGCACCTACAGCTCTTACGCACATGCGGTGAGTTGGATAAGACATATGTAGCACACACAGGAGAACTCAAATGGAAACATATTAAATTCCAACATGGTTTACCGGCTGATTACATATACTACGCAGCAGACACACATGGGAATGAAACTGCAACACAGTTGATTGGAATGGTTTCTTACATTTTTACTCACTGAATCTGAAACTGTCCAGATGTTGGGATGCTGCTAACTCACCTTGTTCTATAAAGTTCTGTAAGTTTAAGTTTGATCGAACAATTATTTTTTAATTATGGATTAAATGACGGAGTGTATGTGAAAGGTGTCGCTCCTAAGGGTCAAATCCCACAGAGAATTATCAGTAGACTTTGCAGGTCCCCTCAGCTCTACGGAGCGTTCATCGTCTTTCAGCTAAGTATTTTGGTTTTATGGCTTTCACTGTTTTGGTTCACTCTCAGTGCTTTCAGCGTTGATTACAGTTGTAGTCGGCAGTCCTTTTTGTCAGTAATACCTCTAAAAACATATTGTACACTGCCTATCCAATACCAAATTGCAGACACACAATGTTCACAGCTAGCTGGTGAACACAGTGGAGCATTTAGCACCTAAAGAGATAGATAACACAGTTGGTGGAGATCAAACACAAGCAAATATTGGGCTTCGTGCGTAGCCAAAAACTCTCTAAATGACTCCGTATGCTGCTATATATCCAGGAGATACATGTGCTAACTAGTTTGCCATATTGACTAAAACGCCCAGACACACTAAACCGACATCAAAGAACTAGTGCCAATGAAGGCCAACTGTTACATCACCTCACATCACCTGTATCTTGACAAAAAAAAATTCCACTTGAACACATCGCAAAGACTACAGCCATACTAGCATTTACGTCCTGCATCTGCATGAGAAGAAATAACTCTATAGCAGCAGACAGCTGTTTTCTGCATTTGTCATTCACAAAGGGAAAGCAGAAGGCCAATAGGATGATTTCAAGACGCAAGTTAGCCTGTTAGCACATTAACATCACAAATCAGTGTTGAAAAAACAATGGATATTTACCGTGAACAGTACCGAAGGCAATTACGAAACATTTCTGCTTAAGAGATCAGTGGCAAAAAAAATAATGTTACTTAAAATGACAAATTTGTTCGGATCTCTCTCCCTCTTGACTTTAGTCGTTTGTTTGCTTTCCTTACTTTTGTTTCTGGTCTTGTGCAGATCTGAAATGCCAATCAGAGTAATTTCTCTCAACGACGTGCTCCGCCATCTCCGACACCAATTCAACAATCATTAAGCAGACAGGGGCTGACTAGTGCCAGTGTTGCTGGACACAATGCCAAAGTCAGGGCGACAGACGCTCAATGGCGGCTTTACACTGACCAACGGCTCAGTGTGTCAGGGCCCTAATGCTATGTCAGTGTTTACACCTTGTTTCTGCTGCGCCCAAGTGCCTAGCAGGTTGTTATTGCAGATTTAAATACATGCATCTTTAAACTTTAATTCCACCAGCCTTACCAACATAAAGAGTCTTAGAAGCTACATTTGATGTAGCCAATATGTTTAAAGCCATTATGTGTAGAAAAGCCCTTTTATATTGATCCAGCCTTGGGAAAGTGAGATAAATGGACTGAAAGCAACACATTGGCTTTGCTAACCTTCTCAATGGTCTTCTTTTTCTACAAAATGTAGTTACAAAACTCATAAAATCTGAGTTACTTGAAAGATAACATAAAAATTTGACTCATAGTGGCTTTTACCAAATATATTGAATTTATCGTGACTGCAGCAGTTGATGCTGACCCGTGTTTGCTAATTAGTACCAAGCATATCATTTTTATTTGACCTGTAATCCCCTTTGGCTCGCTCAGTGTATTGCTGAGGTAGGGAGTGGTAAAACACATCACACATGGGACGTACAATTTAACTCTTACATTTGACCTTTAGTTTGCCTTTTATTTGGTCCAAACACACATCAGGTATTTTCACCCAGGATACCCGGAGCTGAATTTCAGCACACAGAGATACTTTGCGTTTGTGCTCTTCTCTGTGTTTTGATCCCTGCTTGCTAGAAGTTGTCGCAGGTGAAAATTAGCTTGCCAAACTATCATCACTTCCATCAGCACCACTTCTTCGTCCTTAAGCAGAGCTGCTATGCCATTACTTTCAGGCTTTCACTACCCACAGCACGTAGGCACACACACATTTAGTTAGCTCGTACCCTCCAACCCCCTTCATCAGCTTCCCTCTGCCCTCCCACCCCCGCCCACCGTACCCCCCCTCAGGGCATGGCACCATACACACACAGCAGACCCCTGGCTCTTTGATGAGTTCAGACAGCCTATGCAGCCCCTCTCACCATGCGCCCCCTCTACCCTCTATCACACTGCTTCTCTACCCTTCCCCTCTCCCTCCCCCTGTCCCTCCCTCTGGGCCCATGAGATGCTTCAGGGGCCACAGTTGACTCAGAATATTCCATCGGCAACTTATCTGCACACAAACTTTCTTCTTTCCTGCTGAGGCAGAGCACACACACGTACGCTTTCACGTGCACACGCATGCACACACGCACAGCCTACTTGAAGCAGGCTAAAATGAATTTAAGAAAAGCTTTCCATCCAGCGCTGAGATAAAAACCTGGGCCTCTGTCACAACACACTGCATAAATACACATAAACATCAGCAGAGTATTTATTTACAGAGAAGGAGGAACACAAATTCAGTTTTTCCTGTACTTATTTGGATGTTAGAGTTCTATATTTCTTGCTGTTTCTAAATGCCAGGATTAATTGTTGACGTTAGCCAGGTCTTGGGGGCTTATCCATTTCCCTCATTTTCACATCACAGCCATGGGACCCAGTGTGAAATGTGCAAATTGACCATCCCAGAGTAATTGCGAGGCCATCTCTTGTGCTCTCCCCAGTAAAACTCCCACCTTCATTACCATTCATGAAATGCAGCCCTTTCCCAGGAAATGTGGAGAAATGCAAATGTTTAAGGGGTGGTGGAGGCAGTGGTGGTCTGCGGGGAGACCATTGTGCCCTGCTCAGGTTGGCCATGACTCTTATTTACTGTGGCAGAGACCCGTGTCGACTCATACAGACGCACACAAGAGTGTACACACTCACACGCACTGCGCAGCAAATGTTCTTTCTTTCGCTCTCCTCTCTCCCTCTCTCTTCTTCATACACATATATAATATGACAAAGAGCAGGATGATGCTAGGAAATTGAGTTCCGAGTGAAAGTAACAAGGGCACGGGGGATACTTCAGCATTAGAGAGAATCAATTACCATTAAATCTAAAGGAGAAATTGCACGTATGTGGTTTCTCGACACAAAGATTATACAGCATGAATGATGTTAGTGAAGGTGAGATTCTCCTTGTATTAGTATTATGAATCACACAGACTGTGGGTGCCATGCACCTGCATATAATGAATTTAGCTAAATAAAGTGAGTTGGTGGAGGAACTCAGAGGCAAGGCAACCTTGGAGATAAACTCAGCCCAACTTTTGATAAAGTAATGAGTGCACAAGAGGCAGTAATGGATTATCACCAAGGCTCTTGTTTTCATATCTCGCTAAAGACTTATTTAATGAGTCTAAATACCGGTTCGGACTGCTAGGTACGCAATAATGTGGAATAAAGGGAAATATTAGTTATCTTTAGTGTGGGTGTCCTGCTTGTGCAGCGGTTATGATTACATTACAGTCATTGGTGCTGGCTGCATGTACATGGTGCGCAGCCCTGATTCCCCTGTAGCCACCGGGAATGTGCTGAAGTGATACGACAAATGTTTCTTTACTGCAAGATAAACTACACATATTCCCCCAAGACGAAAAACCTGCAGTGACACAAAAAGGACTTTATCTCCAAAGACACACTACACGTTCGCCCACTCTCCATATACACTGGCCAAGAGAAGAGGAGGTGGCACAGTATAGAATACAGACGTGGGGAGAGATGGTATATATAGCTATAACCAGGGAGTACAGTAAATGGTAAATTCAAAGAGGTACCTCTCCACTACAGCAGTGGATAGGATTATAGAGTTGAGCTGACAGCCAGTAAATTGGATTTTAGTCAAACCAGGAGAAGGAGGGGGCTCTGAACACAAATTGGAGGGGTACAACACTGACAACATATGCCAAAAATGAGAAATGTGCCATTTTCACGATAGACACAGACACTGGTGTGCTCTGACAGGAGACATCCTATTTGCAAAAAGGTGATTTCATAAAACACAAGCGGAAGGAGAGCGAGAGAGTGAGATTCCTTGTTTCATTCCAGCGTTAGTAGTGAGTGATAATAGTCCTCCCATGAATCGCTGAATGCAAGTAATAAAACCAGCTTTTATTACCTTTTGTATTTCCCCTTCAAGACACAAACATCGTATTTGTACACGATTAGATTTGATTCAAGTCACTTTTCTCCCCCCGTCTCCTAAAACCATGTCTCCCTGTGAAGACAGCCATTTTAGCTTCCCTTGGTCTCTTTAGGTGGAGGACTACATGCTGTGTCGGGGGACAAGAGAGAAGTTTTAGATTTAAAGGCGCCTCCAGCACCGTGCCCCTCTCGCCTCCCTAAAAGATGCATTGGACTGAGTGTGAGATAGATAAATGAGAGGAGAGAAAATGGTTTAACTTGGCGCTAATAGTGACAATGTGTGGGTGGATGAGAGGGAGGATGATGACTGTATACTCACATTAGGAAACATCTCCCCCTGTTGGAGGGACTCGTATTCAAACAGCAACACGGCACACATGAGAAATGATGGTAACAGATTACTGCATCATTTAGTTGTGCTGTAAACTGGCTGCATGCATACACACAGGAGCGTGTGTGTGTGACCTGGTTTAGCTGTATTATACTTGTGAGGACGAGCTCCACACACTCAACAAAGTGCATCAGATGGAAAAAGCCTATTCAAATCTTTCTGTGGAAATACAGCCTGCCAGCGTGGGGGTAACAAATGAGGCCCTTGAGCTTCAGTCTTGTGTCTTCCGTCTTTTAGTTCACCTCATTGACCTACTGTCTCCCTCTCTCTCTCATTTTTTCAACCTCTTTCACCCTCTCTCTTTCTCTCCCTCTTTGCCTCTCTTTGTCTCTTTCTCTCTCCCCCCCCTCCCCTCCCCGGCTGGTTGGGCTATAAGGGGTCACATGTGACAGTGCTGAGAGTCAGCGAGTCACAGAGCAGCGCTACAGAGATAATTGCCATGTGATAAAGAGGTGATTGCCTGCTGGCACCAGGGGAGAGTAATGCCATCAGGTTGCAATAAAAAAGCAGATGTCTGACACTAAATGAATGCTGCTGGAGCCCGGGCAACTTTCTTTGCTCCCTTTCATCTCACGCGCTTCTCTTTTGTCCCCCTTGTTTCTGTCTGCCTTTTCTTCCCTCTTCCTTTCTTTTCAAGTGGAAGCAGAAAAGGTTGTGTCTGTGATGATGAAGACTCAGTTCTGCTCATTCTCTACCGCAGACATTTGCTATCTGCTGGGTAGTGCATAAATAAAGAAACGGGAATGGCTTTTGAATATAATGCCTTTGAAATTTCGAAAAAGAAGGAAAAAAAGCATATGAAAAGTAAAATGGAACGACTTTGAATATCTCTGTCAACATAACCACTCTGCTTTTTGCGCTTTATTTTTTTTTTTTTTTATCAGAGCCAGTTTGTATTAACCACTGCATTCCAACGTAATTACATGCTTGGGTTTCCAATTTGCTACATTTTAATTTGGAACGAAGCATCAATGAATGCCAGAGTTGTTATCCATGACAATCTGACGGATGGCATTAAGGATTGCTTTATCTAAAACATGCACTGGGAGCGAGGGCTAGTATTCTGGAAACGGTAGTCTTTACTCCCACTCCATTATTACTCCATCCAGGCCTGTAGCTTGTATAAGGCCACAAGGACCACAACGAATAGGCTGCAAGCTTATTAGAGTCAGCCCTAAGTCCCCAGTCCTGGCTGAAAGCAGCGAGCAGAGCCAGAGAAAAGACAAAAAAAAAACTGTGAGTGGTGTGACAGTGTATTTATTCTGTAATGCCAGCCCAGTCAGACCCTTCATCCTGAAGTCCAACCCTGTTCACATCCTAATAGGGGGGCAGTCACAGCATTGCCAAAGCAAGGGAGCCCCAGATCCTCTAGACCTCTTTGTTTGTTTCTGTGTCATTGCTTTTGTTTAGTTTCTTGTTCCTTTGCCGTCTTTCGCAGCTATGCCCCCTTAAAGGCTCAATTCATCTTATTTGGAAAGGAATGGATGATTCCCATTTGTCACGTTGAAATTATGCAAATGACAAAAGGCGTTAATAGATAGCAGTGGCAAGGCATGTGGCTAATGGATGAGATGCCAGCGCTGGGCATTCTACAGCGGGACAGCAGCTTTCAGGTTACCTGACAGGGGCACTGAGGGAAAATAATTGGCTTTCCTGTTGCAGGGTCCCCATGCAAATACAAGCAGAGTGGCATTCTATACCTTCAGTGTCTCACAATATCGTCATTAGCATTAGTGCCAGTGGCAGAAGAGTTTGATTTCTGCTTATACGAGTCATTCTCAGGCCACGGCCATCAGCAGCTCCCCTGACACACAGCAGCTATGCAGTATTAAACGGATGCAGAGACAGGGGTAAAAGGTTGGCCCAGCTGTGTTTGTATTCCTATACCACACAGGTCTGCATAGCTACATAGCCAGCAAAAGATTGCCGATTCCCTAGATAAACCCGCTGGTTCACAAGCTGCAAAAGCCATTGTACAGTGATGGATTTTCTTCTGAATTAGGCATTCAGCACGTGGTTTGCACAGGGAGAATTTAAGCTGAGTGCGGAAACTCAAATAGTCTCTATCGCTCTTCATGCATGTTGTGTGTGTGCTTGTGTTTGTGTGTGTGTGTGTGTGTGTGTGTGTGAGCGCAGTGCAGGGCAGCGGTGCATGCGAGCATGAATAAACACTCTGTGGGCTGCATTTGATGGAAAATAGTTTCAGCTCCCACTTCTCACTTCATGCTAAGTAGAAATGCAGAGTGAATGAAAGGCTATTGATTTTATCTCTTTGTGGGATTGTCCAACGGGTGAAAATCGACTGCCATTTAAATTTTCTGACTAACATACTGTATTACTAACACGGTCTGGAATCTGAGTTGCTTGCTACGCCTGCTTCATAAATATTGTTTCAATGACTCAGGGTCTGGATTCAGTGACACCTCAGAGCAGACGTAGCAGAGTCCACAATGTTGTTTGGCAAATGTTTGTCTCCAAAATGACTTTTCAGTGGCAAAAACTGGTCATTTAATAAAGCACTAACCCCAAATGTATTTCGTTCGCAAAACGCCTTCTAAATTTGGCAAAACTAGCCCAGAGACAGGCCTGGTGGTTTCTGACTGAATTATAAAACAAAGCTAATTTTAAACTCTGGCTGAATGTCAGGCTACAAGCAGCAGTCATTACAAATACATTAGGAAATGTAGAGATGCGGCCAGGGAAAAACAGAGGAGAAAATGAGACGTCTGTGGCATTTCCATACAGCCAAAACAGAGTGTTGTGAAGTTTGACAATTGTAAGGAAAAAGCATCGCAACTCTTCTGCAAACTTTGCCTGTTCCCTGAGCACAGAGATAATGTCCACATGTCAATGCCTTGATTTGTATGAGCCCAACAGACAGCTATTAAATCGTTTCTGCAGCTGGTGACAGGCTTCCTGCTGGGAGGATAGACAGATTCACTAAACATAGGTTGACAGGCTTCTTTTTTCTTCCCTTTCTTTTATTCCGCTCTACTTTCTCTGTACTTCCCATGCACTATCCATCCATCAACCTCAACATACATCCCTCCCTCTGTTCTACCCTTGCTATGTTTCTCTCTCCTCTCTCGCCCCCCTTTCTCCCGTCTTTGTCTGACTTCTTCCCAACTTACTATATTTTTCATTACCATCTGTCCTCCCCTCACCTCTCTCGCACCCCGTTCTCCCTCCTGCTCTCTCACACACACCCCATCCGGCCCTCCTTTCCTCCACCCATCTCTCCGTGTCCCTCTTCTTTAGCTCATGCAGCAGCAGGCAGCCATCATGGCAGCAAGCCACGGAGGTTACCTCACGCCTAGTGTGGCTTTCCCCGCCACACAGATCCACCAGATGGGGGCGCTCAACATCAACAGCCTCCCACCCACCCCCATGACCCCGGTGTCGGGTGAGTTTCATCAAGCCCTGGGTGAGCACTTAGTTTCATTCCCTTTCCTCTTGTGGGTGTGTATGTGTGTGTGTTTGTGGGTTGAGGGTGGGCCAGCGATGCTACGAGCAGGGCCTCTTGTGTGCTTGTGTTAATGTCTTACTGTTAGTGTGTGTAGGTTTTGCGTGGGTGTGTATATCTGTACATGCCAGCGAGGTTCTTGCAGGTCAACTTGTGTTTCTGATCATGTCTGTGGGAATATTTGCATATCTGTGTGTGTGTGTGTGTGTGTGTGTGTGTGTGTGTGTGTGTGTGTGTGTGTGTGTGTGAGAATAGAAAAAAAAAAGATAGAGCTGCAGCAAGGCCAAAAGGAAGGGCGCCTGGTTACTGCTATTCAAAAATGATTCCACTGGAGAGAAAGAGCGACCAAGATGAAAAAGTGCAGTCAATTGAATTTGCATGTTTATGCTGTTTGTGAATGCAGAAAATATTTGGGGATCGTCGCGGCAGAATAAGGAATATCAATAAGTAAGTTTACAGATAAGGCGCTAATTTCCCCGTAGTATTTTGACCTTGTGCTTTGAAGCACTTGTGCATGATCTGCATGCAGTTGGTTTTGTTTTCCATAACAAACACCTCCTATGCAGATACATTACAGAGGAAAAGGAAGGACTTTGAAATACCTACCCACTGCATAACATTTGCTTATTCAGCAGTGCTTCATTTTCCTTGAGACAGAGGAAACTTCAAGATTCTCCACTCAACAAAAGCATGAGCCGAAATAAATAATACAGTATCCAAGTCTTTGTTGTGCTCCGCTCACCTACTTTGTCAACACTGCAGTATTGAGTTTTTAAGGTGATGACTTTGGTAACTTTAAACCAATCAGTGCAAGAGAGGGAACTGCCATCAGTGCAACAAGGCCTATTTTAGATTTTCTTTATAGCCATCATAGGGATCCGTACTACAAACTTGCTGCACTATATCAAATTCTCTCTGCACTGTGGTTCCTGTGGGGAAGAAAAATATTCTCTCAAGTTGGTATTCTGTTCACTTCTTCATCCGCGCACACAAAGAGAGGACAGTTTTATTGTACAAATCCTGTTTGGTTCTGCTTTACTTACTTCACAACTGTCAGTTGAATTAAAATAAACAAGACAGACAGCAGACCAGGTGCGGGAATCAATGCGACAGGACCCTTATTAACCTTTTAATCACGCATGTGTCCACCTCAAGCCAAATGAACGCAAGTACATAAAGCGAGATGATGGAGCGTGTGTACAGTGCATCTGCAATAATTTCCAACATCGGGCAATATATCTAGAGAGGGGATTCATTTGTCAAATTTTCACGGTGATGTTTTCAGTGCAAAGTGTGCACTTTTGGGCGGGCATAATCAATCAGAGACAGTGATTAAAAGTGGAGCTCAGTCTTGCTGAGAAGCCTCTTATTTTGATGGGTAAAGCACTGACAGTATGGCAATTCAGATCTTTGTGTTCTGCATGCATACCTATATTTTGCAACACAATAGTGCTGATGAAAGATTGTGCAACCGCATTGCAAGGAACTCGGTCTCTTTGTGTGTGTGTGTGTGTGTGTGTGTGTGTGTGTGTGTGTGTGTGTGTGTGTGTGTGTGTGTGTGTGTGTGTGTGTGTGTGTGTATGTGTATGTGTATTGGAGGCATTGTCCTCCAGTCTGATTGTATTGTTTGTGCTGTTTTTGTGTCTCGTTTGAACCGAAGCCTCTCAAAAAGCCAAATCAGTGCCTTTCTCTCAAAGAAACATTGCTGAATTTTGTTAGATATTCTGTAAAAGCTAAACAAAACTACCTCTGTATAGGGAAATTTAAGGCAATTTTGTATCAATTGGCAGTGCCAGGAGCTAAAAACTTGGCTCAGGCAAAGAAAAAAATATGTTTGTGCTTGTCATACAGAGACAGGAGGAAAGGAAGAGAAGCGAGTGCCTGTAAGTCTGTGAATCTGATGTGTGAAGTGGTGCCATTTATCTGCTTTTGGACATGCTTCTGTGTAAGCTACAGCCGACTGATTACCTTTTATTATTGAATGTAATATATTATTAATCCTTGAGAGAAAGCATGGCTTTCGTGAATTCTCAAGGACTATCATAAATATGAAATGTTTTATTTCCCCTTTCTTCATTCATTAATTTGAGTGTGGCTGCCAGCAGCTGCAGGAGTGGTAGTGGAGCTTGCTGCTTTGGTATACACAGCTATTTTCTCTCTCCCTTTTCACACTTGTGGCTATGACTTATTTAGAGTTCATTGAAGGAATACATAACATTACTGGCAAGGCTGTCTGTATAAGTAGGCCAAGAGACTCTGACACTATTGAGAGACTGTAGGATGTCTGCCACGAGTCAGTGGAATAATTCATTGTAATATCAGAATCTGTTTTTAGGGTCCTGGAGCAGAGTGCCTCTCTGCTTCGACAGAGGTGTAATTTATGCATTAGGTCTTCTCATCAACCAAATTAGCGCTCAAAACAAATCTATAAATTCTGACATTTGGCTGCTGTGTCAGATGTACTAAGGCATAAAAGGCAGAAAGGTTAATGTCCCCTTTCCTTCCCAAATGAGAGCAATCGGCATTGACAGCTAGACTACCACCTTTCTGAATCACCTACACGGCTATGTGTTAACATAAAGCTCTAATAGTAGCTTAACAGATGCAAAAAAACGGCCTGATCTTGTGGTAAATGTGTGGCATTAATCTTTTTTTTAAATGATCAGTACAACCTCCGCAGCATAAAAAATCTTGTTTGTGACAGCGAGCCGAAGTACAAAGAGGTTCAGAGGTTAAGGGTGTTACTCTGAAAACAATGAGACATCCATTTGATCAACAGATGCAAAGCATTTAAGCTTGATGGTGCATAAGCCGTTTGCCAGATGGCTCAGCTGATTAGAGCATGTATCCTTACAATGATGCATGATGATGCTTTTTGAAAATAATGTTCACCAGGTGCCGCTCCCTGAGCGCTGCAGAAGAAATAAAAGTTAAACAAAACAAGGGAGAGAGAGAGGCAGAGCTGGAGGAACAGGAAGAAAGAGAAAGAGAGAGGTGGATAAAGAGGGTGAGGGAGGAGAGGAAGGGAAGAATGGAGGGAGATGCAGATCCTGCTGGGTGTATGTGGTGAGGAACACATCTTGTCAAGGATGCTTTGTTAGGATGTGAGAAGTATGTAATCAAAGTCGCTCTAATGTTCTGCTGCATGGTGCTGAAGATGTACATGCGCAAGTACATATTAGACAAAGTACACTGCAGATGCTCCACAGCCAGACACAGCCCACTCACAGGCAGGCTAGATGTGCCACAACATCCCCGCTGGATTCGAGCATGGTTACACCATCGATGCAGAACACTGCCATGGTGGCAAACACCATGAAACTAATGAGCTGTTTGACATGGTGATCTTTCTCAATATGTGCACCTGTCCTCCACGACGCATCATACATGTGATACAGACATTTGATATTTAATGGCCAAGTGTAATACAAACAAATACGAAGGGCAGATAAGGTTAGAAGTTAACCTGCTGAAAACAAAATTCAAAAAGCAGCACTGCATGGTGGTGACTTAGCTAATGAGAATGAATGAGAATCCTGGAGATTCACTGCTATGACTGACGTATCACATCCAAGCTATTTGGAACAGCACAGCGCTGTAGTCTGTTCGGAGCCAGATGAAACAGCTGGGGAAATGAACACCTGTGTGTCTTAATTGATGCTGTGACCTCCAGCTTTCAGCCTATCTCAAACTGTAAAAATGCATTCACTGTAGCTGCTTTTTTTTTAAGACATTACCTTCCCCAAGATTACTTTTACAGTAATCTTATCTTTAAGGGAGAAGATATCAACTTAGAAACACGTCCCGTCGCACAAAGGACCATTGTCCCTCCAATACAAATGTTCCTCCTTTCAGTTTAAATCAGCCTTATTGCGTCAGAATCGTAACAACTCCCAGGAGCACAAGTGAGCAGTTCTGTGACAGCCAAAGGTATCCTTGTTCCCTGTGCGTGCCAGTACTTTCAGAGTGCACAGCCACAGTTCTCGGGCAGCCTGAATCTGATGCGTGTAAGCAAAAGTGAGCTTCGCACGAGCAGCAGAGCTTCACAAGCTGCCCAGCTGCTCTGCTCAGGGATCTGAAAGTCAGGCACATTGGTATGGTCAATGCATTGTATGTACTTTAGCCTTGAGAGTGGAGCAGACAGCAGTGGAGGCTTGGCTGTGTGGAAATTGTATTTAGTTTATTGCCCTGTTTTGTATTTGACGCTGAAGGTTAATGATTCAAGTTTTTACAGAGTTCAGTCTTGACATTAGCTGAAGATGAATCACAAATATTTTATTAGTATTGTTAACATTACAAGGAATTAATGTGTGTTTTATGGGTTTGTATTCTTGGAAACGAGTGTTTTTTCTGTGTCCAACACAATTGACCAGCGGTTCGGAGGAAGCTTTTATCCATAGAGGTGTTGTTGTGATGGAAAGGTAGAGAGGTGTGTAGTTTTGCCTGTTGCTGCACTTTATATATTTTTTTTTTACTGTCATCGCGATGTCAATGTGCAATAAAGAGTTGAGTGAATAATTATACACATATCACGTAGGTGCAAGGCTATTTAAAAACAGCGTACACAAGGAGAAAAGTAACGCCTGCATGCTTACTTCATGTCACACAAGTTTAAAACAACGTTAAGATCCTAATTGAATCTTCATCAGGTCAAAAAAAAGACAAAGATCCAAGTAGGATCATGCACAGTAAACACATCGTGAAAGTGTGCGATATTGCACAATATTGGGATTGTTGAGAGTATCAGTGGCAAACTGCACTTTAATTGTAACTATCTTTTTTTTAATTGGTACCTTTTTTGTTCAGGTGTATGTTCAATTTGTTCAATAAAAGGAAGGAGGAAATTACTTCCTCTCATTTTTTAAATTCATGTTTGCGTAACGGCTTATCCTGTTGGGGGTCGCAGGGGGCAGGAGCCTATCCCAGCTGACATTGGAGGCAGGGTACACCCTGGACAGGTCACCAGACTATCACAGGGCTGACACATAGAGACAGACAAACATTCACACTCACATTCACACCTACGGACAATGTAGATTCACCAATTAACCTGTATGTCTTTGGACTGTGGGAGGAAGCCGGAGTACCCCGAGAAAACCCATGCTGACGCAGGAAGAACATGCAACCCCAGGTTCAAAACAGGAATCATCTTGCTGTGGGGCAACAAGGCTAACCACTGCACCACTGTGCTGCCAATTACCTTGCAGATTCAGATTTTTAATACAAAACATAAATCAACTCATAAATTATGATGTATTATTATGGATTAAGCCACCTGGAAGAATAAAAGATAGTTGAAATTGAATCAACATTTGCCAGCTGCGACATTAAGTTGATGTACACAAACTCCTCACAGAAGGTCTCCCCACCACTCCCCTACCCAAAAGCAGAGACCCACTTGCTGTAAGGCGACAGTCCTAACTACTGCACCACCGTGCCGCCCTATTTTTTTAATTCAACAAGCAGCTTGTTGTGTTTTTGTCTTTTACTAAAAGCAGCAGAAAGGCAGAACTGAGTACACTTATGGGTTTATTTATCACAAGTAATATCCTTATCCCAATATCGTACAGCCCTAGTTTTGCCGTGGATAGGCAAGTGGTGCAGTGACCATGGCGGAGGGAGCATAGGCCGAGTTCTTAGTGCTCATACAAGACCTTAAAAGCAGGAAAAATAGGTGGCGGTGGTGCCAGCTCCAACACTTTTTGGGTCTCTCTTCTATTATCAGTCAAGCAAAGGGGATTACTGTAGGTATAGCACACTCTAAGACAGTGGTTCCCAACTGGTGGGTCGCAGTCCAAAACTGGGTTGCGGGCCCATTCTGGTGGATCGCAAGTGACTTGATAATGGGTCAAGTTTTTAAGTACAGTAAATTTCTAGCACAGAGTTTTTATTTTGAAGTGCCGTTTTCTGCTGTAGCGTGAGTGACTAACAGACAGCTACTTGACAGAGACAGCAAACGAGCTCAGCAACATGTCAACACAAGTATGACGCTGAATGTGATAAACTGTGTGGACCTCAAACTAATGACTAAGGAGAAATCTGGACCCTGTGGTTGGACCAGTCGGGAACCACCGCTCTAAGACACTGCAGACATGTGTTTTATAGATTGTGTCTCCACTCTTAGTGTTCAATTTAGTTGCAGCTCTCCTCAGACTTTCCTGATAGAGATGATGCCTCTATGAAACTTGACATTTTGCGGTTTATTTTTACTCTCAGATTGCTGAGCTCTTCTGCAGACTAATCATTGATCACGGACTTTGTATTATGATTGTTTAAAGATGTTTTTAATTGCTTCCCCTGATATTTATTTGTTCACTTGCGGAGGCGAGCTTCCGTTTCAAGCCCTCAACCAGAGACGCTACATGACTGTACAGAGTTACGTCATCAGCCTACAAACGCAGTCTCAGAAACATTAACAAGGTCATCAGTGGAGATGACAAACAGTAGGAAGACTTAATAAATGAATTAAGGCACTGATCCTACTCTACCCAAGCAGAAATCTCCCAAATTGCAGAGTACAGATGGAGCGCACATCATTGGTCTTTGTTATGATAGTAACAAGTGTTTAATTAAAACTTAGAGTCCCTGAAAACTTGACGTAAAATATTAAATATTTCTCCACTGCACTGAATATTCATTAAAAAAATAAGCAAAAATCTAAGTAAAACATTAATCATCTAATCTGCGTCATCGGGGCTGTGTGGGTGTGGGTGATTGACAGTGACCTGGCAACCCACCAAATAAATACAGATCTCTCATGTGAAATACCGACCAAAACAGAAATTGTGTTTTCTTGTAAGAGCCCATCACTCATAGCAGGGAAATCAGTGAGAAAATAGGTTTCCAGGGCCTTTAAGTGGAAAGACTCGGTACATCCTTCAACAGCTGTGGATGACATTATTGATAAGGATCACCCGTTATCTAACCCATAACACACCATGCTTCCATTTTATAATTATTTTGGTGTGTATTTTAATATGTTTAGACAAAAAAACGCATTGATTTGTTGATTGTTTGTTTTACAAATGTTTATGAATATTTAAGGCAGGGGAGGATTGTGAGACAATGGGCCCCTGTGCACAGACATGCAAAAGGCCCCACCAACTCTTCTACACAGGAGCAAGACACACAGACTTGACCTGATGTTGTTATCAGCATCTTTTTGTGTCTCTCTGTGGTAATTGTGTGTGTCCTTGTGGTTGTTTAATGTTTCTTTGTAGTCATTTTGTGTCTCTTTGAAGTCGTTCTTTGTCTCTTCGTAGTTTCTTTCCATCTCTTCGTGGTCAGGTTGTGCCTCTTTGTAAACATTCTGCATCTCTTCTTAGTTCCTTTGTGGTTATTTTGTGTATCTTTGCAGTCTGTTTTGTGTCTTCTCGTAGTCCCTTTGTATCTCTGTAGCGCCTTTTACACTGCCAGATTTTCCTTCTTAGTTTAAAAAGACCGAGGCGGCCTTCTGCAACAGGAGGGGTTGTTGAAGACTTGTGGGAGGAGCTGTTGATGACACCGTACGTGTGAGCCACTGGCGGTGGATAAACAGGAAATAGCTGATAGCAGGAATTAGCAAGCGGCTAGTAGCAAGAGGGAAATGCAAACCTGACAGACACTGTAAAGATGAGCAACTGGGGAGACAAGGAATTGCGCAGCCTCCTTGCCCTCGCAAACGAAGAGGCCATTAACCGTCAGATGACAGGAACGGTGAAGAATGGGCCGACTTATGAGAGAATCGCTGAAGGACTGACTAGCTGCGCTTCACTCCCATGTCACTGGTTACGTCACACGCTGAGTTACACATTTTGTTACTTGCTCATGCCCCCCATTGCCCCGAAAAAGGCGCATTCTGTATAAACAAAAGTAGGTAGGCGGCATTTTGCTGCACTCGCTGATTTTGTTTTTATACTGCCAATGCTGAAAAAAGACTGATTGGGCTTTCCTGCAAATTTGCACAATCTAAAAAGGGCTTTTGTTGCTGTTTGCATCTCTTTAAAGGTCATTTTGTGTCTCTTTGAGGTATATTTGTCTTTTTTGATCATTTTGTGTCGGAATGACATTTTGAAGTCGTTCTGTGTCTCTTCGTAATTTCTTTGCATCTCTTTGTGGTTATTTTGTGTATCCTTGTAGTAGTTTTGTGTCCCGTAGTAGTCCCTCTGCATCTCTCTGTTGCTGTTTTGCATCTCTTTAAAGGTCAATTTGTGTCTCTTTGAGGTATATTTGTCATTTTGTGTCTCTTTGGAGTTTCTTTGCATCTCTTTGTGATAATTTTGAGTCTCTCCCTGGTCGTTTAGTGTAAATTTGAGTGGCATTTTGCAGGTGAAGGTCAGGGGAGCCCTGACACCTTGGGCCCCTGGACCATGATCTAAGGGGCAGTATGAAAAGTCATGTAGTGTTTCTTGGTATCAGTTGGCCTTTGAAAAAGCTGCCCTCCCCATATTCAGATTTATTTTTCACACTTTAAGGACCAGGCAGACATTTTCTCTCTGAGTCTAAATGCATCACATTTTAAATCAGTTAGATGAAAGCATCTGTTTTGAGTGCTTATTTCGCTCCAGCGAAAGACAGTCCTTGTGCCGTTAATGACTGCACTCTTCAGAATGGGTATAGCATTGCTCGTTGATTTGAATGTATAATTAGCATAATAAATGCTTCTGCCGCATGTGAATATTTCTTTCGTCAAGCAGTCGTGGCAAGAAGCAAATCAACAGTTTCCCCCTCTAAGAAGCAGCCTGCAAAGATATGAATGTAATTCTGCTTCCATAACATAAATACATGTGACACACATATATACATACTGTTTTGCAGTGCAGACCTCTTTCTTGCAGTAATAAGAGTGGAGAAGTGATAGTTAAGAGCTAGCTGTATAGAATATGTAATCTGTTGTCCCGTGGCTTCGTATTCACCCATGCCAGAGTGGGGAACAACATGTCATTATTACAGGCCAATACACGCAGCACACACTGACATCCGCACTCTTGTGTGTGCATTGTAAACAGCCTATGAATACAATTTCCCACAATGCAAGAACTATATGTCCACTGAGGTATAAAATGAAAATGTCTTGTTATTTTCTAGTTCAGGATAGTAGGAAATACTTACCATTTCAGCTGAGGAGAACATTCTCAGGATCTGCTCGTGTTGGATATTGGGTCATTGTGACAGTGAGGATGAAGATGATGACGAGGCCACATAAATGGCTTTCTCATGTAATCATTGTTTTATTGGCCATGGTGTTGCTTATTGTCTTTACATCATTTTGACCCACTATACGTACAGCCCAGCTGCTGTGGTTTTTTGTTACAGTTCAGTTCAGTTTAGTTTAATTTAGTTATTGTGGAAAAATGTTTCAGAGCTTTGCCTCACTACAACATCAGTGCTGTCTTTATGACACGTCTGATTTTAATGCTTACTCCCTGCTGTGACATTTCCAGCACGATAACAGGACTGGACTCAGTCTCAGGGCCTCAATCTCTTACTTATGACATGTGTTCTCCTTTACCATACACGTCATGTCCAACTGCTGACCCTAGATATTATGCAATTGCATGTAAGCGGTCCCCACTACCACCTACTACTACTACTGCAGCTCCTACTACCACTACAACTGCTACACATACATAGCCGCACGCTCCCACAGCTCTGCTAAGCCTTGGAAAATGAATTTGCCTGATGATGGAGAGGGTGCATTATCTGGCGGTACAGTAGAGTGCGTGTGGCCCGGGCAGACTAGCTGTCTCTAGCCCTCAGAATAGGAGCGGCAGTCTCCTGGGTCCTGGTAGGAGAATGGGCTGAAGCTGCAGTCTAATTCATCACAGCTCCGCAGGAAACAAGCAATCGTGGGGAGGCTTCAAAAAAAAAAAAAAAAAAAAAAAGGAAACCAGTGCAAAAGACACAACAGCTCTCACTGGACCCGGGCAATTCCCCTGGTCACTGCAGTTGCCTGCCTGACTGTCAGCCTCCTCATGACTTAAATGCTGAGGCAGAAAGAGGAGAGGAAGAAGGAGAGGAGGGATCATAGGTAAAGAAGAAGAGAAGCAATTCCATATGGATATGTAGATGATATTACTCAGTGGTGGGAGGTTTCAGCGTGTGATGTACAGCATATTTACCGTGGCATTAGCATAAATCTCAGCGTATGTTATGTGTATACGGGATGTGATTGTTTACCCTATCTGGACCACCTCTCACAGGGGGTTCTTTGCTCAGGCACCAGATTGTAGGGATATGGCCTGCTGGAGGGTTTCCGTGACAACCTGGGTTTTCTGTCCAATCAGGACGAGGGCTTCCAGATTGAGAGGTGGTCCTCGGGGGAGCTGTACTTCAACGAGCTTGGATGCTTTGCCACGGAGCAGCCCTTTTAGAGAGACCATCACACAGTGAGATTCTGCTCAAAATGGGTACTTTGATGTTCCTGGCATAATTGGAAACACTTTCCAAAGGAGGGTCCTTTTAAAATGCATTGAATGAGAGAGGACAGGGAGCATCCAATTTCAATTCCACTCATGAACCATGCTGCAGCTGCCTTTCAGGCGTGTACCATATATGTTATGACCCACCCATTTGTCAAACTGCCAACTGTTGTTATTTTGTCTTTTTTTACAATGTATAAAAGTAAGAGGCATCTTTGTATTTTCGCTACCTGCTCATTCGAGCGAATCTCCCTCTGTAATCTCCCTCTATTTAGTCCAGATCTTTTTCCCTTTTTTTTTCCTTTTTTCTCTCTCAGAAGTTGCATAGTGGTTTCATCATCTTGAGCAGTAGGAGCCAGCAGGGTATCGCACAAACACTACGGACAGGCTCATTTTTCACAGGTTGACTTCCCAGCTATCCTGCAGGATGTGTCACGACAAACGGCGGATATGTGACAGACTCACGTCGCACCCGTGTCCTTGCATTAGAGAGGAGATGCAGCAGTGCTTTGTGTGTGTGTGTGTGTGTGTGTGTGTGTGTGTGTGTGTGTGTGTCTGCCCGTGCTGGGCTGTGTTTACTCTCTGCACACAACAGGAGAGCATGTCCATGTGAACACGTCTTAATACATTACAGTTGTTTTGTAGTATCATGTAGAGCTATATGTAGATTGAGTGCTCATGATCCAGTAACGGTAAACCTTATTTTGCCCCCAGCAGGCCTCAGTTCTCCACCAGCCAACATCACCACGTCCGCCGTGCCCAGCATCGTCACGCCCATCGTCAACGGATTCACCGGCATCCCTCATCAGCCCAACGGACACCCCGCTGTGGAGACTGTGTACACCAACGGCCTGCCGCCATACTCCACCCAGAGCCCCACCGCTGCTGACACCCTCCAGCAAGCCTTCACTGGAGTACAGCAATACACAGGTGTGAGACAGCTTTGTTTACTATGCCGTATTTCTGTGATTTTATAATCTGCCGTAAATGCTAAATGCGTAGCAGCTACGGGACAATTACTGCGGGGGTAAGTACTGTGAGTGCGAGGCTGTATGTATTCAGATAGTGTAGGACAGCGCCTTAGAACATAACATCAGAGAGCCTTTGATTACACATGTTATGCTTGTGTGATCGACCTTAAGCATCCTTGACATCGTTCTCTGTGGGATCTCCGTTTTTACGCTCCTCTCTCTCTACTCGCTCCCTCCTTTCTCTCCTTCTCTCTACCTCTCTGCAGCGATCTACCCAGCCACCACGCTGACTCCCATTGGCCAGACACTGCCCCAACCACCCCAGGTCATCCAGCAGCAGCAGCAGAGAGAAGGTGAGGGTGAGAGAACATTATTACTTTTTACACTTCACACCTCTCATCCTGTGTAATAGCCATATAAAGAAGATGAGCATGAGAAACCAATATTACTTTAGCACTGTACACACCTCATTCTGTGTAATACATACATAAAGAATGTGAGCGTGAGAGATGAATGTTACGTTAACACTGCACACATCTCTATCTGTAATAGAGAGGGACAGCTGAGAGAACATGTTAGAGAATGCAGTTCACATCTCATTTAAGGTAATAGATACATAAACTCTGAGAATGATTGAACAGTGTTAATCCCACTATATTATTCTGAAAATAGGTTCCATGTAATCTACACAGGCCCGTGCTTTTTTTTTCACAAGTAATAATTGCAGTTTATATAATAAAATCCTTAGCTGTGAGGATGGTGGCAAAATAAAATTAATGAAAATGTAGAATGTGAGGTTACAATGAAATTGTGGCAGCTTACATGAAGATAAAGTAACTCACAATGCAATTTCCCGTCACTTCCACTCATTGCTACTGCAGGTTTATACAATAATGATTCATTCAGGTTGCGTTGAAGTTGTGTAATTTGCAGTGAATTCATAACAGCTGTTCTTTTGATCTTGGCAGTGTCTGTCTTTTTAATATTAGAAATGACTGTGTCAGGGGCAACCCATTAGCCAAGTAGTTAGAGTGCATACCACACAGGCAGAAATGCCCTGAGCAGCGAGTCTCTAGTTTGATTTCTAGCTTCTGGGATCGTTTCCTGCATGTCTTTCCTAAGCGGCAACATCTAGGGCTGAAAAATGAAGCTAACATGGAGGTGCAGTTCCGTGAATAGCCACTTGAGGCTGGCTCCAGAAGTGAGTCAATCCTCATGGATACCCACGTTAAAACGCACAATTTTATGGCGCCCAGTAGCTCAGTGGTTAGAGCAGGAATTCCATGTATGAAGGCATTGTCCTTGCTGCAGCTGCAATGGGTTCAACTCCAGCCTGTGGCCCTTTGCTGCATGTCATCCCCTTTCATGCTTAAGTCTGTCTAATAAAAGGCAAAAGCCAAAAAATAATCTTAATAGAATAAATAAGATGCCCAACTTTACAGCAGAAGTCAACATGGCAGAGGGGGCACTCTGAGTGACAGGCTGTCTTGTGAGGTGTTGCTACGTTGTGAGCCAGATCCAACCATTGCTCCTCCACAGCTCCAAGGTGGCGACAATCAAAATGCTGTACTTGAGGCTTCAAAACGGAAAACCACAAACCAGCTACGTCCACTATTTTATACAGTTTATGATCTTTCTCCATGTTTTCCAAAAAAAAAAAAAAAACAATAAAGAAAGAAATGATTGTGTCAGACAGGAGGTGAGAAAGTGTGATTGAAGGCCACATATCAAGGCCTCAGTTTTGCACCTCATATACTTGACAGGTTTCATGTCTTTTTTTTTTAAATCTGAGTTTTGATTGATTAGATCTTATTTCTTCAGTATTCCTACAAAGCTGTTTACATTGCTTTTGAAAATAAATATTCCACTAATTTTCACGTTTAAAAGCAGCTATCAACATAGGATTTTTTCTAAGTTTTCCATTGGTTTTCACCAACTTGTTCAACCATGTGAACCCAGCCTTGGTCATTCATTCCTTCTTGAAAAGGTTGGCATTGCAATATTTGTGCATGTCCAAAAATGTATAAATATCCCAGTCTTTCATAATGTTTAAAAGGAGGTGTTTCCCCTGTCGGCCTGAAGTGTTACATTTGGGCATGCATCTTTACCCCAGCTTTATTGGCTAGTTGGTTTGTGTACAAACTGCAGGACAAACCCCAACTGAGATGCATATTCCAAATATGCTATATACATGTGTTCAAAGACTGCTCCTAAAGCTAAAATAATAACCTGTATCCCACATGTCTTAATTGGAAAATGCTTCATTTAGGAGAAGGCATAATTCAGAATATCAAAGTAGAATATGCTGTTGAATGAATGAATGCATGAATAAACAGCCCTGTGATAGTCTGGTGACCCGTCCAGGGTGTACCCTGCCTCTCACCCAATGTCAGCTGGGATAGGCTTCAGACAGGGATTCAGACAGGACAGAATAATAGTGAAATATCAGTGTGCATGTAAATGTAGTCATTGATCGCGCTACAGAAGGTTACTAGATGGAGGATGTGATCTATCATGTAGATTTAGTCCTTCTATTAATATTTAATCAGAAAAGTTTTAAAAATGTAAATAGAAAATTTTAAACACACTCTTGTCCATTCAGTATCAGCAAATCAATGCAGAACTTTTCAATTTATCTTTGTGTGTTTAAGAACAGTTATGTTTTATCACTGATAATGTCAGACATCCTGAAAATCTATTTCCACTTATCTTAATTTAGTCGACACGAGAGACTGCATAGATCAAAATGACAAATTCACAGCTGTCTCTCTCTATCCCTCACCAACCAAACACTCTCTCTCTGTCTGTCGCTCTCTGTGTGTTCAGGTCCGGAGGGTTGTAACCTGTTCATCTACCACCTGCCACAGGAGTTTGGAGACAATGAACTCATGCAGATGTTTCTGCCCTTCGGCACCGTCATTTCCTCTAAGGTCTTCATGGACCGGGCAACCAACCAGAGCAAGTGCTTCGGTGAGTTACTCGCTGCCACTCAAGCACAGCTATCAAGTCCACAGCACACAGTAATACAGCTGTATCAGAATATGGGACTTTTGCTTTTTTCCGTGCATTTTTACTGGCTTCTTTTTAGCTTTGGGTGTGATTATATTTGATTGTAATTATTGACCATCAACATAAAGATGCATTAATGGCAGGTCTGGATGCACAGGCCTCCACTATGATTTCTAATAAGCAGAAAGTAATACAGGGGGAAATAACCTCACCATCTATTTGCATAAATGCACTCAAGGGAAATGTATAATGGATGTTTTCAGGAGTTGGACAAACAGCAATGTGCTCTTGTACAAAACAACATTTGTTTTTGCAGCCTGATCGCTTATAGTTTTTTCAGAATATTCAGACATTTGTGGGTGTTGTGTAAAAACTCACAGCTAAGGCGTGAAGCTTCATAGTGTAAGTTACATTTTCACAATAATGGAAGTTTTAATTTTCATACCGCGCACCAAACTGTTTGTTAAACAAATATATTTTCCTAGATGCTGTAGATTTTTATGATGTTTGACAGCTCCCAGACGTGGAGGATTGAAGGATCTTTCCCCTGACTGACCCGAATTTGCATCTTGATGACTGCTGTGCTTTGGCATCAGTGCTGCAGAAAAGAAAATGTGCTGAATACATTGTAGCCAAACTAGCCATGATGCAGTCGATCAGAGCCCATGTCCTTGTTTCTGTTTGGCAGCTGTGTGACCTGAAAACCTTGAGGTGCTGTATCAGCATCCACATCACCGTTCTGTAACCCCAATATCTGTCAATACCCTCACTGCTGAGGCTGATTCACACACCTCCGCGCCTCCCGTCCCATTTAGCTCCGTCAGCCAACACACACCAACAAGCCCCAGGGCTTATAACAACTTTGAGGAGACAGGCCGGGATGGCGGGGGGGAGAAAGGCAAAGGACAATTATGGATCAGCATTTGTTTTCACTTCAGGGAACAGCAGAACCCTGGGCAAAATTGATCGCCAGTCCCGTCTCCCTGGGGGGACTTAATAACATATAAATTCATGAAAGAAGAGCTATTTGCAGTATTGACTTATACACTATGCATTTACAACATAATGTTAGGCCTGGGGAAGGAGGGAGCACACTGGTGTAATTAATCTGGAGAGGAGAAAGAGGGGATAAACTTAGATTGATGGTGTGCAAAAGACAAGGAAACAAGGAGTAAGAGAGAAAGCACACTTGTAATGTGTGACAGGACAGAGCGGAGGGCTTAGAGCTCTAAGCCTGCATCTCCTCTCCATCTCATCTCCGCTCCCAGCCCGAATGTGTTAACCTGATGGCAGGTTAGGAGGTCACCTCCTTTCCATGCCGCTATACTTTCTTCAGACCTGCATTCAGCCCTCCTCCATGCCGCCCAGCCTTCGCCCTAATGGGCCAACCCAGAGCCAAGCAGGCCAGGCAGACATCTCTCCCAGGTGGCTGTGGACGTGGAGAGGCTCCTGCTGTTTTTCATGGGTCATCGACTGCTCCTAATGACACCACAGACACAGGGGAGCGCATCAAGCGGAGACACACTCCACTGCAGTTTCTGGTCACTGAATTCTCAAGGCTTTATTTTTACACATGATGAAAACAGGATGTTCAGCATAGGTTTGAGGAGGGGTGTATCTTGGGGGAAATGCAGACTTGTCTCCTCATGATGAACTATGTTTGCTCGTTTTTGTCGCACTACTCTGCACAGGGACTTGTGCTCATTCATTTTTGTATTTTTGGGCTTTCGAGGAATGTCAGGAAGCTCCATTAAAAATATATTTAGTTCAAAACAAAGTATTTAAAGGGATAAACTTATCATGATAGTCATTACAAAAGTAAGTAGTCATAAAAGTGATTATTTATACGGAATAAATGAGTCATTACATCTTTTTTTCTTCTATCATCAAACCCTCAGAAATCAGCAGTTACATCCGTCTTAACCTTCAAAATATTGTGGACATGTCTTACTCTCTCTCTGAGGGATTACAGAACTGCCTGATATTACATCTCTTTCAGACAAAAACTGTCACAACAGTGATGCCTTATGACAGTAACGCCCCACACTTGTTGCATCTGGATTCCCACAGTGGTCGGTTATTTTAGCTGCTGCTGAAAGTTGATGAGAAGTTGTGCGACAAGAAGCAGCTGGTCAAAATCCAATTCTAACACTGTGTTGTTCACTGTGGACATATTAAACTCTGAAAAAATAAACTGTCAAGCTTGTTTTTGGTTTAAAAACAATTTCATAGCACACTGTCACCGACACTGAGCACTTGCTCGGCAGCCCAAAGGTGCTGCCTGCCTCAACAACGCCATCTAGACTCCTTCAGGAGGGAGACAGGCCACCATGATCAAGCAGAGGAAACACTGAGAGATATTTGTTTATATCTTCCACCCTTTTTCCTGCCATTTTCTCTTCCTGCCAGATGAGTCATTTGCAGTAGATATCATCTCTAAATATTGACTTAAATTTTTATTTTGAAGCTTGTTTAGGCATTAGGGTGCAACAGTATGAGATTTTCACTGTACGACAACCGTCTCAGAAAATATCACAGTTTCACAGCGTCACACAATTATTGTTTTGTATTTATTATCAGTTACATTGACCCTTAAAGGAATGACAACAGAAGGGCTTTTTTTGATTGAACAATCAGTTTAGTATAATTCAAACTTGAATTCTTTTTTATTTTTTAAATGGAAGTATGTGTAAAAAGTCTGACAGGCAGTCGAGGGGCAAAGGAGATGAGCACGCCATAGGTGTAGATTTTGGAGAAGATGCAGGGGACACGTCCCTGACTTTATTAAGAACATATGCATTTGTCCTCTCCAGCAAAAACATAAAGAGTAGCAGAGGACTTTTATTTATTTTTTTATTTTTTAACAAGGTATTTTTATTGGTAATTCCACAAAGATACACAGAGTATTACTAAACAAACAAAGAACCAGTAAGGACAGAAAGAAAACTAAATAAATAAATATTTAACTATTTATTTATTTAAATATATTGAAATAATAAAAAAGATATATTAAATACATATTCATATATTTGAATATAAAAAAAATTCAAATATAAAAAAAATATGAAAATATGTAAACATATATATAAATTAATTTAAGAAAAAAATGTATGTATACATAATATTAAATCCCAGGAATTAAATAGTTTTGTGACCAGAACATGTGACATAAAGTGGCTGAAGACTGTTTACACATGTAGGATCAATATCACTGCTAATCTTGGCTAACTGAGCTCTGGATTAGTGGAGTCAGTGTATAATCTTAAATTGCAACAACAATGTTGAGGAGGAGGATTTTTATTTTGACAAAATTAAAGACATTTACACTATAGTTTAATGCAGCAAAGGCACAAATAAGTGTTTGATGTTCAAAATCTTCTGGCAGCAGACCCCCAAACCTCACATTTCATATGTGTCCCCCTGAATGTTGAAATAAGATTTACGCCCTTAGTGCATGCACAGGTGAGATTATCTGTCCAGTTGCATTTTTCCCCAATATTGTAGGTAATCAAATGTACATGGTATGGTAATTGCTAATTTTCATTCCAAGGTATATCGTAAAACTAGTGTACCGCAGATTTACCGCTGCAGCCCTATTATAGGCACTCATAATGGTCTTAACTCTCAGCAGAGCTAATGAAACTGTACTTTCCCACAGGTTTCGTGAGCTTCGACAACCCTGCTAGTGCACAGGCAGCTATTCAAGCCATGAATGGCTTTCAGATTGGGATGAAGAGGTTGAAAGTCCAGCTAAAGAGACCGAAGGATGCCAGCCGCCCTTACTGACACAGCCTACCTTCAGTATTCATTGCAGCAGCACAGGTGAGCCAGCAAAGTGTCAAAGCGCCGTCATCGGTTCAAGATTTAGATCATTAACCTTGTTTCTGTTGAAGCTGAGAATTTAACTCTGGTTGAAAGAGTGTCAGTTGACATCTGGCACGCTGACAGCCAAACGTCCTTGGGATTTCTTTGGATTGCTTGAATTTTCTTTTCTATTTGATAGATAGAAATGAATATACTGTGTGTTCAGTGAATGTAAAGCTGAGTATTTTCATATTTCTGGAGTTTTAGTATCTGCAGACATGTAGAAACTATAAGGGTTGATTTCATATGCCTCACAGCAGGCGTATTAATTATGGGAAAATCTGTCATCATGGTGATTGACAAAGATTGATTGGTGTGCCAGTGTGGGTTAGCTCTCTCCAGACCATTTCACTGATATAATAGAGCCATATTGAACTATCCAAAGTTTAAAGAAATGGATCTGTGGAATGACAGCTTAATGAGCAGTGAGATCTAAAATGGCCTTCTTTTTTTTTCCTTCCTTTCTGTTTTCCAGGTTTTAGAGGACACGTGAAGATATCTCGGAGGAGTTAAACTTTTTTTCTTTGAAAGCAAAATATGTTTTAAAAAAATCAACACATAAGGAATTTTTGAAGACATATCAGCATTTACTTACGAAGATATAGGTTACGGCAGAAAAAGGAAGATGCGAAAGAGGAGGAGGCGCTTCACCGGGGGACTTAACAGTAACAGATGGCACAGTGCAAGGAAGACGAGAGGAAGAAAAAAAAACTGAAAAAAGATGTGATGAGACTGAAACAACAGAACTTTTTTCTTGTTGAGACTTGAATTGTTAATTAAGCAACAAACTAACAAACAAAAAAGCAGCAACAACAAATAGATTTCTATATACATATTATATACACATATATATAAGGAAAGAGGCGCTTGTGGCTTTTACTGTACTGGACAAATGAGGGTTAAAACTTGAAGATCAAGAAAAACAGTGGAAAAAAAGAAGCTATTCTATTCGTCCACTGACAGACTTTCTTTCTCTTTCCCTCTTTCTCTTATTCTCTCACCGTCTCTCTCAGCAAGCGCAGAACTATGACTCTTGGAGGTCACTGAGGTTTCCATTAGCAACAGTAGAACTGCAAATCTTTCACCCCTAAGGGACCAAAGGACCAAACATTTTTATTGTTCTGAACAGTAATATATAGTATTAATGATACTAATACTACAAACTACTACTAATAATATTACAAGTTAAACTTAAGAAGAAATACTAGCTTCAGGTTGAAAAAAAAAAAAAGAGGAAATGGGTTTTGGTTTCTTTTTCCTTTTACATTTATAGCTACTGGGTTTAAGGAGTATTAAAACAAAACAGAAAAAAAATGTATAAAGCTATACTATTTTAGTGGCGTAGAATATGTGGGTTAGACATTGTTTCGGGCATGTTCAGATACGTTCTTTTGCCACTCATTGCTTCACCCGCATGACAGCATTTCATCTCGGAGGTGTGATCTGTCGGCGTTATTGTGTCAGTAGAAGAAGAAAGCAGTCCTGCAGTGCCAAAAGTGACACAATAACAGCCTCTTAAAGCGAGCCTTGCTGATCTGCAGTGTGTTTAGCCATGTATCGCTGTCTTCTGTCCCTGTCAACGCGTTGCAATACCATAATTGAAGCAAGAGTAATTCCATGTCATCATTAAAGCCTTGATATTACAGATAATCTGACCATAAAGCACTGTGGTAAAAGTGCCACCCGGCTGAGCTGGATACGCAGCAGTAAAACAGCACAGCATCTGTAACTGCTTAATAAAATATACAAATGAGCCTGACAGCAGTTGTAAAAATTTCCATCGGCGTGTCACAGTGGTCCCTGCCGGGTCGTGCCCTCTCCCGCTGCCAAGCTCCTCCAGCTGCTCTCAGCAGGCGAGAGCAGACTCCCCTCCTCTTTCTCCTCCCCCCACCTCTCGCTCTCGCCTCACCTCCAAGTGCCAGCATATCTCTCTCTTAATAGGGACCATCAGTTCACGGGGGCCGAGAGCTAACCCACAGCATAATTAGGATAATGATAATATTGATCAGATGGGGAGCAGCACCGCAGGGCAAGAGATGCGCAATCAATTACGCATTGGCATTTTGAATGAATTGACTGAGTGACAGAGTCCATTTTTCTCTCAGTGGTTGCATCAGAGTCTTTTCTCCCGTCTAACTACTACACACACTCTCAGAGGGGACCCCGAGTCTGACAGAGGCAGCACATCCTGCGGGAAGGCACTTAAATCTACGTCATTATCATTAAAAAATGAAAGGTTTGGAGGGTGACATGGCTGCGACAGGATCTGTATATAGTGTTTAGAGTAGATTGTACAAGTTCTTCAGTGAAGAGCAGCTGTATATTTTTTTTTTCCAAAGGGTATAATAGCACAGTAAGAGCTTGTACATGGTGAGGAACAGCCTGGCATTACCAGCCTTAGGAGGTCAAATTAAGAGCAAAATGATCCATCAATTAGACAGCAGCAGGCCTGTAAGTGTAGCTGCTACAGCTGCTGCTGCTGCTTCGACGAGACGACAGCTTACCATTAGCGGCGGTCACACATGGCTCCTATACAGTGTGGTCACGACACATCACGCCGTATCAGATATGATTAATTAACTAAACTAGCGTCATCTGCGGCGATCCTTATTACAAAGAGACACGCATGCAGTACATCCGAGATGAAATCTGTTTTTTATGAGTTGTTTATGAGTTTTTTAAAATCCATTTCACTTTCAGATTTGTTCAGCTAACATCCACTCTTTTCCAACATGCCATTCAGCTCGCTCTGAAGCAGCCTGCCCCCTCAGGACTCTGTGAGACCTTCGATCATCACTCTTAACTTTAGACACATCAGTGCTTCAGTCGTCGAATCACAGTGCTGTCTCTGCGGCCCCATCCCCACATGTAGACTCTACTCTGCCTCTACGACAAATGTCATCACCAGAATGGCTGCCCAGGTCCTGATCCTTTATTTTTCACTTTGTTCCAGCCATTCTTCTTATGTGTATGACTACTGATTACCCTCATTCACTATATATTGTTCTCTTGCAGGCAATACTCAGATGCTGTACAAAAAAAAAAGTCTTTAAAATGCCTTTTCTCATCATGAATTGCCAAATTATGCAAGCATATCCACTGCATTTCCTCATCAGACTTTAAACGTGCCAGATTTCCTTGGAAATGTTCTTATAGTTGTGTTAATTTCAGAAAATATTGATTAGTAGGAAACAAGTATTTGATTTTGTGTTATAGTGTAACATCAAAGGAGGAGGGTCCGTCCAGGCTGAAATGATATACAATAGAGTTTCCCAGTGAAAAGGTTAGATTTCATATATATTTGCCAGAAGACAGCTTTTCCCCCGCTGGTGACTTACTGTTAGTTTCCTTTCTGCTGTCAGGGCCCAGCAGCTTTAGGAAGCTGTGATATATGCCCTCCTTTCCCCGGGCCATACAGGGCCTTATAAACCCACTCAAAAATCTTTTCTTATGGGATTTCTACTGGAGAGTTTTTTAAATTATTAAAATCAAATTAAATTTGGCCTTCACAACAGCTTGGGTAATGCAAATTAAAGATGCCAGCTGTGGCTGAAATTTAATGAGTTGGGAAAGATGTTGAGTTAATTTCATTCTGCCAAGAGAAAAAAAATAAACTTGATTGAACGCAATTAAAACAGTGAAGGTTTGTGGATGGAGACGGTTTGTATGGAGTGCGGAGGCCTAAATACACATATCCACTATGAAACTCTGAAAAGGGAAAGTAATAAAATGACTGAAATCCAAGAAATTAATTGAGTTAACATTTTTAAATTAACAGAACTGACAAAGAAAGGAAACAGCAGCTGCATGTGGTTAAACTAAAGTTTATTTCCTACATTTTTTCATCCATTTTTATCCTTTTTTATATATATAAATATATTTCTCATCCTACCATGGTGCCCTTTCAATCTCTGAGCATGCTCAATGGGGGCTGGGAGGGTTAAAGATTATGGTACTACTAGTATTAACAATATGATTCTTTAACTATGGTTTGAATGCTAAGGATAGTAGCTTATTATAAATATGAAATCTGTATATTATGGAAAATCAGCACAGGACCTTTCTTTGGGTACATATAGATTAGGGTTTGAAATGGGGGCGGGTGTCGGGGGAGGGGGTGGGTCGCTTTATAAAGATGTTAACTTTCTGGTTTCTCAGCACAAAGCATACAAAAACATATAAACAGCAGTATGGAGTCTGTGAAGAAGACTTTACTGACATACAGGGCGCAAAAAGAGGAATCTCAGTACTATTCTTTAAAACCTGGAGGAGAAAATGCAGTTTACAGGTTGTTTTTCTTTGTTTATTTATTTATTTTTAAAGGAGAGCGCCACCTGTTTTTGTGGCAGCGTCAGTACAGCATGGATTAACTGACAGGGAAAGCAGTATCTTTTTATAAAAAAAAACTTATAAAAAAAAACTATGTGTTCTGTATTAGCCTGAGAAACCAAACATTTTTCCCCTGTTGAAATTTCTTAATACTTGCTGCTTAGATTACTTCATATTAATGATTGATGATTAAATAATTTTATAATTAATTATCGGGTCAAGTATGTAACTTGATGTTTATTTATTTATCTATTTATTTTATTTATTTATTTATTCAGCCACTTTTCTTTTTTCTTTTTTCTTTTATGGTTATGGTAAGATAAAGATATGTATCAAAAAGAAATGCTTATTGGGGCTTTTCTCTCTTTCTCTCCTTTTTTTCCAATTTTACAATAAAAATTCAAACAGGATGTTTTTGTTTCTCACAGTTATATTATGTCGACCGGCGTGCTGAACCACCGTGCAAAGAGAGGGGGAGTTGTTGCACAAGGATTTGCTCTCAAGGACCTTGAAAGTTTGCGAGTGCAGATGTTGCAACCTCTTCCAGCTCACCACCTCGGAGTCTGTTGCTGCTGCCTCGTCCCTGTTAAGTGATGAAACTGTGATCACAGTGTCAATGCCCTTTAAAGGATAGCCGGGTTATTACTCCACACGCACAGCTTGAACTTTTGTAAACATTTTGTTTTTTCTGCTGCTCTCACACCAGGCTCTCATAAAGTGCTGGAAGCTTGAGAGGAAATGTACCCATTTCATACTCATATGGAAACCCAGCGGTGCAGCGTGTAGGCTGATTGGGATTATCTGTCATGGTGGAGACTGAAGGCTCTGCCAGTTAGCGGGTCACCTGATGCTGCTCTGCTGCACGGAGACGCACTCCAACTGAAATATGTGTCAGGATGTATATGATGGGAGCAGGATTCACAAACAAAAACCACGGCACGTAGACAGTTGGGAGGTGGAGAAAGACAGGGGAACAAATAACATTATCATTTTGACAAGCAGGAAGCAGTAAATTGAAATAAGGAAGGCATCGAGCATCAGTCAAGTTTACATCACTAACTACAGCTCGCTTTGGTGCCAGAAGCTAAAATCTGATGCAACATCTGTTGACAGTTGACTCGCCTCTCCACATGCACTTTGTAATCATCACCTTCTTACATCAGGAGTCACTGTAGCATCACAAGCAGCTGAGATAGTCACATTTTGAGGAGTGGCGACAGATATGAGGGAAAAAAAAGGAGTGGGAGGGACAAAAAAGTAGAGCCACTGGCTCATGAAATAAATTGTCCCAATTACAATAAAGTGTGGCTCTTGGTCAGTGTGCACGGCAGGCAGTTCATCTTTATTACAATCAGTTAATGAAAATCAATCCCCCTCCTGATAAACTCTTATCTCCACGGCCTTTGCGCGCCCCTCGTGCGGGGAGATAATAAATTAGGGTAATATTGCCTTTGATGAGGGAGTGAATTGCAAATTATTGTAACTTTCCAAGATTTATGATGCAGATGCTTAATTTCCGAGCTGGATTTTTCGGGGCGTCAGGGTGCCGGGGGGCCATTTGTTAAAAGTTTGGTGACACCGGCTCGTTAATAAAAATACACACACAGACAACCAGGTGTTCTCAGCTGTTCTCTACGGTTACAGTAGCAGAGGAAACACTGCTGAAGTGGCAGGAAGTCTCAGCTCGTGTAGGATTTGCAGGCCGTCTGTGTTTTACCTTTTACAGCGGATACATGTGAAGAGGCAGAAACCCAGGGGATGCAACGTGTTTACTAAAGTAGGACTGCCAATCATACAGTGTTATCCCCCCCAAACCCCTTCCCCAATCTCTATCACACGAGCCAGGAGCATATGATTTGATATGTAGGTCAATACCCATTCTGGAGCGAGCCAGTGGGTGAGATATGTCTAGTTGCTCGCTGTCACTCTGATTATTGAGGAGACACAGAAAGATTGAGTTGGTCAGGTATGAGAGAGCCTGCGGTATGAGATAGCTGTATAATCGCTCCGACTAGAGCAGTCTAAAAACCACACACATTTACACACACACACACACTGAGAAATGAGTAACTTCTCGCTCTCTGTTCTGCAGCAGTGACCCATGTAACAGGGTGTAATGTATGTGTATGTTGAATGTCTTCTATTCGGTGCAACAGTCAGACTCTGAGTGCATCATTAAGCAAAATGCTTCTGCAAGAGGGAGGTCTTAGGAGTCATCAGGAGCTGCAGGGGTGATGCAAGGTGATCATTTAAGGAGACACTTAAACACTGAGACTGAAGGCAAACACGATTTCATAGGAGCAGGTGAATGAGTTCACAGCAATGGCTGACCAAGGGCAAGAGTTTGGCTTCAAGATTTGAGGGAAAACATGAAACAGGTGGTTTGGGGCCCCTTCATTAGGAAACATTGAGTGTCAGACATTTAATTTCCTGCCCTTTGATGATTTTTTTCTGCACAAATTTGGCATTTTCTGAATTAATTTCTGGTGGAAATGTCTTTACTTTTGTCAGTATCCTCCTGAGAACCTGTCATCTTATGAGGACATCACATTTTGGGTTTACTGGACCTTATACTGAGCATTTATACTCGTGTGGCGGTGGTGTCTGTGTCACTCTGCAGTTACACCTCCACAACACTAGTCGGTGGCAGAGGTTTCTGTGAAGTGCTGTAAAGTTTAGTTGATTCCAAACACACATTAAACACACATTAAACATGGAGACAATTTCAAACACAAGTACACAAATCAGCTTCATTATAACTCGCAGCATTCACAGACAAACAACTGTCTTTTACTAAACACGTTTTCCAAACAAATATAACATGCTAATGTTATTAGCACAAGCCTATGGCATTTTACATTGTATAAATTAGCCTAGCAGCTAGTGAACTTCCCTCCTCTCATATGAAGCCAGGGACAACAGCAACATTTAACAAAGGTAACGTTACAAAACTTGGCTCCATTACAACTCACAAGGTTCACTGACAAAACAGCTATCTTGTATTTAATATGTTTTCAAAAGTAATATAGCATGCTAACGTTATTAGCACAAGCCTATGGCATTTTAGATTGTATAAGTTAGCCTAGCAGCTAGCGAACTTCCCTCCTCTCATATGAAGCCAAGGACAACAGCAAAATTTAACTGTTACAACTCACAAGGTTCACTGACAAAACAACAGTCTTATACAAAACATGTTTTCCAAAGAAATATAACAAGCTAACATTATTAGCACCAGTCTGTGGCATTTTACATTGTATGAATTAGCCAAGCAGCTAGCAAAGTTTTCCTCTTCTCATATGAAGCCAGGGACAACAGCAACATTTAACAAAGGTAATGTTATAAAATTCGACTTTATTTCAACTCACAAGGTACTAGATACGTTGCATGCTAACGTTATTAGCACAAACCTAAGGCCTGTTTTATTCCGTCTAGTGGTAGTAAGAGCAGAGTACACCAATCCATGTAAAAACAAGATGGCGGCCATTTCTGCCAAGTCAGTCTGCAGCCGACACAAAAGTGGACAAGGTCCAAAACCTGATCACATTCTAATGTTGAAACTTGTTTATTTATGATTAATAGTGTTTGCAGTTTGATGTGGCAACAAACTTTACTAATGTTAGCAACAGTAATAAGCTAAGACACTGTTAATTAGGAAGTACTGGTTTGAAGACGTTGGGACATTATTATCACATCGTTTGAGGATGTTAGGACTTTATTATAGTTGACAATGTCAAGTGTTTTTTATACTTATCAGGTCCTGCTAATCCCAAATAGCTAAGAGAAATTAAAAATGCTAGCCAAACAAAAGTTCAGGTCTCAGGAGGATATAAAAGTGCTAATTTTATGTTTTTATTGGGAGGGGACAGATTCACTATGGTCCCAATATTGAGGGGGACGTCTCCCAAAATCTACGCCTATGATCACATGTGCATCATTAAATCAAGTCTAAACAGCAAAACATACTGTTTTCAACTCATGTAAGATATTTTCCACACATGCTACAGTCACTACTCATCCTGTCCTCGATCTGTTATAATTATTATCATATAATATGCACCTGAGGCCTCCAGCATCCTCTCTAACTGGACGTATGGCACCTTAAATATCAATATCACAGTAATTTTGCTCCCCATAATGCTCCGAGCGCTTGATCATCTCATGATACGAAAGTCTCTCCTCATCAAGGCCACCTCATTTAGGTCTAAGGAACATCTTGTATTAAGACAGCCATCAATCTATCCATTATCAATCAAGGAGAGGACTCACACACCACTATCTATTTATCTTGCCAAGTGCTCTATTAATATCAAATTAATTTCCCCATTGAGAGTATCAATCACTCAAGCAGTTTTTTCTCAACTCATTAGCTTGGTAATTGTCCTTGTTTACGGGGGAAAGTCAAGACAGGATGGCTCAAAGAGGCTGGTCGAGCAATCTATGCAGGCGTGGGCGGTTTTTCTGCAAACGTGATACATCCTCTGTAGATCTTTATTTTGCATTTCTGGTTTTTACAAAGTAGAAGTTTCCGGTGTCAGTCTGTGTTTCCATGTTCAGGAGTTGTCACCTTCTTTCAACAGACTGAGAGGGCGCTCTCACATGGGGTTATTATATAAGGCTGGTGCTGCCTGACAGTGCTGTCAGATGGCTGCAACAGACGACATCAATCAAGACCAGGCTCGGAGCTTTTTAGCTTTGTTTCACATTCAAAAGAAACTGGAAGGACACACAAATACAGCTTACATGTCATCAGCTCAGTTTACAGCTAATTTAGAGCAATCATCATGTGTCAAGGTGAGCCTAGTTCTCTTTACGTAAAAGGAGCAATACAGATACTCCACAGCAAGTGAAAGTCTTGCGTTTAAATCCCCAGTCCCCTAAAGTAAGAGTACAGGAGTACTGCCAGGAAAATGTACTTAAAGTACTGGCTCAGCAGGAAAGTCTCCCCTGTGTCTGCTGTATTTATTAAATTTGACATTATTAGATTGTTGTTACTGATGCAACAAGGTGTAAGCAGTGTTTTGCTGCTGTAGCTGCTCATGTACAATTAGCTAGTTTGGTCCAGTGTTCCTTAACATAGGGGTCGGGCCCCTGCAGGGGGTCACAAGATGAAACTGAGGGGTCGTGAGATGATTAATGGGATTACATGTTTCTTATATTTGCTTTTTGTGTGGATGTTGGATGATTTTTCTCTGTAGCTCTTGAACCAGGGCCCCCGACCAAACACTGCTTTTCTTGAAAGGGGTCAAAGGATGGAAACTACTGATTAAATCATGTTTTGTATTTTATAGCAAAGTCAGGAATGAAAGCCACGCATGGATGTGTGTCAGGCGTGCTGTGGAGGTGTTGAAGGTGCAAACCGAGAGCAACGATGCCAGGTGGATGTCCTAGAAGGCCCAGGTGAGCTCAATCAAGGCAACGACCCTCCCACGTCAGCCACCTGTCTAATGAGGTTGGCTGGAACGTCCTCAAAGACAGTGGGAGGGGCGTCACAGCTTATCACAAGGTTTTTACATGTGAGATCACAACCTGAAAAGTAACCATACTCGAGAGATAGAGTTGCATAAAATGGAAATAGTAGTAGAGTACTCGAGTACAGTTTTTTACCACCAATTCCCCCTCTCCTCACCCCTCTCCATCTCTCTGCTGTCCTCCTAATGTTAAGAACAAGGTGATGAAGTCACCCAAGCAAGACGTGATTTAGGACACGAGGGCGCTGAGCATGTAACGGGTGAAAATGGTGACACGTTTCATTGGCCGGCTCCTTCCTAACCACACGGCTCCCTGCGCTGTTGTCTTTATTTGAAGAAATGGGACATGGAGAGATTAAGTATGATTGCATGTGTGACGAAACATTCTGTCACTCAGACTAATAAAAGCACCAAGACACTTTCAACTTAATTCAAGATATAAATTAAATCTACATCTACTAATTATAGCGCATTAATTCTTAATGTCTTCATAAGGAGTGTGCAGGAGCTTTCTTAATTGCATTTTTGATGGCGATAAAAAACTGATCACATCCCTCTCCTCCTAATCAGAGCGCTCATTGTTCGTGTGTAGTGCAAATATCAGCACCGTGCGTGTGTGTTGACTCTAACCTGGTGTTAAACCACAGACTAAATCCTATTTGGAGCCATGCAGCGCTCTGGCAGACAAAAGCAAAGCCAGCAGCCAGCTCAGCACTCAGAGGTAACATTTACACAGGGGACTGAGAACATACTGTGGATCCCTACAGCTACACAGCCAGCTTGTCAAAACTGTCTGTATACTACGAGCTGTCAGGCCTTATGGACTGAGGACCCCATCAGGACACAAGTGGCATTACAAGATGTAGTCACTGTGAAACACTAGTAGGTCTTGAAAGCTTTCGTGTTTTGCTCATTATGTGTCGTGTCTTGACCCAGAAGCAGTAAATGTGTTTCCATATTTAGATTCATGTACACTACTATTTACAATATTCATATGATGAAAAAACAAAATGAAACGCCTATACCGATACCAATTCTGATACTTGTACTTGCGGATCATCGGATACCAAGTGTCAATCCTATAGCATTGCATTGAATGAGAAAGAACAGCTGTACACCACTGACCCTGTGTGGATGTGAAATGATTTCTGTCACTGTATGGCATAGCTTTGGTTAAACCCTAAACCAGTGGTGTCAAACATACAGCCTGTGGGCCAGAACCGGCCCGCCAAAGAGTCCAATCCGGCCCACTGGATGACTAGACTAAGAGGTGCCAGGTTTCAGGAGCAAGTTAAACAGTGTTGACTTTGTAAAGTTCTGCTTCAGAGACTTTTCCACCCTGCCTAGAATACAGTACTATGATATACCAGTGAATACTTAATGTGACTGTGTTTAAGCCTCTGGAGTCGACGGACTCGCTGGTGCATCCAAATCACATGACCGATTTAAGATGACATAGCAGCAAGACGCAGCCTCGCTGAGACTTCGTTTCAACTTGTGTCGAAAGTGCAAACTTCAATTTGTGTTGATAGGCCAAGTAAAACCAGACTTATGATAAACAATTTACGCCACGCTTTTTCCTGAATATTGTTGTCACGTTTCGTGCGTGTTTGGTGCACGAAGAAACGGTAAAACACGACACCCCCTTTCCTATTGGTGGTGTTTTTTGGGTGATTTTAGGTCCAATGTGTATGTCAGAATGAAAAAATAACTGTAAAGTCACACAGGTGAGGTTGTGCTGGAAAAAAGACGCTAAACAAGGCAAGGTAAACAGTTTTTAAGGTGAAATTTAAAAGGTACAATCCAAAGTAGTCAAAAAAGGCCAATTATAGCCTTGACCCCAAAGAGTTGAAGACATTGAACATTGCATAAAATAGTCAAAGAATCTGTATCAGGACGTGTGTCGATAAATGCACATGTAATGCCAGTGAGAAGTAGACCGAATGTTGGGCTGTATGTAGCACATGAACTAAAATTAGTTTGACACCCCTGCCCTAAAAGGTTAGGACCTTCTGGTCTAAAATCTTGCCAAATTGCTGATATTTTGCTTACGTCTAACACTACGCAATTTACAGGGAATCAATTCTTCTTCACTACTCTGAAACAGTAGTTGCCAGTGGCTGCACAGCACAACTTGCCGTGTAGGGTACTGTTTTGGAGCAGCAAAGAATTGATTTACAGGAAAGCAGCTGTTTTATACAGGTGTGAAACACTATTAAATTTCATTAATAAATCCAGTGGTATTATATCAGTGCATTGACTTGGATATTCTCCGATACCCAATCCAGGATTTCACACAGCATCGGAGGCCTTTCTGACACCAGTATCTGAGTAACTCAGGCAAAAAACAGGAATAACAGACCTTGTTCTGGAGTGTCCAACACTTTAATACAGAAAATTACAAACACATATTAGTTAATTTTTCTTACAATGTCTCAAATTAACCTACTAAACACAACAAATGTAAAACATATTACAGTTAAAACATCTATACACAGGCAAATGTACACAATATAAAACACATATATACACTCTTTTAATATATTATTATATAAAGATTTGTGTTTTTTTTGTTTTTTACCTTTAAAACTGGAAGCCAAACAGCTTGAAGAGGGAGTGTTTCACAGAAGATGAGTGTTGAATATCACACTGACACATCATATATTATGGATAGGTAGTTTTTACATACAGTTGTTGGATCCTGTGTATTTAGCACGCCAGATTTATGAGATAACAGTTGGTATAGACAAAGAAATAACACTTGAGTACACGTAACTTGCTGTTAGAACCGTTAAGTGCTGCTGATATGACTGGATTATACAGGATCTAGAAGCCACGTTGCTCTGCAGACGAGCAGCGTACATACAGTATGGAGTTACACGTGCAGCTTCATACATGATGGAGTGTTTGGAGGTTGTGCACGATGATGACTTTTCTATTTACAAAAAAACTCAATGCTGTTTAGCTGCCGTGACATCAGCACACACAATTATGAGTTTTAAAAGATATTGTAAACCAATTAACAGCGAGCATATAGAAACAACGTTATACTGTTGGACCCTAAACCACATGTCTGTTTCCAAATGATGATGTGACCCATGTATGAATCCACAGAAGATGTGAAATGGGAGGAAATACCATCCTTTATAAGTGTGAAATCCTTCAAATAACAAAAACGGAAAAAGATCACAACATTCACAAATTGCAAAAAAATTCACAAAGAAAAAATACAAATATATATGTCTGAGCTCTCGTCACTCTTTCCTCAAGCTGGTAATGCTTCCACGTTCTGTTTGTCTCCATGTTTCTCTTTTTTAAATCATTAATTTTTTTTTTTTTTTACAAAAGCAGCAGAATGAGGAGCAGGAGTGAGAGCAGGGAGGTGTTAGCTGCTGCAGCTGCAGCCGCCATGTGAGACGTCCCTCGGTTGTAAAGACGTGGAGTCCTCGGGGAGTTCTGCTTCAGTTTACTGGGTGGCAGCGCTTTTAAATCCTCCAGAGCGCCATAGGCTGCCATGGAGAACTCAGGGTCTCCTGTGGTCAGCAAGTCAAACACGCAGGACTGAAAGTACACGTCCTCCACCTGCAGAGTCTCTCTACACTTGGCCGTGGCCCGCTCCACCGTGTAGACCTGGTGAGGAGGCCGCAGAGGACCCAGCTCTGTGTTGGTGCCCTGCAGGCGGGGCTGCTGGCTCTGACGGCCCAGCGTGTGCTCCTTGATGAGCTCGTTGCGTGGACAGCCGTGCAAGCAGAGCTGCAGACCGCCATTGTCCTCCGAAAAGTCCAGGGTGTCCTCTGGCATGCGGATGGCAAAGGTCAGGTAGCTGCCTACACGCCTGACGATGATGGAAGTGCCGATGTAACGGGCTTGTATCTTCACCTGCCGGCCCACCCCGGAGCCGCCGCGCTCCACGATGGTCAGGCTGCCGCTCTCGCCACCGCTGCGAGTCCCATCCTGAAAGGCCAGTGGCAGATCCTCTGTGGTGGCCTGGTACACCTTCTGATCTGTGCAGCCGTGGAAAGACTTGAAGATCACTGTGATCTAAAATAAGAAGAAAACATAAGGTAAGCATTCATTTTGTATCAATATTGATTATCCTTCCATACACAGTGCAAAACATCTTTGCTTAAATGTGGTTCTAACTACAAAATGTTGCCCCAATTTATCTTGAATAAGACCAGTACCCATTACAGCCACAAGGTGGCAGCAGGAAACCAAACATTTTAACCGCTGTGGAGGGTGTTGATGGGCCACACTGGTCTTTTTACAGAGTGACAGTGATTGCTGTCAGTGGTCTTCTGGATTGTTACCACCCAAAGAGAAAACTGCTAAAATAAACCACATTTACAATCACTGTGTGGTCTTCACTGCCACCTTTCCCTTCTTACCTAAAACAAATTACTAAAACTGAGGGCAATAACTCCACCACTCTTCCCCAAGTGTTGGCTCAAACAACATGGTTTCATAACAGCCTCAAAGCCCCATGCATCTTCCAACACTTTTCCTACACTGGCACGAGCGCTCGCTCAATGACTGACTGTGATTTGTATTCCAGCTGAGCTTTGAAAAATTGGGGCCTAACCTCTGTTTCTTCAAAGTATCTTGACAAAGCGGTGGCTGTGGTTACGTTTACACTTAACGGGGATACCGTATTTGATGGATGATTTCCTGTCTTAAGTCTGGCAGTTGCAAACAACTCCAAAAGCATGATGGGGGCATGCAGGTGCTGGCACAGATGTACCCACACTACAGGTCTGCATTAGGCTGCACAGCCAGAACACAATGCAAATGCCTTTCAGAGGGTTTCTCTGAAATCCCTCGCCTAATGTTACAGTTATTGTTCTGTATGGTTAGTTTTTAAGCAGGGTGATATAAATTGGCAAGTGTAAGGAAGGTCAGTGACATTATCTGACTGTGGGAAGCAAAATTATTTACTATTTAAGCACACGATTCACATAAAAGCAGCTTAATTAACCTATTTTTAATGGACACAATGGTGAGCCTATACCAGCGTGACTTTCAGCACCACACAAAGATAGACCTGATAAAAGCTTTACCAATTTAAAAACATTCAGACCATGACAAACCAGCCTATTTCATTAGCAGAATCAAAAAACCCTCACTGCTGTCCAATTATTCCCTTATTTTTCCACATTATTCCATATTTACACAAAAAGCACCCAGTTAATTATTTGACCAGAGGGGTGAAAAAACATTCCAGATCGTGGCGGTGGAGGAAAATGTTTGAGTGAGCGTTAATCACTACCATATGACCACCCATGTGTTAAAGGTAGAGCGCTCAAGCATGTCTGTGATTCAACACCGCTGAAGGACTCCCCTCCTCTCTCTTTTCCCTCATAGATCTGAAGGAGCTCCAAGACAAGAGGAATGCTGGAGGCTCGAGAGGCACCATGGAATGACGATTAACTTCACATGTTGATACTTTATGGCAATACTTGAGCGAGCAAGCCAGCGCTCAGAAACAGCCTGCGCATATTGGCCATTAGTTTCAAACTTAGAACCAGAGTGTTCGTTTTTAATATCGTCGTGGGTCGTTGTCGTGAGAAAGGCGCTGCTCCCTCCCTGAGGGGTTGTAAAATAAATCTGAGGAGCCGTGATTTTGTTTGTTTTTGCCAGATTTCGCTTTAATCTTTTCTTCCTCCAGCGCAATCTTGGAGGAGATTTAGCTGTTCAGGCCTTTAAAATGTGTTCAAATGACACAATGTAAGAGAAGCAAATTAAAACTTAGGGACGTATGCAAAATGTGAGAGGGTTTGCAAGCAGACTTTGCTTCATTTTAAGGGGTTACATGCCAAAAAAAGTTAGGAACCACTGCTCTAAAGTAGGGCTGCAACCAACTTTTATTTTTATTATTGATTCATCTGCCAATTCTCGATTTCACTCAATTAATCGTTGGTCTATAAAATGCTTTTAAAGTTCTTAAGAGTCTTCACTTGAGCTGAAGATTTGGAGTTAAGTGTTACATATGAAAAAGACAAGCAGCAAATCCTCACATTTAAGAATGTGAAACCAGACAATATTTGGCATTAATGCTTGAAAAAATTACTGACATGATCAGTCAATGATCAAAATAGTTGTCTCTTAATTTTCTATCGATCAACTAATCGAGCTGTACTATCCAGCTGTACTCGTCATCCATCCTCACCTTGCTGGTTGCCGTAGCGCTGGAGCCCAGGACAACAGGCACGTTGGTCACCTGCACCGACAGGAAGCGGTTGTCAATCAGTGGCCACGCCCCTTCCACCTTGCAGGTCTGAAACTCATCTCGGAAAGTCCGTAGGTGCGGGTCTCCGAATAATCCACAGTGGGCGTATTTCTTCTGCTGACCGCCCGAGCCTGACACGAGCACCCGGTTCTCATAGTCGCACAGCTCCGACACGGCTGGGCGAGATGTGCTGGGGACCTTGGCGGAGGAGGTGGGCCCATCACTGGAGCAGTTATGCTGAGAGAATAACTCCTTAATGCGGAAGACGGCCGAGTGGTAGACCAGGTCGCCCCTGCAGCTGCGTGCCTGCCGCCGGGTGCACAGAGCGTAGGCCCGCAAGGCGATGCAGTAGTCCACATCCATAGCCACGTCCTCCTGCAGACCACTAGAGGGTGAGGTAGAAGCCACATACTCTGCGTTGCAGCGCTGGATTCGACACTGCTGGCAGTGAGCTGGAAGACAAAAACAATGAGCGTCAACATTTTGTACTGCAATGTCATATCGCATCACAATTACTGTGAATATGTTTGCTTCTTATTTTCAACAGTGACCTCTCTGCAGAAATGTTGCTGACTGGATCTTTCAATCCCAACAAAAAACTGCTTTCTCCTAATCTTTAAATCCATCTGACATTTACAGATACATTACCTCAGCACAGTGCATGAGGCAGCAGAGTCAAAACTTTTCCACTATCAAGTTTAGCTCAATCAGGAGAGCCATTAAAACTCAAATGCGTGAGCTCACGAGGCCATGATCCCACACTGTGCTCCAGAGTCAGTCAAATCTTATTTCCCCCAACTAGCCCTCACAGAAATAGCATGTAGCCTCACTGTAGGAGGAAACCAACCTGTGTTAGTTTGCCTCAGGGTGTTGAATGTGGTTTGGCTGTTGCCGAGGTAATTGAAGTCCATTAAGCTACACTGCATGGCACGGCAGGGCTCGGTGTACGGGGGCAGCTAACTTCAAGAGGATCACAAGAGGAGCATCACAAAGAGTCACACTTGTTCAGCAAGTCGGGACCCAAACTGGGAGCTCGAGGGTGGACGGTGGGGGCTGCGGAGCTCAGCGTGTAATATTTGGGTGGTGTCGCCTGATTCTGGGGCTTCCTGTTAAGTTATGACTCACAAGCGGACATTTATTATCAAGGAAAACAAAGAGCTACAACTATTTCTGTGGGAAGTCAAAGCGTGGATATTCATCAAGCTCATTTCAGTGTTGTCTCATCATATGCTGGCTGACTCCTGCTGTGTTATGGATTGAGTTTCCACTTCAGATCAGCATCAGCCAGCATCCAAAACACATACATCACTTATACTGTGAAAAAACCAGGATCAGTTGCGACACACTGCTCCTCTACAGCTACAGAACACTCCTCGCTTTACTCCAAAGCTCCATCTAATCTCCCACCAGTGTGGACAAAGACAACAAGATAAGCAGGAAGATTTCACACCAGTGCACATGAATATTTTTGCACCGTTTCTTCCCTTTCACATGCGTCTGATGCGCTGAAGGGGGGCATGACAGATGATTAATGCATCTCACAGTCGCCGCACTTCAACACGAGCTCTGATAAAAAAACGAGATGGAGTGCGAGAGGTCAAGTTGGAGGCATTCTGCATCCCTTCTCTGAATTCCAACAGGCCTAGCCCGTCTTGCTGCGAGGTCACCCGAGTCCGCTGTGATTGACAATTTCTGACAATCGCTGCCCACACAGCCATCAACAACCGTGCATCTCCCTAAAGGGTCTTTATGCTCCGGCACTTAGTAAGCTACCAACAAGTGTGAGGACCATGTGGGACATTTGAGAAGAGAGAAAGGGACAAGCAAAGTGACCACACAAACAGTTCATGTATTAGTATATTAGTAGAATTGTGCTAGAGCTAGAAACAAGGACGTTGTTTTGTAACTGTGTGGGCCTCATGTTAAGGTTGCAGACTAACGAGACTCAATATTTTCACGAACATAGTGCCTCACCAGGTCATAAAGTGTACAAAAACATGTCTGAAAACAATTTCAGATCATATTAAATGTTCCTTTTTCTAACCTACGAATATACTGGGACATTTCACACATTTAACAAATAACCTACATTACCATCTGAATGTATTCAAGCAACTATTTTGTGCATATTTCAACCATAACACCACACTATAAAAACTTTTTTAGGATAACCAGAGTGGCCTCCAGGAGTCTTTAGATATGAGTGTCATGTTTTCATCCCTTTATCAAGATATGGTGTGCAGTTTTCATGCCCCCATAGACAACATGAAGCTGATGTTAGTTGTTTTCTGTCACTTGGGAATCTTAAAAATGCCTGACAACTTTTAAAAGATTAGCACAGTACTTATATTAAACATTTCCATATTGAAATGATACACTGATATTTGTCAGTATATTATATTGCACATGTTGCCAGGTGACGTTTGCATTTTAACTTAATTTTAAAAAGGATATAAACAGCACTGGTTGAGAATAGTCTTTACTCATGCACAACTTTATCTTACATCTCTAACACCTGAAAACTGAGTGAAAATGGCATCAAATGTGAGTCTCAGTTGTGTCATGAACACAACATTGGAAACTCATTAGGAGCTGGGCACACAAATGAAATAATTAAACTTCAAAATTCAAACAAAACATGCTCTTGAGTTTGATTTTCTGATCTCTAACTGCGACTAAAAGGAGCGACCAACACGTTCAGAGGCCAAAAAGTTGGACCCCCATGCATGGTAGCTAACAAAGTTAATAAATGAAGCATGAATAGGGGAAAATACTATGATCCACTTTGCTTTAACTGTAAACCAAAACAGTCGAAACTATGTGTAACAGTCACACTCATGTTTTTAATAGTGACAGTGGCTGTTTTGTGTCCGATTAGCGGCGTTTTCTGGTTAAAAAAAACAAGCTCCGTGGTTTTCTGTTGGTTTGACTGCGGGTGCTGCTGCTGGACGCCAGAGGCTAGCCTGCTATGCTAACAGAGAGCTAAGCCGTTAACTCCGCAAAACTTGGATAAACCGTTAAAACAGCGGTGTTTGTGTGCTTGTAAAACGTGATAGCTAATCGGAAATTGGTGATAAGTTGTTTGGTGTACGTGTTTTGGTGGGAATTGTTGGAAATGTGCTCAAAAAGACGTCCGTAAATTGAGTTAACTCGTGCTGCTCGGCTAGCTGCGATACAAGTGGCTGGAGGCTGGGGTAACGTTATTCCGCAGCAACAGGACATTACTTTGTCCCCGCAGTGGACGGGATACTTGGAAACAACAGCGACTTTGCTTCGTGTTAAAGCACCAAAACACTAACAACTTAAGTTAGTTGGTGTGAGAGGGGGTTAAAGTAGCTGAAAAGTTTGAGTTCAGCCGCACAACGAGAGTTAAAAGTTAACTTTTTCCACCTCCATTGCGGAGAGCGCGACTGAGCTTCGCATGCAGCAGAGGAGTGGAGGAGCACGGATTGGAAAAACACACAGCAACACTTACCTGGTCGAAACAGCAGCGAAAGTAAAACCATCGTCAACGTTACACAGTCCCAAAGCTGCCGCTTAGCCGTGATTTGTGGTCCGCTTCTCCCCATACCAATCCATTCAGTTAGAATGGAGTTCCTCGACTGCTTCTCATCGACGCTGCGGCTGAGGGAAATCAGACAAAAATTCGTCTTCCTTCGCAGTGCTGTCATTCAAAAGGGGCCCCTGTCTTCAGGGCGGCTCTACAGGGGAGGGGTCTAGAGTGTAGACGGGGCCCAGAGGTGATTGCTGGCCAATGAAACACTAATTATTCACTAACCACTTGATATTTACATGTAGTGGCAATTACTGAGGATGAGGACAGTGGAAAAAAGTGTCTCCAACAACAGAGGGGGCGGTGTGAAATTATAATTACCCTGATTATAATTGGAGAATCACAGGGTGCTGTGGTTATAATGGCATTACACCTACCTATTATCTGTGTGTACAATATAGTCATGCTAAGGTTATAACTTGGAGCCATGCAGAAGTTTTCTCATCATCTGGGCTGTGTTGGAGGGGCTGGGGACAGGTGGGGGGACTTTACACACATATTTTGGGATTGTCCACAGATCCTAGACTAGTGGAAGAAGATTCAGAGAGAAATCATAAAGTTTGTGGGTACTGACTTCATCTTAGACCCAGAATTGTTCATTCTGGGTATCACACAAACAGGTGAAGATAAAAAAGGATACTGCTACTATTATACTATACTTCTGCGTTGAATCGACGCCATAGCTACGACATAGGCTCTGCAGCGACGTGGAGCCTACGCCGTAGCCTGCCATGCACCTCCCAAGAAATGTAAAGCAGGATTTATAGCTGTTCGGCAGACCCTACCCACGTCGTCTACGCCATTGTGAGCATTTATACTCGTGTGGTGGTGTGTCTGCGTCACTCTGCAGTTACACCTCCAAAACACTAGTTGGCAACGGGGTTTCTGTGAACTGCTGTAAAGTTTAGATGATTCAAAACACACATTAAACACACATTAAGTATGGTTTAATAGAGACAATTTCAAACACAAGTACACAAATTTGCGTCACTTTAACTCGCAGCATTCACTTTTCACATTTAACCACAAATACAACATGCTAATGTTATTAGCACAAGCCTATGGCATTTACATTCTATAAATTAGCCTAGCAGAGAAATTAGCCTACATGTCACGGCGATGCAGACCTCCTGTCTATTTTTGTAAGCTGAAACCATTTCCCTCAGTGGAAACAAAGCTTTTATTTACTTTTATTTCACAGATAAGAAACAATAAATTTTGAAGACAGTAAAGCCTCCACAAAAATAGCATTTTAAGACTTGTGTGTGATTTAGTCTGGCTTCGTATGAGTAGCGGAAATAAATGCTAGTCGCTAGGCTAATTTATACAATGTAAAATGCCATAGGCTTGTGCTAATAATGTTAGCATGTTATATTTGTTTGGAAAATGTATTAGTATAAGACAGTTGTTTTGTCGGTGAACCTTGTGAGTTGTAATGGAGCTGAATTATGTGCCGTTACCTTTGTTACATGTTGCTGTTGTCCCTGGTTTTATATGAGAAGAGGAAAAGGTTGCTAGCTGCTAGGCTAATTTATACAATGTAAAATGCCATAGGCTTGTGCTAATAACGTTAGCATGTTGTATTTGTGGGGAAAATGTGTCCAGATAAAGACAAGTGTTTGTCTGTGAATGCTGCGAGTCAGAAGCTGCTGTGTGCACTTTTTGTCTCTATTAAGTCAAGTTTAATGTGTGTTTAATGTGTGTTTTGAATCAACTAAAATTTACAGCACTTCACAGAAACCCTGCTGCCAACTAGTGCTGTGGAGGTGTAACTGCAGAGTATGCAAGTATAAATGCTCACAACGGTGTATGCGTGCGTAGAGTCTGCCGCACAACTATAAATCCTGCTTAAGGCCGCAGCCAAGATTACAGCAATTACATATTTGTATATTTCCTGTGCTCCTTTTATGCATGGATTTGGTGCAGATATACAAGGGGTACTATGGGAAATTATATCACTTGTGTAGATGTTTTTACTGTTGTTGAATGAGAGCATGAGAAAAACTAAATCAGGGTTAAGTATGTAAATTTTAATGTAAACATCTTCTTCATTTTGTGTTTTATGTTGTGTGTTTTGTCTTTGTGTTATATGTTGAATAACTGTCATGCAGAGCTCAAACAGACGAGCAAAAATTAAAACTCTTTGCACTACAAAGCACTGAGGGACAACTGTCCTGTGTGACCCCCCCCCCTCCTCCTCCTCCTCCTCCTGAGGACAAATGTTAGTGTGTTTTCAGCTTTTAGCAGGATTCTCCCACCTGTTGTTTTCTCACTGCAGATTAAGTGCTTAAATAACAGAGTCTGATTGACAATAGTGTGGGCAAACTAACAGATTACTGTAAAACTTCAATTAAAAGCCTAGTCCCAGTTTAACTTCCGTGATGGTGTAGTGCCAGCCAAATGTTTGTCAGTGTTGGTGTGCCGACCTGCTCTGCTTTAATACGAAATCTTATATATCAATATACTGTAAAACCTAAACTAATAGCCCAGGCTATTATTTGCTTAAATCACTGAAATCATAAATGAATGATTCATAATTGATACATTATCTGAAGCCTTTTTATACAAGTAATATACATACTTGTTTAAATAAACCACAAGTCACCTGACTTGGACTCGACTCTCCAGTCACGCACGTGGACTCTAGACTCAACTTGACGAAATCCAAAATACTTGTGACTCAGCTTAGACTCTGACATCAGTAACTTGTGGCTTCACTTGGACTTGAGTCATCAAAAAATGACACTAAAGATAATTTCATCTAAGGTCAGCAAAAAACAAATTATGTAAAAGTGCCGTTTTTCGAAATTACAGCCAGAGATGCAACTACTTCTAACTTTGTTTGACATTTTAAGTTGCACAAAGCACAGTAAGCTGAGGCTAATATTAACATAGTTAGGGAGCTAATGCTAGGCTAACATTAGCTTGACAGCTAAGTAACTTTTTCATAAACTTATTTTAACAAATAATACATGTTTTTAAAAGCATTCATGATTTGCCATGTTGTTAAAATGGAATAACATTTGATGAAGGGTGCATGACAACTTTTTTAGGACACGAAACGCAAAGTTTAGGAGTTGGGACTAGTCTTTCTTGACTTGTGACTTGACTCTTGACTTGTCTGTCTTGATTTGAGACTTGTGTGCACAAACCTGAGACTTACTTGTGACTCTGTTGCTTAGTTTATCTCGTATATATTTTCAAAGTAGAACTTGATAAATGCGTAACAGGTGCATTATTTTAAAGGTAGAATTTGAATTATCCTCACATTAATGATGACAGAATAATGACTGAAGGTAAGGAGAAATACATGGTAATATAACTTGTAACTTTTATTCTTTACAGTGATGAGCTTTTACATTAGAGGTGAATAAATGCCTTCTTTAGTCTTTTCCTTGGTGACAAAGTGATGTTTTATCCGCCCAAAGACATGGATATTGTCTGTTTTTGTCACTTAACAAAACTGAGAGAAAACACTCTGCCTCAATTATTTTCTCCCACCAAATCTCAGCGCGCTATTCATTTTTCCATTACATTTTCAGTTAGCAACTTGCATGTTACTCTTTTCCTTTTGTGGCCAACTTTCCATCTCTCTCACCTCCTTCAACGACACTCCTTCTTTCATTTGCACAGCTGCTGTGAGGCCGAACCATCTGCAAGGCACACACACTCACCAGCTTTCAGCCCCTTTTTCCTGAGGCACACTCTGCGGTTTTTGTGCCATGCAAATAAAGAAATTTAATGCAGTGACCAATTACTGAATAAAATATTGGTATTGAGAAAATCAACAGTCGCACCTTTTGCAATTTCTAGAATGAGAATAAAAAGTTAAAGCTTTGTTTTGGTGCAGCTGGAACATTTGGCTTGTAGCTGTGGGTCTCCCTCTGTGCCTCCCTCCTGACTTTATGAGAGAGAAGTGAACCCAGACAGTTATTGGATCACTGGTTTTTCTATACACATGCAGGCTCCTCCGGCCACACAATTGTGTGATTCAGGTGGCCTGTCAGTCTTGTGAAAGGTCTTCACAGGCCCATGTTGATGTGGGGCTGATATATATAGTGGAGGGGGAAACGAAGACAGCTCAACCCAAGTGGAACGTTTGGATTGTTCTGAGCTGCCAGAAGGGCCTCTGTCACACTGGGTCCACTGTGCCAAGTTTAACCCCCCAGAGGGCTCTACCTTACTCTGTTTGTTCAGCTAATTTTGGAGGCTTGGTTGGTTGATCTGCTTTATGGCTGTGCTTTATGGTCACATTTTAAATCCTATCAAACAGGTTACACTCCGTATTCCCCGTGACAACTTGGACACGGGGCAGTGATGCCGTGAAGGAGGGAGATCTATTGATGGTGTGGGTGTACTGTACAGCAAATTGGAATGAATTCCTGCAGGGCATGCCTCACCTGTTACAGTGTTTGTCCGCGGGAGCGAGTGGTGACATTTCCTGCAGAAGAAAACACAATATTTACTTAAATCTTTAACATCTGTAGACGAGAACATGCTCAGTTTTAGTGATAGAAATAATCAATCTGCATGCCTAATGTGTGTTACATGAAGATAAAAGACAACCAAATCAAAGCCGTAGTTTCACTCAGTGAGCTGCTGTCTACTAAATTAGCTGAGGTTCCACACTGCGGGACTGATGACCACTGAAGCAAACAGTTAATTGATCCAGGTGGACGGTAAGGATGAATTCAGCACATGAAAGAAACCCCGAGACCGCCTGTCAGGCTTGATGGGCGGAGAAAGACCTCTTTCTTCCCGTGTTTCCTTATGAGCGTATTGCATTGCATGACCCAGCAATATGAACATACTACTAACTCTAAAACAAGTCAGACAGAGGGACACAGAGAGTGGGTGTGCTACAGGGGCGTATATCAGGTAAAAACAAGGCTGGTATATTTCTCTTGCTGACAGTGGATCGCTTGTTCTGTTACAATAGGAGAAAAGAAAGAGGCAGTTTTTGTCGACCAAAGTGGACAAACATTAAGAATATGTGACAGAAAGCAAGAACAGAGCACCTAAAGGCAGAGCGACTTAGCGATAGAAAATGTTGAAGCGAAAGAGTGAGAAAGAAAGAATGGGAGAAAGGGGGGAAGGGAGAAGGAAGGGGGAGAAAAAAGAGGGAGTGAGGGATTGGGTTTCCTCTGACTGTGTGTCTGGGCAGCTCCACATGTTCCTCATTAAGGTCCTCACACTGTGGGACCAGCTCCACACCGGGATGCTTGTTTTTGTTATTAGGCCCAATGTGCTGTGGTCTGGTGGAAGCCCGAAAAACAGGGCTAGTCCGGGACCATCTCCTCGGCTCGCTGTCCTCAAACCGAGGAAAAAATAACTGCAGTGACCTCACGTATCTACACTGCAACATGGTGGGCATACGGCGCTCTTTTGAAACCTAGGAATAATGAGCTTATTAATACATGACCCTCGGAAATTTATGGTCAGGTCTAATCTGATAAAGAATCTGCACTGCACTTTTTAAACGTGTAAATACAAAGCTGCTTAATTGCACAACCCTGAGCCATCTGTTCTCTCTGCCTATCAGCAGAAGCTGTCAACAATTTAGTTTCTCCGGAAATGCAATGTTTACAAAATAAAAAAAAAAAGTACAGTTGCAGGAAATGGTTGATGTGTCATGCTTCTGATTTTTGTTCAATTTCATGCCCATCTAGATTCGCCAACTGAGACATGTATCATGTTTCTTCTAGGGGCTGATAACATCAGAGATTGGGATCAGAAGTAGCACGCGCCCTCTGTAGCCTCCGCTAGCACCACACGGTTGCAATATAAGAGACAAGCTTATTGAATTTTAAACAGGAACCAGAGCAAATTGACTGTTTGTTTTTTTTTTTTGCTGAGGGCCCCTGTCTGAAATGAAGTGGCCTATAGCACAGCTGCGACAGAGAGTGAGAGGGAGATGGAGAGAGATGCAGAGAGCAAGTGTGTCTGGTTCAGGCCTCTCGCTGTTAGAGGGGATCTGTTATCTCAGCAGAGATAAGGGAAACTGTGGTGTGAGTGTATACGGGGCAGCGCTGATAGCATCTCCACTCAAGGATCCCACTTACGGCACCCTGATTGATAGCTGACAGCACACACAGGGGGGCTTTTGGAGTGTTTTTGTAGGTACCCCTTAATAGGTATCCATGCAGGCATCCGTTTACTGAGTTTCTTTGGATCTTTGTCTCTAAGTAAACAGGAATTATCACACTTGCATGTCATCTGAGAAGAAAGTCTGCCAGTCAGGGCTCTGCACTGCCTGAAATCTGAACTTCTGAGTGTAAGGGAGGATAGATTTTATTCACTGTTTTCAATATAAAATAATTTCTTTCCAACTCTGATTTTCTGTTTGGTCTTAACTAAACCCATCTCCTCTTCCTCCCTCCTTTCTCACAGAACAAATGTTGACACAGCGTCAAGCCCCGTGCTCATGAATAGACAGTCAACTGACAGGTAACCCTAGCTCCAGGGTCGCGGGGTCATCCCGGCTTGATGAGGGATGATGGGTAAAATAAATGGAGAGCAGCACACAGAGGGACCTCTGATGTCCTCAGCCTAAAGGGAGAGAGTTCAGAGCCATTTGACCTCTGACCCAAACCCTGCATATGTGTTTGTGTGTGTTTTGAGGGATAAACCTCTCCTCAATCTCGAATCCTCCAGTATTTTTCTGCTTTTTTTTTTTTTTTTTTTTTTACCCGGGAGAGTGTTTTTGCCCAAACTAATAAATCAAGTAGCAAAAACAGTTCAATGTATGGCTTCACTGAGCAGCCCGTGGAGCTTATTCCAATGCATAACTTTGTTTGAACATGCCTTGTCTTACTCTTTTCATGACGACACACCCACGCTTCGAGTCACCTGGGCCGTGATGCATTATGGAAACAGGCAACAAATTGCTTTGTAACGACCTATGACAACTCTCTTTGCTCCCAGAAAACTGACATGTTAGTAATACCTCTGCGCCGGCCAGCTCAGGGATGAATATTTTCATCCCATCATTTTTCAGCTTTCAGTTTGAGCATGGGTGTGAAAGCATGCCTGTACTATGCAGAAAATGTGCTCTCGTTTAGACTGTACTTTGTGGTTTAAATGTTTATTTACCATAAAATAAAGCCTGTTATTGTGTTTGCTAGTGCTCAAGAACACCTTAAATTACAAAACGACATATGAAACGACCCAAGGAATTCACAGGTTTCTTTTTCCGTCTTTTATGTTGGATAAATACATCTCAAGCAGGTGGTGAATATTTCAGGGAACTCTGCTTCTTCTCAGTAGATTTGACATGTAAAGAATCACGCAATTGGATTTTAAAGTCCCATCTCAAATCTTAAGCCTGATGAGTGGCGTCTTAAAAGCTGGTTTAGCCTTTTCTGCTGTGTACTCTCAAGCGTTTGCCCTTAACACCTGGCGGCTCGAGCCTTAATCTGCAGATGCATTCGTGATAGAGCGTGTCCTTCAGTTAGGCTGCAACAGTTGGTATTGTTTCTGCCCCGGCTCACCCTGAACCAGGAATAGATGGATAGACAATAACTCATGAGTGTATAATTTTAGCCATTCTGATCCACCAGATTTTAGCCAAGAAGGCATTCGGAGAATGTTCCCCACTGCTTGAGTTGATTTAAGGCAGTGAAACATGGAGGAACATGGCAAGGGTGTCCACTTCTACCAATCAAGTATGATTGACTCGCTGCCATGTACTCTGAGCGCAGATCTGTTAGGTGGAGAAAAGTCCACACGAAGTGCTGGGAAATTGATATGGGCTGTTTTTTTCCCTCTCTTTGCTTTTCAGCAGATGTTTCTCACATTCACATTTTTTTAAAGAAAAAGCCAGGCCTTATATGGTTATATGGGATCATGCATGCCACGCACTATAGATTCAAACAACCCATCACCTGCTATGTTTGTACTGAACAGTTGCTGTTATTAACACTCCAGTTTGTTAGTTAATTACAATGTTAGATCTTAATTTTAGAGGCATTTCAAAGCAAAAGTCACATTCAAACCAGTGCAACAGTGTTTCTATCAACATCTTTTTATCACGGTGAAATCTTGATTAGCATCTTCAGGCATGTCTGAATCTGAGGATGTTGTGAGTAACGCCAGAGAGGAGAAAAAAGACACTTACCTCAGATCAGTGTGTTTGTGGTATACGCTGTGTTGTGAATTGGAGCACTGCTCTAACTGGAGTTTGAATTAGCAGACGGCGTTAACCCTCGTTCCCCCTACAACCTCAGCTGGCCAACTAAGAACTCGGGCAGCCACGGGGACAGATAGCCATTTGAATCAAGGCACATGACAACAGCTGTCTGTTTCAAGAATCGGCACTTTGATTAGAGTAGGATGGTAGTGAGCGATGTGGCCTAATTCCCACATATCTGGGTAGGGCACTTCTGAGAATAGAGAGAAAAAAAAAAGAATGGAAAAAAGATTGAAGCGCAATCACATGCATGCATATTCAGAAACATGCACACTTGCAAACACACCCACACTTATACTTCACTTATGATACTTATATTCACAGATATTCATAGGCTTGGGAGCATGTGTCACACTTGGAAAGCTTCCCATATTCTCCAAAAGTCCATCAAACGCACAGACAGAAGGATATGAGAGCAGCCGACCATTGGCCCCTGTGTAAGCTGAGCATTTGTGCAACGTGAATAAGACCTCTGTCTGTTATTACGGTCGATCCTCATGCACTTCTACCGCGGCCCCACCCCTACCGTATCAGTCTCTCTCCTTTTACAGCATTTCTTTATGTGTTTTGGCTTTATTTCTGTTGTCCAAACACCAGAGACTGTTTATGCTTGGTAACAATCACCAAAACACTATGGATCCACAGCTTCACCTACTCCCAGCTCTTTCATGTGGCGTCACTGTTAAAGCATGATATGAGCAGAATCCACTAACAAGAGGGATCATGCCCCGTAATGTGTGTTTGGTTATCAGTTGGCTGCTGCAAACAGGCTGAGGAGATGTGAATGTGATTAACCTTGCCAGACTGACTCAGCGCGCTCGCTCCGGGATATAAGCATGCGTTCCTGGTGATTTATAGATGTGGAGTAGTCAGCCACAAGGCCTCAGGCTGAGGGAGAGAGAGAGCAAAACAACAGTACTTAATTCAAGTCTGACAAATATTCTGCAGGAAATCCATACAGACTGCTCCATCAAATCTTTCAGACCCCCTGGTTCTTCCACAGCTGTAAATTGCAACTTGTAAACTCAAAAGTTCCACATTAACAAAGCTGAAAGGAGAAAAAAAACATTGTCTGCCTTAGTTTACTTTATGCAGTAATACACCATACTGTTTCTGTCTTGCCCAGACAGCATAGAAAATGCATCTTTGCAAGCTCCCTGGGAAATGCGCCTTGGAACAGATGTGAGTTTCCAATAAAAGTGATTCTTAATCCTGCATGCATTTTTTAAAGTTGTGAAATTGCAAAATACCTCATAGGCTGAATATGATTCATTCCACATTGTTCTCTCCTCCCTCCCAGAGTTTGTTCTGTCTTTTTAGGCGAGCAGCTGTTCACGCAGACAGCTGCAGCGGCCATTCATTGTGGCCGAGAGGCAATTAAAAAAATCAAGTCAATGTTGTGTTTCAGTTGATCCATTGCTATTTCTACATATAATCCCCTCTCTCATGCCTCCCCGCTCTTTACATACACACGCACACACTGGCTCTTTCTCAGGCAAACACACATGCTCATGGACAATCAAAAAGCGATGACGGTGGGATGGACATTCACTGTTTTTCTAAAGACAAAAGCCCCAAATTGCAGTGACATGGCACCGTTGGATTTGAGGCATTATTGAGTCCAGAGCTGAGAGGAGCCATGTAATCTCCAAGACTTACTGGTGCACAGATTTTTTCCATATCTTCTTCAGTGGAGGTATGCGGCCACACAAAGTCTGCCTGGCGTCACAGTGGCATTCAGCGGCGAGTTAAATCAAGCTGAGGCCATGCCTTGTGCCACGAGCACTGATGCATTCTTATAGGGCCGTGCACACGTAAACACACACATTCATACAAGAGTTTGCATGCCCAGTTGTGCTCCCCTCCACACACACATACACTGTCTGTGCCTCCAGTTGTTCACTCCTCTCACGGCACACAGCAGGTGTGAGGCGGAGTGTGATAGAGCCGGGCTGGGTGGGGGTGTCTGGGTGATCTGCAGTCTTAAGAACAGCTTTTCTTTTGTTTCTAATATGTGTGCGCATTCGATTTGGAAAATTTAATGGGATTAAGCCATTGGCCATGCACTTTGGCTACCAATGCAGCACAAGCACAGACTCATTTATGATGCATTATATAATTAGATTCACCATATGTGAAAAGATTCTGATGGTTGTTGTTTATTGTTTTGGGGCATTTTGAGCATAGTAAACAGAGTAATCCCTCTCCTCACACAGCTCGATACTCATCACCCAACGTGGTGCCAAACTGGCGTGGGCATCAAAGCCCTCTGTCAGCTGCAGTCACAAAACAGAGTGATGGCCTTTACTGTCAGGCCAAGCTCTTTTAGTAGGAGATTTAACAAATGAAATGCATCCTCAAGCTGCCACAGTGTACTGTAGGTGAGGCAGAGGCAGAGGACGGGGTGATGAGAGGACACCAACAGTCACAAGTCAACCTGTGACGCAGAACTTCCAATGTCAAACAACTTCAAATGAAAATCACAGAAGCAAGTAGCAGTAGAAATCTTACATTGGGGCTTAGCCAAGTTATTGTCGTGATTCAGATGCTGGAATTAAAACTAATCCACTGCAGAGAAAGACGATATTCCGTCTAGTGTGACAATAATTTGACAGCTCTCCAATACCTACCGAGCTTTACTGAGAAAAGAGAAGTTTTTATTTATGACATGAAATGCTGAACAAGCTCTTATTTTCCAACTCTCTGGGAATAAACACCCAGGTGCTGCCAGTTCTTATTGCTGCAACTCATTATTAGTTCTGGAAGTAGAACAAGATCAGATTTTATTTTCCATAACTTGAAGTGAAATGTGCCAGGATTATCATCCATCCACTGTGTAAAATTTATTTCAGTTTGCAGGAGAACTATCAGGCGTTTGGCTGGAGTAGCCATGACCTCTCTTTTTATATCAGCAGCATGAACTAATGATGTCCCAATAAAGTACCCTGCAAATAGTGATTTACGGTGGACTCAAGGTTAAAGAAGAAAAAACTCACAGCCTTATTTTCTTTACTCTCGCAAAATGAAATGGAATTTTAATATGCTGTTGCTGTTTGCTCTTCTGTTTGTCTCTCTGTGCATTATTCCTGGCAGACGTCTTCACTTTGTCAGTGCGGAGCATAATTGTCCCTAACCAAAGAGATGATCCACATGATTTATTTGTAATGGCTGGTGCACAGACGCACCATTATACACAGTGAATGTCAGGCGTCAACCAGCTGTGGAACGACTGTTTCCACACATAGTGAGTATTCTTAAAAAGCGCTCGGCCTATATTCTGGGAAGACGGGAAGTATGGATCATATGGAGTGGTGATTTCTGACTTCCTGTGGAGTCTTGTCTAATGATTGCTGGGGATAAAGGGGCCATCATCTTTCCTGCTCTCCCTTTACTCTCCCCCCATACCCGAGCACTTCCTGTCTGCCACATGTGTGCTGCAGCATCCAGACGACTTTCTTCTCCCAGATCAGGAAGAGTGGTTCAGTGAGAGAGCTGCCAATCACGGCGTTCCAGGCCGGGATGAATTTATTTTGAATATTTCGAAATTCATGGAGCGTCATTGTAAAATGGATCCCCTGGTTCCATATCAAATCAAACACTGCTCCTCCTTCTCCTCCTCTTCGTCCTCCTCTTCCTCCTGCTCCAGACAGGAGCATTACAGAGTAATAGCAGTCGGCTAGGAGCGCTTTCGTAATTGCCTGGGCTCATGTGCTGTGGAAAGCCAGGGCAGGGGCCAGCGGCATCAAAGCCTGACTGATCATTCCTCAGCCTCCCTCCACTGAAGGAGGGGGGCAGAGGAAAAGGAGAGGAGGGGGGGAAGAAACACAAATACAGATGGACAAACAAACCAGGGGAAGTCAAAACTGAAGCAGATGTGGTGATAGCAGTAGATGGACAGATAGACGGACGGACGGAACAGAAGAACCTCAGGATTCGCTTCTCCTCCCACACCTGTTAATATTTAACAAACAATGGGGGTGTGCACCAGCAGCAGGGATGAAAAAAATAGTAGTAGGGAAGAAAAACAAAAAAGTGATGTTGAGGTGACATCATGGATTATTAAGGTGGGGGTGGGTCTAATAAGGGCCTGGCTTGGCCTAGTCAGTGAAGAGGGCAGGAAACTGAGGCAGAAGCAATTTGAGAAGCTGAGGCCTCAGTCTGCAGCTGTGCACTCCGTTTTTCTCTCCAAGCTACACAGCTGCAGGATTGACAATGCTGCAAGTATTTACCCATGACCTCTCCTCTACTTCCATCGCGTGTTTATTTGACACATACGTTGCAAAAAAATATACATACGAACCTCAAATCGAGCTTATATTTAGCGCCGAGAGACAAAGAACACGTCAAATATCGTCTGAAACCTTTCAAAAGCTATGCTTGGCATCTTTTTTCCAGCTTGAGTCAGTGGAGCTGCTCCACTTCTTATTCATGTCATGTGTTTTTCCATGAAGACATTATAACATGCGCAGCACTTACATGGAAAACACGCAGTCATCCCGGCAGATGTTGTCCAGAGCACACAGATTAGTAAAGACTACAGTAAAACAATGAGGTGAGGATTTATAAGACGCTGTTGACTGATGCTGCTGCACCGCACACTGTGATCAGAGTCACACGCAGACAAAGAGATCTTTGCAGATTGGGATGCTCTACTTTTGAACTACTAATCATGTGTGTGTGTGTGTGTGTGTGTGTGTGTGTGGAGAGAGGCGTGTGTGCTGCGTCGTGCCAAACACAGAGAATTTATCTCTGGGATCTTTTTATTGGCTGTGTTTAAAGTTGCCAGATTGTGAGCAGCTCTCTCCTTTGAAAATATGTGCTGCTTGCAGTGTCACAGCGCAGCATTCATCTTTGCAGACGCCTCAATTACAACCCACTGATGCCCTTAAAGTCGGAGAGGAGCTCAGGAATGCTCTGGCGGGACTAGTGCCAAGCATCACTACAAACACCATCAGCTCCCACAGAGGGAGAGAGGGAAGGAGAAAGAGTGAGAAAAGGGGGAAAAAGAGGGATGAACATCAGTATGTTTACAGACCAAACCAGGAGAGAGGAGGAGGAGGAGGAGGAGGAGAGAGGAGGAGGGGATAATATGTGGCACCACTCTGAGAGCTGAGCCCTCCGCCACGGCACTTTTGTTGCCAGATCACAACCAGATGTGCCAAGTGTGTCCAAACAGGAATGACTGTGTGAAGGCAATTTTCAGCAATTTGTCAGATTTTAGAGTTGCCCCCTCCTCCTCTGCCCCATGCCTCCTGAAAGACAAATACAAACGTTGGAGGAGCACAACAATCATTTCAAACAGGCTCCCATGAAACGCTCGCTCCACTCTTTGCCTCCAGCGCAGTCATGTGATGAGAGATATACAGTGTAACGGCTGAACACAGGGGCAAGACAAGGCCTGTAGTATTGACAAATAACCACCCACCTTACTTTCATGCATCAGCATTACTGAATCTACCCATCCAAATGTGCAGCGCATTTGTTTACTCTTTGCTAGTGGAGTCAAAATCCCTGACAACATTCACATGCCCTAAATCCATCATCTTAACTCGCTGTGGACAACACAGCCAAAACAAAGAGAGAGATAAATAGAAAAAAAGGTTGTTAATCTTTCTCTAGACACCTCATAAATTACTGCTTCACTGTCAAGGTTATACAAGCAGTTCAGACCAACTTTTCTCAGCGCTCACCCCACTTCTTTCTACATGGTCTACATACATATTAACTCAAAGAGGAACTCTAATTTTACACATCAAAGTCTCCAGGTCATGAGTAGTACTCCTACGTATGTGAGAACAGTTGAATAAAGCGTTTTGTGGCTGCACAGAGTCTGATAAACTGTCTGAGGTGAGTCAGCGTTGGTTGGAGCCGAAGACTACGAGTTTGAAAACGAAAAAAAAAAAAAAAATCTGGGGGTGTGGAGGTAGAAAGAAGTTAGCTTACCAGACCTCTGTAGCCCGCACCTCGTCTCTGCTTGAGGCCTCTGCTGTAGTATTCAAGATCGTTTTGGTTTAGAGACTAGTTGCAAGACCACTTTTTGAAGATTTCTGTCTTGTTTTGGAATCAGCAGCATTTTTTACTTGGTTCTGTCTTGTACCAAAACAAAGAGGACTCTGGATTTTATTTCAAGATCCGTCAAAACAAAAATTGTCTTTGCAAAAAAAAAAGAACTTTTTAATAAACATATTGATTTTAGAGTCTTAGTATCTTTTATTGTATTTCTCTGCTCATAGAAAACAAAGGAAAATCCCCACACATGAAATTATTTTATCCAGACGTTTCTCATGGTACAATTATACACACACATTTTTACAGTATGGCTATAAAAGAGGTGAAAAAAGATTAATCTTCATTTGTTTTCTGTGGCTGTTTTTCTGGGAATGTGGATCTCTCAGATCAATTTGAGGAGTGCCTGGTTTGCATGTTTTGCATTTCATCGTACATGTGTCATGCAGCGTGGGACTCGCACTGGTCTGGTCTTAGTTTTGACTCAGTCTCAACCCTTCAAACTCTTGTTCTTTTCTCACTCTTAGTACACTTTGGTCTTTTCATCATGACTTGGTTTTGGTTTAGCTGGTCTTGATTACAACACTGCTTGAGGGTACATTAGCCACGACATAACAGATTTAAATCTCCAACTAAGCTGTTGGCAGTTAAGTTGCATTGTGGGTAATGTAGGCAACAGGTTTTGGCAAAGAAGAAGAAAGTGTGGAATAAAGAGAGAAGATATCTCTGATTCTGCTGCATTGATTGATTGATTGATTGATTGATTGATTTTCTAAACTATGTTTTTATTGAGTTCAAGAATGAACAAGACAAGGCACAGACATTATATAAAACAGGTTTAACACCAAGGCCACACTGCCTGTGTGAGCAGTGTGTGATGGCTACTTTGCTGAACTGCTGCAGCTCGCACACGTGTGGTGTTCACACAGACAGTCCTGCTGCTGCAGGGCTGCTGTGAAGCTGCCTGCTTTTAGAACTACTGTATTCCCACAATTAAAAGCTGGTACTTGGAGACGTGCAAGCCAGTTATTTTCTTAACAACATGGTCATGACAATATTTCACAATAAGAAGCCTTGTGTTAACAAATGGGGGGATTCTATTGCCAGACATGTTGTTGGAGGGCTTTTATTTTGAAACAGGAACAGGAAAAGTTGAGTTAAAAAGACATATTTTTAATGTCTGTGACAGATACAGACATTGAAACTGTACTGAAAGGTGACATAATGTCAATATGATTATCAAAAGACCATTTTCACTTTCATTCTGTGGATGTTCTGCAACTTAGAAGCAGCCACGCTGCGCCTCACCAGCGCTGTTCATGTGGGCAGTGTGGCTGCTCTAACCTTTTAATACAGGTGCAGAAATAAAAGAAAAAAAACAAGCGGTTCTGTGACGCACACATGCCGCTCACCCAAGCAGTGTGGCACACATACACATTGGTTATTAAACTGCAAAGCAATAAGGGTTGCTCTATTAATTTTAGGGAAACACAGAGCCAGTGTGCATCAAATTATATCTTCTCAAGGCAAATCTCCCAGTTTGTGTACATGACGATGTGTTAGTAGTGATGATCCTTACAAGAGGTGTAGAAAAGAAAAAAACAAACAGTAAAGAAATCCAAGTAAAGGCCTTTGCACACCAAATCCATATTTTTCATCCAAAATTGTTGCACATTTAAAAATGAATATGACCTTGAGTTGTGTCACTGTTATGGTTGTATGTGTTCTTTACTGCTGTCCCTTTTCCCTCCATTGTAGATCTACCCAGGTGTGCTGCATTAGTTGTACCTGGCATGGAGGAGGTGCTTAAGAGCTCCTGAAGCCTGATTTATGGTCCTGCGGCGTACCTACGACGTACCTACGTCGTTGCCGTGACGCCGTCGTGAACCCTTCGAACTTCTCCGTCACTCCATTTCGTCGCGGTGCAATTCACCGCCAGAGCGGTAGGAGGCTGCGTTCCTTTCCTGAATGGTTATCGTCGTCTCTAGTTGATTCTTTGTTTAGCTTCCGGCTTTTCCGGTCACAGAGAAATGAACGCGGAGCACAGACAGAAGGCTCCGTCCGTATCCATATCCGTATTGAACGTTGAGCATAAATGGGCCTTAATACTGCAACATCTACATCGCAACAAAAGATGTTTAAAGATGGCGGGGATGGCGCAATCTGGAAATACGGAACCGGAAATGCATTGCTACCAAGCAAACCAATCACAGCCCTCTTGGTCTGCGCTGGGTCTGCGTCGCCTCGACGTGTAGTTACATTTTTGGGGAGGTGCACGTCAGGCTACGCCGGGGGCTACGGCGAGCCTTCTGCGTAGCCACGTACCCTACGACGTAGCGACGTCGTTGATTTAACGCAGGACCATAAATCAGGCTTGAGCCAGCAGCAGAGGAGAGAGGCCTCTGGTGTGGGGACTGCTGGTCCTGCTGCCTCTCAGCCTGGGATTTTTGTTGTCTTGTTTGCTTGTTTTAATTCTAATAGATCCCATGGATTTGAGTGTATTTTTGGGTTAGTGTTGGACTTTTGTTCGCCCCATAGGGCCGCCTAAGGGTGGGGCGTAACAGTCACCCACTCCGAAACTTTTTTCTGTCATTAAAATTTTCGGAACAGGTTTGATTTTTTGCGTGTCGCTACATGACAGACTGCCAGCTGCTGTTCAGGATACATCGGATCATAGACACTGATGGTCCTCTTTATTCCAGTATTGTTAGCAGTGTAGCAAACTGGACCACTGATATCCTGAAAAAGTCACCGGGAAATGGTCCAGATAATTCAGCAGCTTCTTTATCAGCAAAACTCTCCTTGATCTGGACGCCCTCTCAGGATTGGACTGACCCTTTTTTCCTACTTTCAAAAAGTGAGAGGACCACAAAATCCTCCTAACTGATTGACGACTCCATTTTGTCTCGTATCACAAATATTTGCAACAAAGAGTCCAGATCCAGACTTGCAAAGGCCTTCAGGGTCAGTCCACACAGATGTCCACAGGAACCACAGAGTAATGGACAAGGTGCTGAGGTCATACCTGTCCATCAGCTTGAATTTCCCTTACAATCCAAATCCAAAACTTATTTTGTTGAGGGTTCTTTAATCATCCATTTCTCTGCTGCATCAATTCAGGTTCTTTTTTAGAGTTAGTCAGTCAGTGTTATGGGAGTGTAGTGCTAAATTGGTGAGGTACTCTTTTAGCTCTTCCAATAATAATCACATTTTCCCAGAAACTGGGAGGGAGAGTATGCTTTGTTGCCCTCTTATTAAGGCCTCTTTCATAGGAAATTGAGGGCAGTGTCTCGTCTTTATAGCAGCCATGAAATGTGTCAGCTCAAGGGATTGGGGAGGTAAGCACAATGATGCACCTCACCCCCACTCCACTGTATCTAAAAAACCTGCACAAACAACCCCTCACCTGGGAAGAGGATCATATGAACCCAGCTGGCAGCCCCCTCGGGTCCTGCTCTGTTGTTTAACCCCTCTTGACATCGCCAGAGCAATCTATAAAGAAACGGCTTTTGTGCCCTCGCATGCCATCGCATGTAAGCAGGCAATTCTCTGACAGAGGTGAAGAGGTATATGGCCTGATCAGACTCACAGCTGTGTTTTCTGGGTAAGGGTGGTGGTCACAAAGGGCCTCCAAGCAAACCAGGAGCATCAGACAAGAGCTGATTCTGTTTAGTGCACCATGACAAGACACATGACACTCTTAGATGCTAATGAGCCAACACGAGGAGGTGGCTGGAAGCTCCTTTTCAGCTGGATCGTTCTTGTCTCATATGTGGATTCTTGTTTTTGTGTGATGGAGTTCAGTTTTTAAAGTTTTAAAGCTGAATCCCACCCACCAAGTCCGAGCTCTCTCCCATTCCTTGAGTCACACTTTTGGAAGGCAACAAGTCTGGATCCCGGGACCAATGAAAGGGACAATTTTGGGAGGGTTTGCATAACGTTGCTGTCAGTCATGTGTCTTGTTACTCCGTAAGAGAACTCAAATTCACCACTAATGCCTGTTTTAATTTGTTGCCTCATTGCTCTGGAATCCAGGATAAATTGTTCATCTGGGTAGTCTCGCTAGGAAAGTTAGTGAGTGTTTACCGTATTTATTAGTTTGTTGTTCTGGCTTACATAACACAGGGAAATCTGCTTATACTTCAGGAAAGGGGAATGTCAAACTACTACTCAACCACTCCATATTTCAACATAATCACATTTGCAACACACTGTATGTGCTGTACTCAGCTGGAAGTGTATCTACGGATAATTAAATCAGTGTTGAAATTTACTGTTTTGGTGTCACACCAATGACAGGGGAGTAAAAATCTGAATAGGTGGCCTCGAGTTTTGATCGAAACTAAAACAGCCAGATAGAAGGACGTGTTGGCTGTTGCGGCGTAGACTGTCACAACCCCGAAATCGAGTCGATTCCAGCCAGTAAATCTGTGAAGTTGTGGGTTTTCCCTCCTCAGGGTGTGTGTCTAGCATTACAGCTGAAAGATGGACAGCAGCATTGGAGTTTACTTACAGGAATCTGTGTGGGTGTGAGAAGGGGTGCACATGAGCACACTGTACACTTTTTTTTTTTAAGAGGTACTTTTTTTTCCTTCTCTTTTTCATGTTCGAGTGTGTGTGCATGTGTGTGCGACTCTTGCGGTTGATCTGACTTATGTGTGGTGTTTGCATATGTTTTTGCGTGTTTATACCCTTGTGTCATGAGGGAATCATTTTTTCTCTTTGACTTTGAGCGACAGGCAGACTTTGTGCTGGCATGTGTGCACACCAGATGCGGGTAGAATATTTTAAACAATAGCCTGGTGTAAGAGTGTGTGTGTACAGCATGCATCATTTGGCACAGCAGTGGATTATGTTTGTAGAGGGAATATCTGTGTGTGTGTGTGTGTGTGTGTGTGTGTGTGTGTGTGTGTGTGTGTGTGTTCGGGTGTGTCTGTCAGTATGTGAGGATGAATCCTTATCTTACGGGCTCTATATATGTGTGTGTGCATGTTGTGCCATGCTTGTGCATACTTGTGGTTCTATCTGTGAGTCTTCCTTTGACACAATTATGTTGGCATGCACTTACATACGTACAGTTTTGATGGCATGTGTGTGTGACGGAGTATGTTCAGAGAATGTGCATTAGAGTAGGCTGTGTGTGTTTGTGTATGCAGACCCATAGCAGCTGCTGGACGCCACCTGTGGCCGAGCTCTCCCTCAGGCCTGTTGTGGCTCCAAATAGTCCCTCTGGGCTCACTGGGACTCGGGTGTCAGAGATGGCCCGGCACAACCCTCACAGGCTGAATAGATTGTTGTACTGTGCCTGTCTTATAAACCAATACTTTTTTGGCCTCTAATCCACAGAAATTCACTTCTTAGTAATCAGAGTACAGTTTATTTTCCTTTCCTCTCTCTCTATCTTTCCTTTTCTTTTTTTGCTAGTCCTCCAGGTTTGTTTCTTCTTTGGCTGGCTGACAGATGTCCATCAGCTCCAGCGTTTACCCCCACCCCGACACAGCTCCAGGCTGACAAGAAAACCTGGCAATAACTGCTCCATGAAACACTGCTCTATAAATGGACACCCGGTGTTCTGTCTGTCAAGACGTTTATGATGTTTCACAGTAAAAGACACTTTTTTTCCGAGCATAGTTTTGGCACTAATTGTGACGATCTGAATAATAAACGTAGTTAACACAATCCCTCTATCAGCAGTCGGAAAATTGGTTATTGTCACAGTTTGTTTCACATGATTTCTATTCACTTCCCCCTCATTTAATTGTGTGTTGTTCTCCTAACTATACAATGAGAAAAGAAACTTTCTCAACAGAGATTATAGTGACTATAGTGCACCACCTTTGAATTTTTACACAGAGCCAAACAACACCAGCTGTGTGTGACATTAGACAGCATGCCGGCATCCCAGAAGCAAAAGTACACCATAAGCATTGGCAGTGCTTTCTAAACAAAAACCATAGCATAACAGGCAATAACAACCTTTTACCATCCCTATTATCCCCTATCCCTCTGCTCTGAGGGTACGGAGCTCCCAGACCTCATCGTCTACACATTTTGCTGACATTTCCGGCCGCTGTTCTCCTTCCTTTAATTCGCTGCTAGCTGCTTTTTAAATTTCCCAGCGGTGGGTCACACGCAGTGGCGTAAGGTAGTTCCGATGGGTCCCGGTGCACGCTATATATCGTCTCGTCACATGATCAGAGACTTGACATCTGATAACATCAATATACATATTACACAGCAATCATCACTGCATATCTGTGTATGACAAAAAATACCCAAGAAAATAAGACATTTTTTTATTTAATTGAACAATTTTAATTGTTGATTTTTAGTTAGAGAATAAGCATATTATTTTGTTACAGATGCTACTGACTATTTAACAAAAAAAGAAAAAATAAACATGATGGAGATGGGTTTGCATTTTCAAGGGCATATATAGCAAATGGCACTGTTTTTAGTTTAATGAAAGTTCTTCTTTGAACACAGCCATATTTTCAAGGTGGCAGTCACTCATAAGGGCCCATTCTCCACCCAACACATTGTTGGAGGTCCCATCCTCTCTATGGCCCCCCCACATCACAGGCCCCAGTGCAACCGCACTGCCTGCACTGTCTATATTTACGCCCCTGGTCACACATAGAACACGTCTTTCAAACGGCACAGCCATCCTGTCCATGGCCCCGTCCTGCTGGTTGTCCCTTGTACTCAGACGTCGATTTGGCACTGTTACTACTCCCACTGCTGACTTACGGTGCTGTCAGACCGAGAGTTTGCTTGCTTTGGTCCGTATCACGGACTAATTCTGTTACAAAGTTGCCAAGAGTTGGTTTGTTTTCTCACGGCAGCATTTACAAGCGGACCAGATCAAATGCTTTGAGTGAGAAAGCTGCTCTTAATTGGTCAGAATTTCCATGTGGGAAAAATCCAGGAAGTAAACAAAACGTTTAAGAAGAGTACACTTGCAAGATAAATGTGACACTTTCTAATGTCACAATGGAGGGACAACTACGCAGGTTGATGTTAGCACTGCTCATCGTGGACTATATTGCTGTCATTGTTCATTTTAGTCAAACCATACAGTTTGAAAACGAGGCGCGGCTCCAACTAGAAAACAATGTTTTGATGCATTGGATGTGCTGAATGTGCATATTAAGGCAGTACAGGAGGAGGTGCACATTAATAATCCTCCAGGACTGTAACATGCTCATGTTTAACCCAAACAATGTGTCATGTGACTGCAGTTGGTTCTGATCCAGGTCGGAACACGTTCTCACCACAATTGAACCGCACCAGATTTTGTTTGTTCTTGTTTCTTCAGGAAGGTCTCAGTCTGGTTGTTTTGGTGTGCACCTGAGTGCGATTGCTGTGTTCACACCTGCCCAAACGAACCACACTTAGGGGGCAAACAAACTTGAGGTCTGTTGAACCGAACCAAACAGGGCAGGTGTGAAAGCACCCTTAAAGGTGAGAAAACTCTGTCCATCCATTCCACGATTGTCCCTTAAATAGATAACAGCACAACGAAGTAACGCCGCAAAATTTCCAACTTGAACAGGCAGTGTAAAATTAGTTAACTACACACAGCAACTTCCTAGTACTGATTGTGAAAAGTCCAGTGGATCAGTTGTCATTCATTATCTCCCTAACTCAATTTCCGGGCCAAGCTGCAGATAGTTACAGCCTATAACTCTTAGGTATGATTACTAATAACCTGTAATTAGTTTCATGTTAGGGATAGCAGAGGGGAGAGGGGAGAGGAGAGAGGAGCGATGGAGGGAATGTGACAAATGAATTCAGTCCTCCAGCTGCATGCAGGAATGTTAAACCGAATGACAAACATTTGCCTCTCGAAAAAAACAATCTTGTCTGTCTGCCTTATCTACTACAATAGCTTGTACTGTCTCCATTTGGTAAACAGATAAGAACTGTTTTCTAGGAGTAAAGCCAGGACACTGTGATAAATAATTGTTTAATACCCCAAATTTGACTTGTGTTAGTAAGTCATCCATTAGTGAGGTCATCGTGGCCGATCTTCTGAGAGAGATAAGCCGAAAAACAGGTGATAATGTCTTCATTCACTCTGAGAATTACATCCACTAAAATACAAAGAAGTGTGATCATTTTCTCCATTACTCAGTGCGTGGGTTTTTAATCTACACGTGTCTTACTCGCTGGTATTATGACATTACACATTCCCATTTTACATCAACGTTTGTCATTTTTCCAACGCTGAAATGGCAGACAGGTTTGAGAATGTATGTGTTAGTAATTTGGAAACTTAGTTGTGGGGGTTACCGGTGTCATATCCCACAATGCACTGCTGAATTCCTTTAACATGTGGTGAGTCAGGAAAGGGGTGGTTGACCTATGCCTTCCCATGAGCCCCTTGGGAGCAGCTGTGCTCGGCTGCTCAAGAAATCTAGGATCACTGCACAAGCTGCTGCGCTAGTTGTGACTGGAATTGTAATCACCTTATTCTCCTTCTTTCCCTCCAGACTGAACTCTCGCTGTTCCTTCTTGTTTTTTCTCCTTTTTTTCCCCGTCTTTCAACACCGTACAATTTCTTATTTGTGCCCCTTGATTCTGTCTTGTGTCTGTTTTAGTCTTTTAAGTATTCGGCACAACACCAACTCCGCACATGCAATCCATTACGCTAGGTAGAGGAGGGAGAAAGTACAGGAAGCTGGAGGTGAAACGTGTTGCTCTACTTTCTTCTGTTTCCTGTATGAACACATTTCTACTCCTGTGCCTTCCTAAAGTCTAATATCATTACCATACTGTTCAGTGGTTACAGCAGAGATGTTCTCAAATAAATGCCTTTTTTAGGACCACCACAACGAGAGGAGCTCATGGGTAACATGTTGTGTTGGAGCCTTACACTTAAACTGTGTACTTCCCGTAACAAATTGGCTGCGTACCCAGGAGTCACAATGACATTTTAACGGTAGTAGAATGTAACTCAGCGCATTTGGCTTCATCCACATTTATACATTTTCATTTTAGACCTCGAACTATTGCGAAGTGTGCGCCCATCATTCACACAACTCTGGCATTTTGAAACTCCTAAAACAGAGACCTTTGCAAACACTGTTCAGATTCAGATTCAGATTCAGATTCAGAATACTTTATTAATCCCCGGGGGGAAATTGTTTTTGTTCCAATGCTCCGTGCAAAGTAGAAATAGAAATACAGCATGAATGGAAACAAGAGATAAAGATGACAATATAAATAAAATACTAAAATAGACAATGAAATAAATAAAATAAAATATTAAAGTAGACATTAGAATAAAATAGAATAAAATAGAATATTAAAGTAGACATTAACATAAAATAAAATATTAAAGTAGACAATAAAGTAAAATAAATAATAAAAACAGTAAAGTAGACAATCTGAAATATATACAATATACAATGAAATGGTTGTAGCATTATAAATGAAATAAGAATGAGTAATTATATTGTGTGATTTGTTTTATAAATAGCCAAATGAGTCCGATCATCAGAGGGAGGAGTTGTACAGTTTAATGGCCACAGGTAAGAATGACTTCCTGTGGCGCTCAGTGGTGCATTTAGGAGCAATCAGTCTCTGGCTGAAGGTGCTCCTCTGTTCGACCAGAGCGTTGTGGAGAGGGTGAGAGCCATGCTGAAGTATCGCCCGCACCTTTGACAGCATCCTCCTGTCTGACACTGCTGTCAAAGGGTCCAGCTCCACCCCCACAACGTCACTGGCCTTTCTGATCAGCTTGTTGAGTCTGTTGGCATCGGCTACTCTCAGTCTGCTGCCCCAGCACACCACAGCAAACAGAATAGCACTGGCCACCACAGACTCATAAAACATCCTCAGCATAGTCCGGCAGATGTTAAAGGAGTGGAGCCTCCTCAGAAAATAGAGGCGGCTCTGTCCCTTCTTGTAAAGGACTTCATTGTTCTTAGTCCAGTCCAGTTTATTGTCAATGAACACACCCAGATACTTGTAGTGTTCTACGATGTCCACGTTATGCCCCAGGATGGAAACTGGGGTCACTGGTGTCCTCGTTCTCGTTCTCGTTGACCCTGTTTTAGTCTGAAAACTCGCCTGGCCCCCTTTAGCATTGTTAGCTCTGTTAGCACAGTTAGCAGTGTCAGCATGGCTAGTGGTGCCAACGTAGTTAACACTGCTGAAAGGGTTTTGTGATTCCAAATGAAGCCGCTTACGCACTGGGGCTATATGGCGGTGAGACCTGGGGTGGCTACCATTTTTCCCCAGCACCGCCGTTGTAGTGGTGGGAAGCTTGTCTAGGGCACTGAACATGCTAGGTCTGGCACTGCCACATGGGTTTTATCAGTCACAGCATATTAGGTCAGTATATTAAAGCTAGATCTACATAGCTTTTGTATTTTATCATTTTTGTGTGAGTCCTTCTTTCCCATTGCCATTGCATCCTCCACCTATGAATATTGCCCTCTGTAAGTCGTCATATTTGCTTTGTATCGACTCCCATTCTGTTTTCTACCTTGACTGCCATACCTGTCGCTTCTAACATAGAAATCTCTGGTCTTACTTTTCATCATCTCCGCAGTATTTTCTGTAACTAAGCAACCATCCACAGAGTAGACTTTCTGCTTCCTGTTTACACTGCAATGCACATGCCCAGTGTACATAAATGGTCATGTGATATGTGTTTTCGGGTATGTTAATATTGATGGAGATTAATTCTAAAACTTTGCTCCTTGTGTTTGGAGATAATTTCCATTTAAAAACACTATTAAAACAAAAACGTATTAATCTGGATGTGGCTTTACTCAAGTACTGTACTCAAGGTATGTATCCTCACACAACGGCTTATATGATCTCGTAGCACTCCATGTTATGTCCTTAACTTAAAGTTACATAATTAACGTAAAGTTACGGAGGTTAGGTTTAGGCAAATAAAGTTACTGTGTGTGGTTTAGGAAAAGAAACATGGTGAGGACGTATCTTAAAATGACTCAAAGTTCACTTGGTTCCAAACACTGGTTTCCTGGGGAAAGTCTCGGCGGGAAGTCCTGTGTTTTTTGACCCATCCACCACCCCAACCTGCCTACTAACTGGACCACTCAGGACTGCTTCCTTGTTTACTCTCATCAGCATACTGGTCGCATGACCGAAACCTTCCAAAATATGTAGGTTATACATGAATTACTGGCTCATCATTATGTGGGATATGTATAAATTTGGGTGCATCGCTTTTTATAGGGAGATGTACAAACAGTTTATGAGAACGCCCTAACTCAAGCATGCGTTTAGGGTTTTTGTACTTTACCGAAGCATTTCCATTGTCTTGTACTTAAAGTCCCTGAAAACTTGATTTTAAACCTTACATTCCTTCTCGACAACATTTAATATTCATGCCTAATTAAGCCACGTTTTTAATTATTTTTTGGATAAAAATACTAGTATTATTCAATAGGCTAAGCAAACAATCCTTCAGATATCATCACAGTTTTATAAATGCTGCTTAATTCTGACTGATGCAACAAAGTCTATGTGAAGCCACCTTTTTCTAACCATATTCTGCCTACTCTAAACCAGCAAGAAAAGCAAAGACAAAACAAGATTTTACAGACATCTCTCTTTTTTAAATAACCAAAACTGCTGTAACACTGGCAGCTTATCGTGTGTGGGACCACATTGTCGATAGTAGGAAGGTGATTGTGACTATGTTTTCAGGGCCTTTAATACTTTATTTTAACTTGATGCTCCGCTACATATCAGAGGGAAATAATGTAGTTTTTTTTAGTCAACACAAGTTACTAGTTTTGTAGGTTTAGATTTTACATACAAAACAAATGAACAGCTTTTAATATGCAGCCAGTACAGAAAGCTTAATATAATAATATTACACCGAAAGGGACCATTTAAGTCAGATTTTGAATGCAGAACTTTTTCTTGAAGTGGAAAATGTATTGTTATATGGGTACTTTAAACATCTCCCACCACTCCATTTTTAGATATGTAGAGGTACTTTAAAGAACAGATCATGTATCTCTCACATGAAATACAGTGTATGCAATAAGTAAAACTCCAGAATAAGTCAACAGATAAACGGTTTGTTGATAAAATACTGTATAATTGTTGTATTATATTGACTATGATTTCATTAATAGGCAATGGCAGCATATAAAGTACAAAATGGTTGTGATGGCACAATCTGGCCACCACAGAAGAAATAAATTAACACAGAACTGAGATATGCATCACCCTACAGGTGCATTAATGAAGGCCAGTGGATCCCTAATTAGTGGAACAACTTTTATCAAAGAGAACTCGTAACAGATTCAAAGGTCTCATGGATGTCATCGAGGCCTCGGGGCCTAAGGAGGCTAGAGAGGGGCTCTGGGTCAGGGTCATGAGAGGCATGTGTCCCGATGGCTTTTGTTGTGGCACTGAAAGGGGCTGTGTTTTGGGAACGAGGAGCGGCTAAGCTCCGCTCCGACGGTGGTGGTGGTGGGGGAACCGTTGGAGGGAACGCAACTAGTAGGGGAGCAGAGATGGGAGAATGGGAAGTAGACAGCTGCGCAGGGGTGAATAGGAGGTCCCTTTGTGTCCTGCCAACAAAAATCTGTGACCAATTATCTGTGTCTGTCTCTCAAGGGGGAATTCTTGAACACTTTGGGTGAGTGTATGGAGAGGATGCATAAGGGGCAGATGTGGGAGAGGGAGCTGGGGTGCGCTGGTGGTATTTGGGGAGTCGGGTGCTGCATTTGTTAGTTTCAGATCTTGTCTTTTTCTGTGGCCTGAAACTTTCTGGAGGGACTGCAGGAAACATATAGCTCTTCTATTTGTGGTTTAGGTCGCTAAGGAAGAAGAAAAAAAACACGCACTAGTCAGGAAAATGTTTCGCATTTAATTCAATGCATGCAGCCAGAGGTAGACACAGTCAGAATATTATTTTGCATCTCCTGTGTGTCTATTTTAAGCACAGGAAAAAAACAATTTGTCCCACAATTGCTGAATTACGCCTGCCTGTGCCGCACCCCCACCCCACTGAGAGAGCTTCCTATTTGTGTGGTTAGATTTCCAGCTATGTGAAAAGTGTGTCCTACAGAGAGAAGGGGAAAGTGGTTGAGAGAAGGGAAGTTGGGCCCATGGATGGCTTGTGAGCCATGTGTTAGACATTAAAGGGCTAATTACAGTTTTAAAAGCCCCGTGTTTACCGCTGAGAAAAGCCTTGTTAGGTATATTTTACTGTCTCCCCTGAAATTATTCATCCTTGACAAGCTCAATTGACATTATCATAATTACAAATGTGATTGCTGCTTAATCGCTCCAACCGCTGTTTCGCCGTTTAAAGTGTCTGCAGCGGAAGTCAATTGCTCCTCTCTGAACATTCATCAGAAAACAGGATGCAGGATACAAGATAGTTGTCTTCCTGTAATGGCACGCTTGAAAGGAAAACTAACACAGTAGTTACCACAGGTACTTGTGTCAGTGCCGTTCATCATTCCTCACTGACAGGAGCAGAAACAACACCAGTAGTAAATAGATGTTGGTTCTCTTGTTGCTGCCTTTGGAGTTTAATGTGAAATTGTGCTGCGGTGTGTTTGCAGGAAGAGGATAAAGGCATGTTGTGAACTCTGCCCTAGCCGGGTGGGTTATTGCATAGGTATAGAATAACTCCGCTGCCGCTGACCCCGCGGCCACCTCTCCCCTCCAATCCCACATGGTTGCCAATAGCGATGACTCTGGTTGATCTTCACCTGTCAAAGCAAAGCTCTGACTAAAGACTTGCAGCTTGAGGAGAGGAAAGCAAAACAAGAGGAGAAGAACAAACAAGCCAACAAGTGGCTTTGTGTGTGACTCAGATGGGATTTTTTTTCTCACATTTAAAGTGTTTAAATAAAGTATTTACATTTGTGCATGCTTAAACACAGCTGACTCACAATTATACAACCAGGCATGTAAGATTTTTCTTAAACTTACGTTACAAAATTTCAACTCTGTTAAATTTATAATCCATTTTATATCAGCTCTGGTGCAGCTAAATACTACAGCAAACACTTCTTGAGCAGCTAGTTTGTCATAAATACAACAGAGGAGCAGCTGTATATCTGTTTACAGCGTAGTCAAACAAACTCACATTGGTTTAATAAAGCAGTCAGTCAATAATGATTGCAACAGCACTCTGATTTCATGCTGAACACAGCATGAAATCACATTGCAGAGGGGAGGAGGGGCAAATCAGATTCCCTTGCTGACAAGTTGGAGGTGTGCAGCCTGTCACCTGCAACTCTTCATCTAACAGCTCACTGTGACTGCTCCATACCCCCCCAAAATTAAAACAACTGACCTTAAATGCCAAAAAGGAAACAGTATTCTTGTTTTGAAGGCGCATTTTTGATGAACAACCGTGATGAGCGCTAACCGTGAAGACAAAATACATGTATTTTCTGTGACTGTTTCACTATAAAAGCCACCTGATGTTGCACCAGTTAAATGCAATATGATTTTGCAACATCAGGGAATGTTGGGCTTGCTTTAGCAGTAAATTAAAGGTGCACTATGCAGCATTGTTGGTCACTATTTGTGAACACACTCACCAGCAAAAGTGAAAGTGAAAGCCAGCCTCACATTCACTCTCATTTGGCATATCATCTAGCCATATTTCGGTTCTCTGTGTGTGTCTCTTCAACACATTCTCACTCTGACCTTGACACATATTGACGTTTGGTCATAGACTTTCCATGTCCTGAAACAACGTGCAAGTCATCTTGGATGCGTTGGTTGTTGATGTTCTGGGGCGCTGTGTCAAGTTCTACATGGATTGTCTTCTCTCAAAATGCACTTTTGTTTTCACAGGAAATTTACCATTTGTATACTGTCTCTTTCAAAATAAACACACTACGTCAGTACAACACTGGGAATTGACTCAGGGTTTGGCTTTATGATCTTACAGGATGTGGACACCACTGTCCCATCCAGCACCACTCCTACCCACCCTACTCAAACTGTCACTGCCTTATCTCTCATTCTTGTCCCGCTGCGCTTCCCCCTGATGCCGCCAGCCTCGGTGAAACTATAATGGCAACCGACCGTTTATCATGCTGATGTTAAAAGACGGCTTCTTTTGATGGGGTCTGATGCCAGAAGTCACTGCCCAAGTGCCTGATTTCGATGACTTCGGAGTGAAATCGGGTGTGGTCTCTTTGATGCCTGCTACTTACAGTCTGGCAGCTGGTTGCTACCTTTTAATAAAGCCCGGACCTCATCTGAGTGCTGTGGGGGTACACGTCCGTAAACATTTTGAACACAGAAAATAAGAAAATACAGGCAGAGGGCAGAGTTTCTGCAGAAAAATGCACCACCACATATTTCTAGTGGGTCATAAGTGATGATTAAGGTGTATTACTTCTGTCTATACATTGTATTTTTTTTTGGTTTTGTTTTGTTTTTTAGGAAAATCCAGCATAGTATATTTTTAATACAGCTCTTAAATTGCCTTGAGAGAGAGCAGTGAACAGTGAAGTCGATGTCAGTGAGATAGAATTAAAAATACTAACACTGGATTACACACATTGTTTCCTGTGAATGCCTCATTCGTGTGAAGACAATTTCAATCCAGTCTGGGAATGGCGGACTCCGCCACAAACATTGAAAGCTACTATGTATGGAAATAATTAAAGACTGTAAATACACTGAGTGGCTATTGTTGATAAAATGAGGACTATAAATAGTATCAAAAATAGGTGGAAGATTTAATGAAAATCTCAGGGTTCCTACTTTAAACTGTTCTGTCTTTATGTGAATGAACCCAGAGGTCTAAACTCACTCTTTCAATGCCTTCAGCAATTTGAAAGGAAGAGAAATGCGACAAGTCCTAATCAATCAATCGGCAGGCAGCAGGAGGTTGGGATTGTTTTGCATTTCTTCAGTTTGTTTCTTCCTGGGATTTTTCTTCTCCTGACAGGAGGTGCCGCGAGCATACCAACAGTTGAAAGAGGAGCCACATTCTTTCAGCACAGATTCCTCCATCCCTCCTTTGTTCAGAGTTTGTGTTTGTTTGAGGGGCTTTCCTCACCTTGAACCCTTTTTGTAGATACATAGACTTAACCAACCACAGACTGGGTTAGGCTCAGTAACCGATCGGCCTCTGTGGCACAAAGTGGATCACTTTGATTCTTATTATCAGGAAAAATCTCTCTGTCACAGATGAGAGCCAGGAGTCACTTGTTTTAGTTCGTTTACGATATGTGGTCACATTCTGTGGTCATAATGTCAGGCCAGTATTAGCATGTGGGCTATTTTATTGGCTTTTCACAATTACCCGTGTCATGTGGTTTCTGTCAGAGTGAAAGTACAATGAAAACTTTCCGTGTTTATAGGAGGAACAATTCTCAGGAAACTTGATTGAAGTTGTCTGACTTAAAGAGAGAAGCCTCCTTGTAAAAGCCACTAAGTCCTCAGTTCTGCTTGACTTGCGTCCAACTGCACAGCCACCCCTACCCGCCCGCCCCGCGTCCCCC